>NC_090925.1:59881837-60207115 GCF_040938575.1 Ambystoma mexicanum | reverse complement strand
TGTAATGGGGGGTTTCTATTGTAATTTAAAGCAGGCATGTTAACAGTTATTTATAATGTGCAGAAGTACATCTGAAATTGTATAAGAAAGAAACCTATTTTGCATGTTAAATAAGCACACCTGAGCATACTCTCGCCAGAAGCTGGTGACCTTTGCTCAGAACTCTTCTGTATGTGACCCCTTCACTCAGACGGGCGATAATAATGAGAAAAAAGGGCTAAACAATGGCACCAGTATGTGAGAAGGGGGCCTTCTTGTGCAAGTCGGCAGAGTACTGAGGGAAGATGCCCAGGTTCACTGTACCGTCCGCTGGCAAAGCTGGTTTCAGACTCTTTAATATGACTACCTTATCACCTTCCCCGACTCACACTTTATGGTCTTTAACGGGCTGGCTGCTAGTTTCACAGCTCTCGTTTGCAACAATGAAGCTCTAGACCTCCGCTGCACTGGTGCTATGAGATACATTGTAGCGTAGCAGGTGCTACTGTCACACAAGTATACATACATGCAGGTTTATCAGTTTCAGAAATTGGAACTGCTGAGTTTACCCTGCTGGACCTTTGGTACTGTGGTGCCTGCTGTGTGAATGCAGAGAACAGTTCGTCCAGACCTATGGGACCTATCTACAGCCACAGACTATCCGCCCCGTGCTTCAGACATCCTAGAGCTGGGGCTCCAGCATCCCAGTCATTGCTGCCCGACTGTGGGATAACCCTGCTCTTCACCTGCCTCCTGAGCCACTATACTGGCCTTTCAGAAAACAATTGAAAACAATCTTATTCCATTCACTTTGAACCTTGACAATGGACCCCTTCAATTCTCCCTACCCCCTCCCCCCCATGTCCCCCTGCCCTTGATGCCTGTGGGTTTTGCGCTCTTTCGAATCCGAAAAATAAATAAATAAATCTCTTTAACAGACTAAGGGGCTGATTCTGATGGTGTGGAAATTCCACACTCCCCCTCCAAATCCTCGCACCTGCATTCTGAGGGGGATGATAGGAGTGAAGGGGATATATATAGTAAACATGCACAGATGAAGTGATGCAGGGTAACCGTGCGCAGGGCACTGATGGCCCGAATACAAACTTCACAGATAGGTTTCTACCGGACAGAAAGCGGCGGCCAGCTTGCATATCTGCCCCATACTTTCTATAATGTAGAAATGCAGCGCTGACAAATTGAATAGAAAACATGTTTACACGGTCCGTGCATTTAGACTGCTTACTACGTGCATAGTCTGCCATCTAGTGGCCTTTTAGTGTAATATCTTTTTAAGATATTCTTTTCATACCAATGTCATTTTGACTGCAAAGCCTAATACTTAATGTATTTTATTCTCTGTAAGCAATGCCGCCTTTTTTCTGCTCTAATGCCACCTCACGGGTGCCATACTTTAGCACCTATTTTTTAGGTGCTAATGCGGTGCTGGGTGAGGAGAATAAGCACCCGCCAGGCTGCTCAGCGTGTGGGGCGGTCACTAGGACCCATTGCCAAGCCATAAATTGAGGATGCGGATTGTAGAACACTAGTGGGGAGTTAGATTGCAATACGCTACTTTTGCACTCCACGTGAATCTGGGGCAATGTAGAAAAGTGTCCATCCTTCAAGGAAGGAACACTTTTCTATTTTTCCATGCATCTCCGAATCGGGCCCTGAGCGATCCTCTGACAAATCGTGCCATTCAAATATATTAATGGGAATTTCAACTTTCACGGGATCAATACATTCCTGGCAGAAGGGTGGGAATGCTGCAGGCAGGAGCAGTGCTAGAGTGAACAGACAAACTGGGGCAGAATCTCTAACCTGAGTGCAAATGAAAAAAAGCACGCAGAATGCACTTTTTTTATTTGCGCTCATTTAAGAAATGTGCAGGTCGCCTTATTCTCATAGGTGACTTGCGCATTTCAGTCCTGGCTGAGAAGTGAGGGAAAGATGTGCTGCTCAGCGCCCTAAATACATCAGTGTCAGGCTCGGGCTGCAGACACTAGAGTGACAGGCTCTCTGGTCACTGTGAAAAAAGCAGTACAAACTAAAAATGCATTTCTGTTCTTGTGTGAAGAAATGCCGCTCTCTCCCACTTCAGAGAAAATGCAGGAAAAGTCCAGAATGAACCTATCTTGCCGCCTGCGCACCTAGCCCAAATAGGTGCAGTGGAAGATGTTTCATGTTTGCACGCTCGGAAACACATCCTGTTTGGTGGTTTCAGGATGCACATGGAAATGCACAAAAATGCACCCGTATTTGTGCAAATGAGCAAAGAGTGTGAAAAAGGTGATCTGAAAGTGAGCATCTAAACTGCACGCATTGGGAGGCCCTTTGCAGATCTGGGTGAAACTTTCTTTTGGGAGAAAGTGATAAAATGCGTGAGCGGATTTCATCATTTGCTCCCAAATTAGGTTTGAGAATCTGGCCCACTGTGTGCAGGCCGGTGCTACCACCGGGCAAGGATAGGCGCTTGCCTATAATGTGAAAATGTGACCAATGCCGCCAAAGGCAATAAGCACTAATACATTTGTTGTATACATGTATTTATCCTTCTCTCTCTCTCCCGTCATGAGGCAGGCGACACTGTCAGCACTGTCCGCAGCAGGCACTGTGACGTTCAGGTCAGTGCTCAGGTGTGGGCGTGGCATGCTGTTCCTTGCACAGGGCCTGACCCCGCACCTTTGCATTAGCACCCTACGTGTCCCCATGACTGAGGCTTGTTCAAATGTTCTTCTTCTCATCTGGACGGTCGTCTGGTCCGGACACTCTGTGGCCCGCCCTTCACACAAGCTTCAGCCTGCCGCCGTGGGCCATGGGTGCCCACCCTGCCTGCCTGCTGAGAGAGACTTAGACACACACAAAGCACAGGCAGGTGAGAAGTGCCCTATTGTTGTAATTGTTCTGCCTCTCAGTCTCGGGGCGGCAATAGCTGACCTGGGTGGGTTAGAGAGTAGATGTATGGAAGCAGAAGGGAGAATGAGTGTATACATGTATGTGTGTGTCATTGTGACGCCTATGGCTGTGGGACCTAAATTATCTGGATCTGCTGGACCATTTCCCAGGTCGCAGGTCAGCAGGGAGCGGGGGATGGGTGCCAGGGCCAAAGCTAGAACTGTGTGCGTTGCATAGCTGACAGTACTGCTTACCTATTCAATAAGAGTCTAGGAATGCAGAAAGTGAGTGACAGGGACACTTTGACTGTAACAATTCCATCTCTTTTCCTGTCGACATACGATCATTGCCCCCATAGGCTCCATGTCTTTCATTTTACTGCGCTTTGAAAACTCTGGTCTGTGTTTCTGGGTGCTAAACAAACATAATTACAGTTGTGTCTGCGTTTTTGCACCAAGGTGTGTGTGTGTGTGTGTCCATCTGTCCTTCAGGAAATGTCTCTGCTGTCTGCCACCAGGTTTGCCTATGACCATAGCACATGTCCTCACAACCAGCCTGTTGCACGGTTCCTTCCAAGGCTAAGCACGGAAGACAAACACAGAGCTCCAGGTAACTCGGGCCTGTTATGTGCAGTCCATAACTTTCCTTAATTCGTAGGTTCATTGCACTTTTCAAATGTTTGAGGTGGCACTGTAGATGAAACCATACATTAGGAAAACAGGGCTGTACTGTACATGGATTTTATTTAATTATTTACTGTACCTGGGGAGGTTTTTTTGCCCCACTCCCAACTTCCTTAGTCCTTAGTTTCATGGTCTCATCCTGGTTGTCCACCGATACGGGGTTTCTGTCTCTCAACATGGAGACTTAATAAATTAAATAACAGTCCCATTTAAATAAACCTTTTCTTCACAAGACGTTGATATGTGGTTGGTTGCTCTGCCCAAAACTAGTATTTAAAGGCACAGAGAGTGGGTATAGGGAGGACTACTGTAAGTCACACTGTGGAGACAAAACTATGAGCCAGGTCTTGCAGGGTGTATTCAACTAAGGGGGAGGGGCCTTGAAAGGAGGCAGGGGGCAGAGGAGCATCCTGCCTTAAAACTACAAGTTGTTGTGTCTGCAGAGGCAATTCCTTTCTATGCCGCTACTCAAGTGGTTCAAGACATTTATGTTATCACATAGTATAAAGCCCTTTTTCAGGTTTTGTGGCAGGAATGATGATCAAATGAGAGAAAGTAACTTCTCCCTTCTAATGAGAGTGTCACTTTTCCGGGTCCCTGTGTTTGAAGGCCATCCTTCTGTTTGTCAATGTCTATAACTGCTCCTAAATCCTCACTTTTTTCTGTGTGTCTGTTCCCAACAACCCTATAACTGGGGCCAGGCACAGGTGGCATGTTGCAAGGCACTTGACAAGACAGGCGACAGTCACCCACTTAACCAGCCTTGTCTAAATATGCAATATTTCAACTGAGATGAGAAGTAGGCAGATGGAGTGCAGTTTTGCAATGCAGTCTATAGTATGCCAGCTAAATGCATTATATTCCTGGGGACATAAAACATTATGCCCTGTAAGAATACATTTGTAGGACGAGACATTCTCTCTGTACCAAGTATGTCCCCTCTGTGTAAATTTCTTCTGAGCCAACGAGACAAGTGGCTCTGCCTGAGCAGTGTGCACAGTCATCCTCACTGATCTGCAGCATGGTCTGTCCATGGGGGGCATAGTAACGAGATGTCAATGTGGCATTATATTGGCTGCATTTCCTTATCATTGCTGTGATAAGCGTGGGAGTGACTTTACCTTAGCCCGCATTTCAATGGGCACTATGGCTCAAAGCAAAACCTCTATGTGCCTTTTGTGTCTCTTCTCTTGTAAAGGCCACATTAATTATGTTATAATGCAAGCGAGGTATGTTACATTACGTAGGCATACTGAGCTATCATACAGCCTTGAGACTGCTTGCCAATTGTTTCATTAGAAAACATGAAATTAATTAAAAAAAGATATGTTCTCCTATCACACGCATTTGAGAGTTGGTCCAAACTTAATAGCCAGCGGAGAAAGCAGGAATATGCAATCATGATCAGAAATAACATTTCATACCTTTCATACCCTAATATTCTTTAGGTCGTTATCATTTGTTTCCCTACCTGGCAATTGACAGAGAACATTGCCACACTGAGTCGCTGCAGCTGCCAGCCTAACCTTGCATGGGGGGGAGGGGCTGGTGAAAGATCTTTACCCTCTGATGGGTGAATGTGGCCTGTTTGAAGTATGTGGGCTGTATCAACAGCGGTCCATAGTGCCCAGTTCTACCAGGACACAACGGTCCTCCTTGCACCCTTATTGCCAATCTCAGCAGAGTGGCGTGTTGCAGAATAAGCATGCTGAAGAACCAATGGGGGGAGGTTTGATCAGCTCCTCTTTTTTCTGTGCCATTTGGTCAACACTGAGATTTCTTTTTCCAGGGCATCTTAGTCCAGGAACTGTTGGCTGTTTCTCAATACCTTCCACCAGTCGAGGAGTGGGCATAAATGTTACAATGCCTGGGCAGCATGTTGCAGGTACTCATTGAGCCTGTGTCAGGGTGATGCTGGCAGTCACATGTCTGGGTGGGATGCTTCAGGTAGTCATAGCATCGCTACGGCAAGTTGCATTGGTACAGCTAGCCTGCACATGTTTTCTTACAGTAACATTTTCTACTGTCAAATCCAACAAGAGTATGTTCTTATATGGTAGTACTGGCTGCATATATCCTGACTGTAAACGTACAGGTGCAGCCAGAATTGAAAGGTTTTTTATACATGCATATATTTTTCCCCCACTTCAAATATGGGAAAACTACATGTTCCAAACCAAAAACAGGACTGGATGGCTTTCTCGCACATGGCATGGGAAACCTTAGAGCTCTGCTCTGTAAGGGATAATTAATGTGGGCATCGAAGTACATTTCAATATTTGTACCACGTGCAGCATGAAATGTATGTGTTCAAGTGTCTAAGTGTGGGGGGGGCGCCAATCTGACTTTTTGCCTAGAGTGGCAAAATTCCTTGCACCGGCCCTGACTGTGTGCTCTACAGTGATCGCCGAAAGCTTTGCAGGATTAAGGGATCAGAACAGAAAATAGCTTGAACAACATTCAGGCAGCAGTTGTAGAGCTTTAAGAGAGCACTGTGTCAAGAAAACTTCCTGGCATATTTTCCAAATAATGGACATTGACATTTATGATGCAGGTGGCCATATTTCCCTGCCACTGAGGTGGGGGCCCGGGGTCCAAGCCTCTTTTGCCCTCCCATAAACACATCTCGGGGTTAAAACAAAATCATATAATCAGTTTCCTACCCTTAATATTTGATATATCATTCAGGTACGTATTGTCAAAAGGTAAAGACAAGACGCTCATGCAGTCTGATTTAACGGGTGTCTTCCACGGGTCAGCCAATATTCAAGTTTCACCAGCATATGTTTCTTCAGGTCATATTTATCTTGTTTTACTATTGATATGTCTATTATTAAGTTTGTTAGGCCCAAAGAAACAAAATACTACCTGACATATGTTAATTGAAGGCAAGACCCTGTTAACGCTCAGACCAGAGTAAATACAACCCTCTAGGGAAATAGGCCAAGAGATAGCTTGCAAGGATAACAAGGTTTAATTCTACAAAATACAAAATATCAGCAAAGGACTCTGCTGCTCGAGAATGTTCTAACTCCAGAAGGATTGTTAGTGCCTTTTGAGAAGGCACAGCGTCACTAAGGACATCACATATAGGGTCTAAACCCACACAGTTCATTGGAAAAATAGTATACATGGTCCTGCTCCATAGGGGATGCCAGGCTACAATTGGTTAGCCTTCTCTGCCATTGGTCAGTTCCCAATTGGGTCAGCTGGGCTCATCTCTCTGAGGAATGAAGGTCAGGTCTCTCATAAATTACATTGTAAAACAGTGATTATATGCTAAGCCTACTACATTATCACTATGGCATGCACCTGTGAGGTTCGGGACTGGTACCAGGGGGAAGAGAGGGAGAAATACAGTCAAACTCACCCACGCATTTGGTGCTTTGTTGATACTGCTCCTCTTGCACCCAAGGCTTCCACCCTCGTTTTGATCTATAATGTACCCCTCCGTGTACCTTACATTACAAAAGATGAATTTATGGGACAAGGTGGAACAGTCGCTCATGCTTAGATCTTTTATGGCCAGTAGGTTTCCAATTTGAGCTGGGGTCATTCCCTATCTCAGAATGCAGGGATGTGGGTATCGGGTCAGTGATGTGGGCCATGGCTCTGGGTAGGCTTGGTGGTGGGTAGAGGCCTGCTGGCTGTTTGGTTGTGATGAATGGGTACTGTGAGGAGCCTGGTGCTGTCTCACAGCCTTGCAGGGAGCATCCCTCTCAATGATACTAAGTAATTGCAACAGTGGAGGGACAAGAGGCCACTTCTGTGGGAACTGGTTATGCGGATCCATCCTGTCTTAATGATCTGGACCCCGTCAAGCCCTTTCACAGAGCTAAGAGCTGTGTAGCGTGGCCATGCAAGACTGTGCCACTGCCATAATTACAAAATGGCATTTCTTTCTATGCACATTCTAGGGTTATGTATCTGTTATTCAAAATATATTAATTCCGACTTTTATAGCATGGTCCTCTCCCCCTTATACACTACATGATTTCATATGCAATTCGCTTCACCTTAAAGCACCTAGGGGGGTGGGATAGACGCATTTCTATCCCAACATAACAATGTAGCCTGTATTACATCCTTCCTCATTAAAATATCCTCAATATGAGCACAAGTCAGTTTTGCACGCTCATTAGACCAGACGGCTAACCAACAATAGGCAAGGGCAGCTTCCAGAAAATAGTCCATTGGAATAAAATGTAATTCTAAATTCAAAATTTCAACAGTAGTACATTTCCTGACACACATGAGTGTTCACAAAAAGTCCCATTCCACCCTCGAAGCCCATACTCCTGCACCATATCTTGCTAATCCACATGGCTTAGTTTTGTATATTTCCATCGCCAGGACAATGGCATTACCACTGTGATCACCCATGAAAGGTATTATCCCAGCTTTGGTTTGTGAGAAGTGGATTGCCGGGTTCTGGTATGCTTCTGCCAAGTTCTACTTTTGCTGAAACAAATGGCTCAGCAATTAAGTGTTTCCACTTCCTGGAGCTCTTTCATGAGGAGGCCATGGTAAGGTTGAGTGAATATCTTTATTGGAGCCCGCAGAGCCGAGCACCTGCTGCTGGTCAGCTGAATCGACTGAATCCACATGAGCCATCACAATCCTAGAATTGGAATGCACATGCCAGCAAAGTGGAATACTGATGCATGAAAGATGGACACAACATATCTTCCCCTCTAAATGAGGAAAAACAACAAAATGAGAAGAACAGAACAGGGATTGAGTACAAGCTAACAAGGAAACAAAAAGAGAAAAGCGTTGATGCAATCATGACCTACTGGCCATTAACACAAAGTAATCAAAATTCCAAGTGTTATCAACATTGTCATTTGCACAAAATCTTTCAGATGACCAGGAACCCTCCTCTCTCTTCTGCTAACTCTAACCCCGTCAGGGCACATTTGTCCAGGGCGTTACTTTTGGCACTCGCATCTCCCCCTCTTCCCAGCAAGACACAACCACTCTCTCCAGCATCACTTCCCATTGGCACCTGTTTACAGGGTACCAGTTTGCTCATTGCCCACATAACCTCCTTCCACAATGACTACCCCATCCCTCACTGCAGTAGTTGGTTTGGGACCTAGGAATTTGCTTTCAAGCCATTAAGTTGCACTCTGGGATTTTTCAGCAAAACCAAATCAACAACAGCCCATAGTCAATCTTTTGCTCCATGGCAATAATCATAAACGTTTTTGTAATGCTCTTGCCCCTTCTCCACCACCGTCCTTATCTTCTCACGATCTTCCCAAACTGGGACCTCTGAACCCATCTTCCCAGGATATAACTTATTCCTTGCTCGTGGCCCTTCAACAAAACAAAGGGAGACACCTTTGTCACTCTCTGCGTGGTAGTGCAATACCCTCAAACCATTTGTCTCAACACTGCCCGCGAAGGTAAAGCAGCTCTCAATGCCAACTGAATACCTCCCTTGATAAATCTGTTCACCCGTTCCACTAGGCCATTCACTCTGGGGTGATATAACTCTGTACGCACATGTGATATGCAATAATCTTCTAAGAATTTCCTCATCATCTGAGACGAGAACTGGACTGTCAGTCAAACACACTCTAGGAAACCCCTCTATGAAAATCATGTTTTCCAGGAACCTGATCAATTCCATTGTTGTGGCTTCTTAAGCCTTCCCATTCCACCTACTTAAAGTGGTAGTCCACTAAAACAAACGGGTATTTAAAATCATCTCCCAAACCTTGAATGGCCCCATTACATCCAGCACAATTTTCTGCCAGGGCTCAGCTGGTATTTTTACAGGAATTAGAGGTGTTTCCCGTACCACCTTGCTCTTGTGGCTCATTGAACATTCCAAACAATCGCCTACTTGCTTTTCAACCAAACTATCCATGGTTAGGGCCACAAATAGCTCTGGCGCAATCTCCTGTTTTGTGCCATTCACACCTAACTGGCCTTGATTAGCCAACTTTATTAACTTCTATGGCAGAACAAACAAGTTCCCCTTCCTAACTCTCACCCCTACTAGGGATAGCTCATCCCTGATCTCAAAATAAGACTCAAACTACCTGTCGAGCATATCTCTGTCAGGCCATCTAATGACCGTCCACTCCACAATCGCACTCAAAATATCATCTTCTGCAACTGCATGTTCCCATTCTTCCTCATTAATCACACCTTGTTCTACTAATTCTTCTGCACTGCCAGATTCTTCTTTTCCAGACAAGCTCACTGGAAAGCTTGATAATCAGTCTGCTAATAATTCCTTTTACCAGGTAGGTAAAATACACAAAAGTCATACCCCTGTATACCCAGAAACCACTTCAAAATTCTGCGGGAACCATTGCTTCACCCCACACTAGACATCATATGCACTAAGGGTTTGTGGTCTGACCTTACAATAAAACGCTGATCCCACAGCAAAAACTTAACTTGCAAGACTGCCCAAATATGGCCAATGCCTCTCTCTCAACTACGGAGTAGTTGCTTTCTGCACCCCTTAAAGACCTGGAGGCAAATGCCACCAGACATTCCTCCCCATTGCCATCACTCTAAGTCAATGAATCTCCTAAACCGAAAATACTGGAATCCACTGCAAGGAATGCCCTGATCCTGCAACACTCAGCCAAGTCTCTCTCGAGCTGCTCTCATCTCTGCTTTTCTCTCCCCCTTTTTATACACCTGCAACCACTTGACAGGTTGCAGGTGTGAGTCCCTAATTACAATTGCCTGGTCATAATTATTGTAGCAATTGGGACATGCCTAACCTTTGCAAAACTCTGCAGGCCTCTTCCTTGTCTCAGTAGTAGAGTGGTGAAATCACTTACTAGTGTTTGTTACTCCCAATCGCTTCTTCCTCGTCCCAGTACTGTAGTGGGTTGAATGAGAGGAAATGAGGAGAGATGGTTTTCAATAGCCCATAAAAGCCAGGGAGAGGGTGGGGGGTTGTTTTCATAAGGAAAAGGGGTATACCATGTCCTGCCTCTCCCCAGTATCCAAGGACCCTCCACCCGGGTGATCCCCCCTCGCATCTCCACCCCCATGTTCAGGATCCAAAAGTGATGGCCTTTCCCTGGCCACCTGAGAAGAGGATCCCAGGGGAGTAGGTTTGAGGTACCCTCAGGTTTCTCACAGAACCCTCAACTCTTTCAATCACACCTTTCTGCAGATTTGTGTCAAGCTCATGTTTAACTGCTCCCATAGAAAGTGAGGTACAGGGTGCACTCTGTGTACAGCTGGGATGGCATTTCTCTTCAGTCTAATGAGATTTTCAAAATCTCTTAACTTCCCCAGATTGTCAGAGAAAACCTCTGGAAACTCGCTGGCCCATTTGTCCTGCACTTCTGAAATAGACACTGGCTCCTTTAAATTGGCTTGAATGCGAGTGCCAAGGCTTGCCTGTTCATCCCAACCCAGAAGGGACAAACCTGTCTTTGCCACAAACACTTCAGCTGCACAATTTCAGCTCTTTTACACGATTGTAACTTTGAATTTTTCCAGCATCTCAATCTCTACTTTGAAATAACCATGAGGACAGATGTCATGCTCTAGGAGGTTCTGTACTCTCCCACCTATTACACTAGTGAATGTTGCAGCTGAAATATTGGTCAAAGGAGAAGCAATGTCCACATTCATCGTTAGTGTTTTCCCGTTGATGGTAAACTCATCTCAGGGGCCTCCTATTCCCCCATTCAGTGCAGCAATCTGAAACGCATGTCGGATATTTCCTCCTTTGGACTCCGTTTGAGACAGCTGTGCTACGTCTTGCTCCACCCTAGTTGGAGCCTGCTTCATGGCGTTCACTCCTCCTTCCTTACATACTCGAGAAAAATTACCTTTACGCTTGCATTTAATACAGTTGCATTCCGGGCCGGGCAAAACAGATTGGGAGACAGGTGCCTGATGCTGCCACACGTGAAGCACCTCAATTCCCTGCTACCTTCATGTCTGTTCTTTACAACACATTAGGCTGTTCAAGTTTCATATTTCTCATACGGTGAGCTGTCTGTTCTATACTTTGGGTCAGTTCCACCATCTGCTCCAAGAAGAGATCTTTTGCCAACAGCTTCTTGTGTTCTTCAATACAATTAGTGGACCTTACCAGTTGATCCCTAATTAGAGAGTTTGCCAAAGATCCAAATTCGCAGGTATGACTGAGAGTGCGAAGTACAGCCACAAAACATTCGACCGACTCTAATGGTTCTTTACGCCTCTGGAAAAACCTGTGGCGTTCAAAGGTCACACTTAGATTTGTAATCTTCTTGCAATGTCTAATTGCCTCACCAAAAATCATCCGGGTCACCAGCTGCAATCCCTTCAAGTTCTGGTAAACCATCAAAAACACTATGCCCCTCCGTGCCCAGATGTGAACAAGAGGACCTGTTTCCTTGCTGGTGTAAACTTGCCTCCCCCTTCACCACTGCGAGAATGTTCAACCAATACCTGGCAATTCATGTCCACTGCATTGCTACTCTCTGCCCCAACTTTGAGTGCTATGCGGATGACACTCAACTCATCTTCAGACTACCTTCGGCCACCTCTTCTCCATCTCTCATCCCTGACTGTCCGCAATCCAGGAGTGGTGTGCTGCCAATGATCTCTGCCTGAATGCCAGTAAGAGTGAGATTCTCCTCATCGGCACACCCACTCCCTCCTTTCCTGTCACTCTCTGGCCGCCTCTCTCGGCCCTCTTCCTGCTCCCATCTTCAAGGCTAAAAACCTCAGGATCATCGACTCCACATTCTCCTTCTCTCCTCACATCTCTGACGTCTCTAAGAAGTCACACTACCAGCTGTACCTCCTCAGAGGAATTCTTCCTTTCCTCTCCTCCCCCAGAAGCTCACTGTCTCCAGAGCTCTGTTTCTCTCTAGGCTGGACTATTGCAACAACCTCTTTCTAAATCTGCCTGCTTCTACTCTCTGCCCTCTGCAACTCATCCAGAACAGGACTGCAAGACTTGTCCTTGGTCTCAAGCCCAGGGATCGTATCTCTCCAGGACTGAAATCTCTGCACTGGCTCCCAGTGGCTGCGAGGATTAAGTTCAAACCCCTCTGCATTGTCCACAAGGCATTCTGGGGCCTGGGCCTCTATAACTTCAACTCTCTCTTCCTAAATATCTTCCTTCTCGAGCTCTTCGCTCATCCACCTCCAACTCCCTCCGGGTCAGTCGCTTCCCCAAGCAACGAGCTGGGGGCAGATCTCTTTCCTCGGCTGAGGCCTCCCTCTAGAACAGCCTCCCGGCCCCCCTGAAACTTGAGGAGAATGATCTGCGGTTCTGGAAGCACCTCAAAACCTTCCTCTGTGCTTCTGCTTTCTCTTCTCCTCTCTCCTGCTGAATTCCTGGCTAAAACTGTACTGGTTACCTGGCCACCCTCTGATCTCGGGCCCAGTTCTACTCCCCTGCCAGTTACACACCTGTACTGCAACCCCCTCACTTGGGGACTGTTTTCTGTATCCCTACAGTCCCCCACCAGCACTTGACATCTGATGTCTGTACTTACCTTGCACTTGCCACCAGCGTGCCCTACTTCCTTTATTGTTTTTTTATTTATTCTATCAGCCCATGTACTGCACTGTCCACACCACCTCCCACTCAGCACTTTTCCTCTTCCCCTGCACTTGCACGTTCTGAATGACACTTGGCCTAGTAGGATTGCTGTCTCTGTATACCCTCTGTTCCCCCTCCCTTGCTGTGTCGCGCCTTGAAACACTTGGGCATAGGCGGGTTATAAATGCCATATCATATCATATAATCATATAATGTAAGTCTAGAACATTTTCCTCCATATGTCCCACTTAATTGGGGGGTACAGGGTTCAGCTAGGAACAGTGGGTGTTGGGGTATCCCTGCAGCCTTCATTTTCAAAGAATAATGTGATGCAAATTCTCCTGATCCCATTATCCTTTCATTTCTCTTGTTCCTTTTCTTTTCCTTGTTGTCTCTATGCCAATACTGGCTGGGGCAATGTTTTCGCATTCACAAGACTCTCCTGCGCACTCTGCCTCATCGATTTCCATATGCTGGTTTCTGCACGCTGAAGAGGAGCTCTGCTCTCACAACTTCCTTTTTTTAAATGTTGTATCCTCCTTCCAGCGTTTCTCTTGTGAGCAGAATACTCCTACTGGCTGAGGCAATGCTTATGTGCCAGCAAGGCATTGCCTTCAGCACAGAGAGGCTAGCAACGCATACCTGTTTTCAAGGCCCTGCGTGCCATGTGCGCCCTTTCAAAAGCCGGGGTTCCTTTCCTCTAATCCCCTCGTCACACGGTACGGCTTAGTGAGAGCCACACTGCCGCCTCAGCAGAGCACCCAGGCCTAGGGTTTTGTGTATGCTCCATGAAGGGGGCCCCCAAATGCGCTCTGCCCACCACAGCTGGAGTGGGGCACTGCATCACACCTCCGACGTAGTGCACACTTCCTCTGTTGGCTCCTCTTCGGGCGCAGAGGCCTGGGATGCCAGCAGCTGTTGCCTGCGTGGGAAGAGGGCCTCCGTGGGCTCAACGTCCACCCCATTGAAGGACTCATGCTTGTCACCATTGATGAGTAGGCCATGGCAAGGTTTGTGTGGATTCAGTTGATTCAACTTCCTAAAGCTCTTCCCGGCCATCATAACATTTACCACATGTTTTCATCTTCTTCTTACAATCATGCATTTTGATTTCTTTACATTCACTTTCATTCTATGATTTGACATGAATGTTTTATACCCAACCAACAGTTTCTGCAAAGCCTTTGCTGAACTACCAATCAAAAGAACATCATCGGCATTGGCCAGGGAGGAATTAGCGACACCCCAATCGAGCAGCAACTGGTGTAACAGGGACTAGTGCATCTATCAAGCCATTTTAGTATATGTTGAATAATAGAGGGGCTATTACACAGCCTTGGGGGACTCCAGAATCTATGCAGAATTCCTTTGTTCTACAGGTAGCATTATTATACAAAACCAAAGCAGATGCATTAAAATAAAGTTGTGCAATCAGGCTAAACAGATGAAGATCTATATCTAGGGATTTTATAATATCCCACAACATGGGCCTGTCCACGGTATCAAAGGCTGTGGATAGGTCCATGAAAGCCAGATACAGATCCATTCCCTTTACTTCAACGTATTTACTTATCAGGGAAATAATTTAACACTGTTCACTAGTTCCAACAAAAGGGATAAATCCCAATTGAGGATCTGAGATTGTGTCTGACTCATCAACCTACACATGTTGTTATACAATACATATTTGGGAAACATCACTTATTTAGATGGGTCTATAGCACTCAAACATCAAACGATTGCCTTTTGAAGAAATAGGAACACTTGTTAACAATATAGCAGGGTACATTTCATGTTGATACCACAGAATGAAACATATTTGTAAGGATTTTAGCCCACAGACCTGGATTACTCTTATAAACATCTCCCGGTACCCCATTCGGACCCGGGGCATAGTGCCATACCAGTTCCCCTATATAACCTTCTACCAATTCATGTGTATTTTCATCAATTAAGGACTGCAAATGAGGATCAGCAAGGAAACAGTGGGAGAACAGCAGTGAACAGTCCACCCACCTGCCACTCTGCTACGTTAAGTATCCAGAAACAGCAATGTGAAATTAAGGAACTGGTCTGGACTCCACCCCTCCTCGTTCGGGTACTTGGTTGGGTCGTCAACAGGGAACAGCCCACTCTGCCTGCTGCTACGTTCTAATCCTATTCGGCTGGGAGAGCGGTTTAAAATCCAGCAACAGTGGTGTGGATCTAAGGAACCAATGGTGGGCTCCTCCTCCTCATTGTTTGGGACCTCGCTCGGGTCCTTAGCAGAGAGCTGGGAGTCAAAAGGATGTCTCACTGTGTACATGTGTCCTTTTGTTAGACCTGCAAATTCAAGAGTTTACTTTGTGCCCAGGGATCAGAACGCTCAGGTCTATTTGTCACCTTTGTGCCTCGAACAGGATGCAGCATGGGGTCATTCTGCTAACTGGTTCCTTTGAAAAAAACAGCAGGATTGAAGATGCATAGTCTCAAATGTCAGTGTCACTTATCACATGTTCCCAGTCCAGTAGGAACGGGTGCGCGGGTGTTGCCTCCGAGGCAAGCGCATCTGTTTCATTCAGTGAAAGACACTCCTGCAACCCCTATGTGAAACGTTCAATAGCACCTGTTGCCTCATCCTCATCAGGGCGCGTTTGACCTCTCTGTTCCTAAGACTGTAAATGATGGGGTTCAGCATTGGAATCACAGTGGCGTACAGCAAGAACAGTACCTTTTCATTTTCTAGATAACCCTTTGAGGTTGGTCCCCCATAGATGCAAAGCATGACCCCACAGAATAAACTCACAATCGTGAGGTGGGAAGAACATGTAGAGAACGCTCTCCGGCGACCTTCTTGAGAACGGATTTTGATTATGGCTGATATGATAAAAAAGTATGAGGTACATATTAAAGTAAAGGGGGAAAATGCACAGACCACCGCCTCTACATAAATCACAGTTTCAAGCATGCTGGTGTCTGAGCAAGAAAGCTTCATGAGGGTCTTCAACTCACACGCCAAGTGGTTGATCACATTGGAAAAGCAGAAGGAGAGGCCGGATGCCGAAGCTGTAAGTGCCGCCGAGCTCAAGAAACCGGCAGTCCAAGAGACTGACGAAAGTAGCAAGCAGAGTCTCTTAGTCATGATAACGGTGTAATGCAGAGGCTTGCAGATTGCCACATAGCGGTCAAATGCCATCATGGCAAGAATATAACATTCTGCTATTACAAAGGAGGAGAAGAAATAAATCTGTGTCATGCACCCAGCAAATGATATGATCGCATGCTGCGTTAAATGTATTTCCATTAGTTTAGGAAGTGAGGCTGAAGTGTAACTGACATCTAAGAAGGACAAGTTGCAAAGTAAGATGTACATAGGCACGTGCAGACGACAATCGATGTACACCAATGTGATTATCAAAGTGTTCCCCAATAATGTTATCAGGTACATAAGTAAAAACAGAATGAATAAAGGAAGTTGCAGCGTTGGACGATCAGAAAAGCCCAAAAGGAGGAATTCTGTAAATGTAGACTGGTTCCGCCTTTCCATTTTGACAGCAAACAGGAACCTGTAGGTGTGAGAAAACATCACATGAAATCAAAGGTCAAAAGAAATTAAGAAGAACATTGAAAAAGAAAGCATTTGTATGTGGTATACCACTTAAGCAATAATCACTGGATTCCCAGAATGTGAAGGGGCGTACTAGGCCTGAGCGTAACGAGGGCCCTTAACCATAGTCCCCAGACCGTTACCACCCAGTACAGATTAACTAAAAACACAAGTTCACAAACCGTTGTACTGAGAGCTATGATTTATTCAGAAATAATTATCCCTCCGATTATGCCACCCGTACTTTGAGACTAATTAAACCACACACTAAAGATGGCCACCATGGAAAAGGAAAATTGGGCTTGGTGCAGTGCTGCTTTGCTATTTCCAGAGCAGAACTTGTCAGTTGCTGCTAGCGGAACCGACAAGTTGACGAGGGGGCGCCTCTTCAGATCAGTTGGCCCAGAGGCAGTGGTGGGGCTCGGGAAGCGGCAGAAGAGCACAAGGTTTTGATGAAGCAGGAGAACGTGTAAACAGCTTGTGTCTTATTCCAAACTGTGGGTTCAATCATTAGATACTTTCTAGGTTTGTATCGACCGATTAGTCACTGCACCCTCCAGGAGGTGCAGATAAATGATATATTAAACCATAAAGCACACTTTCGTGTAATCTAACTGAAATTAAATTGAAAATGAGGTAACTGGCAAAGAACTCATTGAGAATGGGCATTTGAAATAATAATAATATGTCTACTACTTGAAAAATCAGAACAAAACTATTTCACACATTGGCCACACCACTTGAATAATTACTGAAATGCTATAGTTGTTGTTGTTTTGCAAAATACATGCTTTTTTATTTCAAGATGCTGGCCCTTCGTTGAGACACGTGTTTCGGCACATACTTGTACCTTTTTCAATCAGGGCTCATGACCACTGTATTTACAACATAGGAATTTCAGCAAATCATGTACCATGAACGAAACATAAAACAAATCAAATCCACATATTTAAGTAAATAAAATCCAAAAGCTTTTTGTAACGGCATTGAGTAGTTGTTTGTCACTGAGATGAGGGAGGGGGAAAAGGGGGGATTGTAGGGTAAGAAAGAATACATATGGGTACCAATACCATTTGGAAAAGCAAAGAAAATACAAATAAAGGAATAATAATGAAACAAAACAAAAAAATAGGGAGAAAAAGAGAGAAAAAAAAACATAATGGTCTCCATTAGTTCTGGTGTAAATTTAGTGAAAAGCCCTTTATTAAGGGGCCATATCATATCATCCCATTAATCACCATATGTATCTTACCAAGCAATTTGGTTATTTAATTGTTTGTCTTGCAGCTCTTTCGTCTGAAAATGTGTGGTAGTCAAAGGTTTATCCCTCCTAGGAGTTAATATAGTCAACGAATCAGATTTTAATCTGACTGCTACATTGGTAACATTGTTTATGGTTTACAATTTCCTTTAGATTAGTTCTCCGTTTTTATTCTTATCAGGTTCCAAATTTATTAGGGCACCGCGGACTGCGTAAAAATCTAAGCATTTCTTATATATAAATGTGCTTCTTGTCTAGTAAGGCGTTGTGGCCAAGTGGACGCAAAGCTTGTCATTCATCTGACATGTTTTGCTTTAAATCGATGCGCGAGCATAACGTTAAACCAATTAGAATGTTGCTTTTTCTATTGTGTTCTGCATGCTAATGCAATGTCTTATCGCTAGTGAGATTGTAACCGTTCAGAGGCGTTGCGACCCCACTCATAAGTAAATAGAATATTGTTCCTTTGTGAACGTGAACATTGCCAAATAGTGGCATTCTAATATCATTATCATGTACCTGATTTCATCTCTCTAACCACTTTGTAGGGGCTTATCTCCATAGTCTCCAAACAGTCTTATCGCATCGGCTACGGCGCGTTCAAATCGGTGTACATTATTTGTGTCTCCAGACACTAGCGTTGCGATGGTGACACTGGTCCTACCTCGATTTTGACCATTCGGCATTGTTGAGCACCATGTTTTGGGCTAAAAAGCTGTGTCCTTCTTGAAAACTGGTGTGTAAATTCCCAAAACCAATGTCCACAAATGTTAATGGCTATAAAGGCAACTGTTTCATATTATTGATATAAACTATAAGGTTTTTGAAGTAAGATTATCCTTTGGCCATACGTAATTTTATGCACTTGAAATGTTCAGTCCTGCACCTGAAGCGTGTGGGTGCAGTTTTTTTCCAATTATAATAAATATTGCGAAGTAACAGTAAATATGGTTGACCCTGTAATCCTGATTCTAAAATAATCCTTTTAGAAGTATTGTGCATTATTCTTTTTAAAAAGGAAAAACTTTTTTGTGACAAGAGGTCCTATGCATTAGTTTGTCCCATCTACTCATATCGTGTACTTGGTAACCTAGATTTATCATTTTATATATATATATATATATATATAATTGAAAACAACTTTGTTAAAGGGACGTTATGGTTAAGTTGTGCTACTAAAAACCTATGAAATTCAGTGAAAAAACTTTGTTAAAGGGACGTTATGGTTCCAAGTAAAACCGAAAAACCCTTGAAATTCGCCAGTTATGGTAAGCTAAGCAACCATAACTCGCGCCACCACTGTGCACTGCTAAGACTAACACCCAGGACATCAAAGATGACATCACAAATGTCATTGATGACATCACTGATGACATCACATGTGTATGTACTTCTCATGAAATATGTGTAGAAGGGACTCTTATTATGTTGCGAAAAAAGTGTCAAGAATCATTGCAAGAAATATACCCTAATAAGTGCATTGAACGATGCATTGATATAAATAGCATCCTATTATGGGGTTCTATCTAGTATACTAAGCTACTCATACAGAAACATAACATTGTGTGCAGCGTACAAGATGAAGGCATGATATTCGTAATGTTAATATGTTGAATAATGAAATGATAATTGTTTTCTTAATAGATTTTTGTGTACTGTGAAATATGTAATAAGTAGCTAATAAAACACATGTATTACATAATTGCATTACTATAGACAAAACACAAAGACACAGAAACACATACCAATACGGGTATATACAGGGAAAGTGAAGTTAGCAAAAAAGCACAAGTAGTAGCAGAAACAATTCATAACTTAACTGATTAGTTTCATGCAAATAAAAAAATTGCTCTGTTTCAAAGCTGCTATTTACCCTATGTATATGTATCACTTGATGTGATTGGACCCTAAGGAAAGTAGTGAGAGTACAATGTATACAACAAATATGACCATATACAGGGAAAGTACAGCCATAAAAAAAAAACAACAGAACTATCAGAAAGTGCTCATAAGTCTAGTGATTATCTTTATGCACAAAAAGGATTGATGTCTTTCAAGCTTGTGTTTTCCCATATGTATATGTTTCATATGATGTGACTGTACTCTAAGGGAATTACTGTAAGAACCTACTAAAAGGATATGTCTACAAATAAAATAAAATTCTTAGTTTCTGACTGTTACTGAAGAAAACCATGTGGCCTAGATATGTCAGCAAAAGAAAAAATAGTGAGCCAGACATGTGATGTCATCAGTGATGTCATCAATGACATTTGTGATGTCATCTTTGATGTCCTGGGTGATAGTCTTAGCAGTGCACGGTGGTGGCGCAAGTTATGGTTGCTTAGCTTTCCATAACTGGCGAATTTCAAGGGTTTTTCGGTTTTACTTGGAACCATAACGTCCCTTTAACAAAGTTTTTTCACTGAATTTCATAGGTTTTTAGTAGCGCAACTTAACCATAACGTCCCTTTAACAAAGTTTTTTTCACTGAAATGGAATATACCACAAGAACATAAATTGGCTTCCAACATAATTACCTCACAGACACAACAGAACTGAGAACAAGACCAGACCCACTGAGTACATAGGACATATCTTACCTGAAATAGTAAGCATACTTAATTTTATTCATATATTTATAAACTTTCTGTATTAGATAAAAAAAATATTTTCTTTTTTTTTTCTCTCACAGAAATGTCTAGTACTTTGGAATGGCTAGAGGAGCATTTCCCACATGAAGAAATGTCACAAGATAGTGAAACTAATGGTAAACACTTTATAATATAAACCATTTAAATATTATTATTTTGTATACATTTAACATATATATATTTTTTTTATACAGAGCATAACAAAATAGAAACTACCTCTGAAGAAGCTGTTATGGAAAACACGCTTGACAACATAAAAGAAAAAATGGATTTACTGTTGACCAATTTTAATAATTTAAAAACTTTTGTTGAAGATCATTTTAAAACAAAAACGTGATTCCATTGCCCCACATGTACTTGTCCCTCCTCACCATATCCCAGTCAATTATCCCCAAACCCTCTCCATAATCCAAAACGTTTTGATGAGATTTCCATCCCTTCCTCACCTAATACAAATCATGTTGAAACCCCAAATTCTCCTGTTTTTGTTTCTGTTTCTGCCTCACCTTTTCTGTCATAAATTATTAATATATGTTAAATAAAGTTTAATTTTTATATTGTATTGTGAACAGTTTCCGTTTTTTTTTTTAAAAACAATAAAAGTGTCCGCGGACAGTGCGAGTGTTCTGAAATGTTCGTACATAAACGAAAATGGAGGTGTCCTGAAGAACACCACACCTGTTCGTACTGTTCGCTAGCAAGTTGAAACTGTTCTAAGAACACACGTGGTGTCCTGAAATGTTCGTAAAGAAACAAAAATTAAAGTGTTCTAAAGAACACTATATCTGTCCTTAATGTTCGCTATCAACTTAAAACTGTCCTTAGAACACAATTGCTGTCCTGAAATGTTCCTAGATACACGAAAATGATGTGTCCTGAACAACAGTACAACTGTTCGTAGTGTTCGCTACCCAATTGAAAGTGTTCTAAGAACACAATTGGTGTCCTGAAATGTTCCTACATAAACTAAATTACACGTGTCCTGAAGAACACTATATCTGTCCTTACTGTTCGCTACCAAGTTTAAACTGTTCTAAGAACACACGCGGTGTCCTGAAATATTCGTTTCACGTGTGACGCACTTTTAATTACTTCAGAACCCGAACAGTGTTCGTAGGACATTAATGCGCATGCGCTAACCAATATCTCTGCACTTGGTGTCCTGCGGACAGGCGCTTCCTTCGCAGACTAGTTCGCAAACAGATCATATGACCGCGCCCACGCTCATCATGTGTCCTGAAATGTGGACACTGTTCGTGTCCCCGAACAATTTAAAAGTACATTTTCAGTTAATCCATAATATTTTTCAATAAAATCTCACCATGCCACAAGTCCCACATAGCAATCTTGACTTTCTATATACCTTTTGAAACTTTCCAATCCTTTTTTTGTGTTCGATCTGTCCGCGCACAGTGCGCATGTCCGCGGACCGCGCACAAGCACCCCTATAAAAGACCACGCCCAACAGCTTATTCCCATTGTGTTTCTGGCTATTCTTCAGAACACAGTGATTTTTGCTACCAACTGCAGACTACACCATCATCGACATGGCATCCTTGGCTGCTGAACTGCCACTTGGTATTGCACCTGCTTCAGCACCACCACCACCCCCTCCACCACCACCACCTCCCCAAGGGCCTGAAGAGGGAACAGGAGTGAGGATGCAGAGGAGGAAGAAGAGGATGATGAGAATGAGGTAGAGGAAATCCCTACTACCCGCACTAGGCGTGAGTCTTGGGTGTGGCGGTTATTTACCATTCATGGGAATGGTCCTAAGGCTCGTGCGAACCATGTTACCTGCAATGAGTGCAAAATGATACTCAGTTGCGGGAAGCACGGTAACTACAGCTTTGGGACCACTACGATGAAGCGACACCTGAGGTCATTTCACTTTGGGGCTATTCGCAGGGTTGTACCTTGCGAAGAACGTAGCAGGTTGATTTCCTCTACTTCATCCTCTGTTTCTGATCCTGTCACCACAAGGACCACCTCTGTGGGACAGCGTCTTTCTCAAGCTGCCTCACAGGCCATACAGAATTCTGATGACCCTTACCTTTCGAGGGTCACAGTTGTATGTATGTACTGTGACACAGTACTCTGCAGGGGGGAGCGACTTCGAAGTGCTTTTGAGACTATCGTCTCAGAGCACGAGAAGACCTGCTCACTACCCAAATAAAACCCACTCTACATCTTCCTCTCTCAGCTCGCCCTTTCTTATCCCTGTGGTTGGTGTCCCCCCTTTTACCCTCCTTTACCCTCCTCTCCTACTGTGTCGTGTCTGAAAAACCAATAAAAATACAAAATTACAAAAATCAAAAAAAAATAAGGCTCTTTTCAGAGCCGCCTTTCCCAGTTAAAAAATAGAAGTTAAAATAAATGAAGCAGGGCTCTTTGTATTTTTAAGAAGTCCGCGTTCAGTTCGCGAACATTAAAAAAATTGGGTTACTACTCCATCACAAACATTGTAATTTTCTCTGGAAAGAAGTGGTGGCTCTGAAAAGAGCCTTTGGGTGGTGTTTGTAAGTCAAAAATTGTAAATGCTTAAAATCTACTTCAAAATCGTTGTTGTAATTGCAAAAAAGATTGCAATGCATTTTGTACATTTCTCAGAAAAATCTGATTGCCAGGTAAGTAAGTAAGATGGACTCCATCTCTGCGAAAAATGTATGTACTACAAAACATAATATTTTCATTGTGAAAAGAAGACATGCCAAAATCTCTTAGAAAGCCACAAACAGCCTTATTAACATTGCGCCTTGCTTTTTCCATTTGTGGACCAAATGAAGAAGAACGAAGCCACATTTGTCTCTGCGCAATCCGTGAAAATATCACTTGCGAATTAGGAAACATGTCCATAACCTTCCTCAGTCCTTCTTTCATAGCAAATTGCAAAAAAATTCCAGTCACATGCCCTATACTGTTCCCTCCACAATGAATTACAATTATGTCTGGATGTTGCTCTGTCTCCAAAGTAGCACAGAGAGGTAGCAAATCCAACCACTTCATTCCACGTACTCCATGCCAGTGTACTTCCACATGTGGGAATCCAAGATCTACAGCTACTCCACAGCTTTCTGCATGCACCTTCAACCAATGTATCCACGAATCTCCTAAAATCCAAACAATCTGTTTTCTGAAACACACAGCCATAGCTATCTTTTGTTCTCTCAGCAAAAAGAGTATCTCAAAATATCTCTCCTGGCACAACACACCCACCAAACTTTCCTGACCAATCCCTTTCAGTGCTTATTCTCATGTGCATGACTTCTGAACCCAAAAATCCCCGGATGTAACTCCCGATGTCCTGGAACTACCGCCATGTCCGCGGACATATCGTAACATGAACAGCCCTTCTACCATTTCCACTACACTCTCTCTGCCATTCCCTCATTGGATGTACCTCAAAAATCACATGACCATGCACCAATCACATTCAAGACCTCTACATCTAACTGCATCATCATAGATCAGCACTGCAAATGTACTCTGAATCTCTCTGAGTACAAGTGTCATATCATTGGCAAGCAGCATCTACCACAAATACTGTACAAATCTTCAAGATTTCTACTTGCAGCTCCACGCATATCCATATGCATGAACACAAACTTCAGGTATGCATATTTTCTGTATAGTACATGACATAGCTCTCAACCATTTTTGTTTTACAGGCGGGTAAAATCACCCGATTTTGTTTTTAGCGGGTGAGACGCCCATTGGAATGAATGGGCGTGCAGGAGGCTTGGCGGGTGAGTCTGCCCTTTACAAGGCGTTTGACACCCGCCAAAAGCGTGTGACTTGAGAGCTATGGTAGATGAACACATTTTCAAACAGACTTTTACCTTGTAAAATCTGTTAAATGAATTTACTGTACTTTTTTCAATTTCCTAAAATCAACTACCACTTATACACCTTTATACTTTTTACTTTCTTTAAACACACACACTCAAATCATGTTAAACTAACATTTTTTAAATGAAATATATAGACTACATATATTCAAACAAAATTGCATGCAAACACAATCTATGTTTAAACCTTTATAAAAATACTTATACAATTTCATATTTTTTGTTTTTATTTATTTATTTACTTAATTACTTTAAATTAGACATGACATTGAGGCGCTATTACCTAGAACAGTTTACTTACAGAAATAGTGGTATTCACTAATATATTATAAATTTCACAAGACATAGTAAAGATATTTTATATTTGCTACAGTTAGTCATTCAATACAATTTGTTCATTAAGAACATATCATATACACTGAACTGATGCAATGTATCTTATGTAAATAAATTAGTTTAATAGTTTTACAGAAGGCACTGAGGATTTCAATTAAAAAAATCAATATCTAAATTAAAAACAGTGCTATATACAAACAAAGTTACTAATTTGAAGCTTTCACAGTTGCAGTGAAGACCAGTTTCCTGAAAAGAAGCAGCCGAATTCGAAGAAGAAAGAAAAACTAAGAAGTTACCTGTTAATTTTAAAAAAAAGTAAGTAAAATATCACCATATTATTTATATTATGAATCAAATATACTATAACATTAATACCAGCTATTTTGGTTTCTTAAAATAGAGATTTTGTCCCATTTTGTCCAAAAATGTCCATGTCGTAAACAGCGATTTACAACCAGAATGGCCCACAAATTTCTATTTTTGGACACACAAATTAGCCAACTGAACCACTACAATTTTCATATTATAGAACAAACAACTGTTTTAATTGTATACATTACATTTACTATTTGTACTTTTCCACACCACTAGCTTACTTTTTTTTTGTCATCTGAACCCCAGTTTAGTGACACATAAATTCAAGAATACCAACCCCTACTAGTTTTAGTTCCCAATGCACAATCACACACCATTACATACATCTTTATCATCTTACTCAAACACTCATGCACACAGCACACATACATTCCAGAACACCCCAACCCATATCTTCTTTATTTTTTTCAACAGACCCTAAAGAATGCCTACCAAAAGACAACTCTGTAGAAAGCAACGCAAAATTAGAGCAAATGAAAATAAAGGTGTCCAACATAAGCATCCATCTCTGGCAGAATTTGTAAAAAAAAGTTGAAACAAAACAGCTAATACATTCATTTAGTGAAACACAAAAAGTTTCAAGTGCAACAACTTCGCTTCCTCTATCAAAATGTAAAACAAACCAAAAAACAATTAACAGAAAATCACCTATCAGTACAGATAAAACTACTTCTTCAAATTTTAATATAGTGCAAAGTAAGCATACCAAGAAAAGTATTTTAGCCAAAATATACCAACACAAAGTCCTTCAAAATCTTATAAAAACAGGAGAGAAATCAGGTTCAAAGCTTAAAACCTATCGTAGGAAATTAATCTTAGAAGCATTGATGGACAGTGCAATTCTTCTCAAAAGAAATGTATTTATTTTACTGTTAAACAAAATGAAACCACTAACAAAACTAATAACTAAATTACAAAAAAGACGTCTCAATAAGCGAAAAGTGAACAGAAAGAACTTCTTAAGTATCTGCGGAGGTGAATGGAATCACACTACGAGCACAGAACCATATTTTAATGAAGAAGCGTACAAACAAAAGCAAACAAATACAATTGCCATAAATAGCAGTGGTCGAGGTTATTAAAAAGTGAATAATACCATAATGGAACAAGAAGTACTCCTTACAAAAATATGCCCTGAAAACTTAGAATTACCCCTCCATTCAACTGAATCAGAACGTCTAGTGTACAAATGGCCATGCATGTCAATGTGTAACATTCCCAAACAATGTTTCAAATCTTTACACCAATTCCTCAATAAATATGTAAAAAGCAAAGACAAAATCAAAATTAAATTACTGCAAAATATAGATACCTGTCCAGTGCGCAAGTACGCAGGACTACAAGGACATTCATTGGCCTGCATTACAGGACCTACTTGTAAAACCACTTTCCATGATATCAAAAGGATATCAACACATCATTCAACTATAAGAAATCTAGTCTATAAACTGTACTATGCTAAAAGTACTGCTTTAGCACTAGCAAAGTTAAATAACATCCTTCTACATGGTACAGCAAAAGACCTACTTGAAGAAATTCACTATATCCAGAAAAAATATTTTGGAAGTGAAAGCCATTTACAGAATGAAATAGCTTTAAACCAATTAAGCAACAATTCTACACATGGCAACCTTTTGCTAAACACATACAAAAAAGAAATACTAAAATTTAAAAGTACATCAGCTGAAGTACCAAACCATGTATGTGTATGTTGCCGTAGAATTTTTTATAAAAGTAACACAAAAACTGTGGACCTATCATACAAAATAGAAGACAATGAAGATTCTAAATGGTTTGAATTAGCTCTCTACCTTCTAGCAGAAAACAAATATGAAATAACTGAGCCCTTAATACTTTGCAGTTATTGCACCACAAAACTTGACAACAACCAAACTCCTTCACGTTCTATCACAAATAATTTGGAATTATACCCAGTACCAAAACCTCTACAACAACTTAATTTATATGAGAGCATCATAATTCAAACAGTACACCAATTTCAAGCAATAATACGCCTTCAACCAAAAACAGCAAAATTACCTCCCTCTGAATTGGTAAAAGGCATTCATGGAAAAGTAGTTTATTTACCATTAAATCTAAAAGAAAATGTGCATACTCTAGGAGTGCAACGTCCAATGCACCAATCTTTAATTATATTAGTAAATGGAGTACCTACAAAAGACAAAAAAATATGGCAACAGCTGGTAGATTTATATAAAGTTAGAAAAGCCTTCCAATATCTTAAAGAGAATAATGAATATTACAAAGAAATTAATATTGAAGAAAACTTAAAGAGAATAATGAATATTACAAAGAAATTAATATTGAAGAAAACTTGAAAGATACAACTGAAATAATTCAAGAAACAGAAGAAGCTGGTCAATTTGAGCTACTAGATCCTGCTACAATATCAAATACTTTAGACCAGTATACAATTCATCCTTTGCACTGTAATGACACCGTACAAGATGTACTGGAAACTTACCAAATGCGTCAAACAAAAGGATCGCCAATCAGTATATGGGAAAAAAGTATAGAAGCACGTGCTTTTCCTCTACTCTTTCCAACTGGCAAAGTAGGAAGATATGATGATAGACCTATTCAAATATCAGCTTCAGAATACCGCTCATTACGGATATATTCTGAAGATCCCAGATTTAGACAAAATGTGGAATACATATTCCACCTACTCTTTGAAAGTGAACTAGCAACTTTATGTTACGGAGTTGCACACATATTAAAATCAGGATCACACTTTCAAAATATGACAGCTACACAATTATTAGAGAAAGTGCAACAAAAGGATGAGATTTTACAATCAAATATTACAAATCTATTAGCAAATATGCGTGGTACTAAAGAGTACTGGTTTCAACGTCATGGAGATGTACGTTGTATGATCAGAAACCTTGGCCCACCCACTTGGTTTGTTACATTAAGTTGTGCAGAATATGCATGGGAAGATTTACATGATTTCCTACGCATATCCAATAAAAACAAAACAAACATAGATATTCTAACACCTGGAGAACTTTGTCTTTGGATCCTGTTAATGTTTCAAGATATTTTCACCATCGCTTCATTGCTATGCTACATTTTATTTGTAATAAAACGGTTCCTCCCCTTGGAGAAGTGCAACACTTCTTTTGGAGAAAAGAATACCAAGCCAGAGGAGCACCACATGCTTTTATGGATTAAAGATGCTCCTAGATTTGGTCAAGACAGTGATGCCACTGTTTTACAGTTTATTGAAAAATATCTCACTTGTCAAATTCCATCAGAAGCCACAAATAGTGATCTTTGTGCACAAATTTTACAATTTCAAAGACACAAATGTGGAAAATATTGTCGTCGCAAATACAAAAAATAAGGCAAATACTACACCAAATGCTGATTTGGTTTCCCTAGACCAGTTACAAATACAGGTCAAGTAAACAACCTCATGTCTTCAGTTAGACATACTGTTAAAGGAAAGTCACCTAAAAATACATATTACATAAAAAGAAAAGAAGAAGAAAAATATATCAATGATTATAATGCAGTCATTGCCCACTTATGGAATGCAAACATAGATGTGCAGTACATTGCAGACAATTCTACTGCAGTTGCACGATATGTCACAGCATACTTAACTAAAGCAGAAAAGACAGAGCTCCAAGACCTCTGGAATGACCTGTCAACAGATAAAACAGTATCTCAGAAATTATACAGGTTGGGCATAAAAATGCTCACCCATAGAGAATGTGGATCTTATGAAGCAGCTGATCGTTTAACTGGTACTTCATTGTATGGTAAATCTGAAAATATAGTATGGCTAAGTCTTGGTCCAGCTAAATCTAGAAAAAGAGTTCTAAAATCATATGAAGATATAGAAACAATAGCCAAACATGATCCCAACAGCCAAGACACTTTAAAAAACAATGTATTGGACACATACTACCCAAACAGAAGTAATACTTTGGAAAACATGTGTCTATACCAAATAGCCCAAAACTACACATACAAAAATAATATGAAACCCGATGAAAAAAATGGTAAATATAGAGTGACAGACTTTGAAGGCAGCTTAGTTAAACTCACTAAACCAAATTTAATTAATCATATCAAATTGTCATTGAAGACTCCTCAACATAAAGAAGTATATTGCATGTCCCTGCTACAACTCTTCAAACCATGGAGAAAAGAAGAACAATTACTAGATAACTATGACTCATATGAGGATGATTTCAAAGCAAATTAAAGCACTATAACTGATGTAAACTTTACACAGTACAAAACAATGTTGCACAATGAACAGCAACATGAAGAAGAACTCCAAGCTCAACTAGATAAGGATACTCCTGACAGTAGTCAACCTTCTGTAACAGGAAGCCAAGAACCACTGGGAGAACCACTAATAACAAATGAGGCAGAATTAGCTATGATAGAAGTAGAAAACACCATGTGTCAGTATGAAGATAAGGAAGACTTAACTATACTACAATCAAAACTAAACAATGAGCAAAGTAGCATTTTTCAAGAAGTAACAAAACAAATTGCACATGGCGTAAAACATGAAAATAAAGAATGTTCCTGCCATAATTATAAACCTATACTACTGTACTTCAGTGGTGAAGCTGGTTCTGGCAAAACATTCCTAATCAAAATCATTAGTAAGTTCCTTCAACAATTGACAAACAACAAACTGTCAGCTGTTGTCACTGCCCCCACAGGTTTAGCTGCCTACAACATAGGTGGTGTTACATTACACCGATTACTACTATTACCAGTAGAACACCAGAACAAATTAGACTATTACAAACTTTCTGCAGAAGCTGCAATGGAATTATGCAAAGTATTGAAACAAATGAAAATGCTACTAATAGATGAAGTGAGCATGGTCTCCAACCTGATGTTAGCTTTGATTCACCTCAGATTACAAGAAGTACTCAAAACAGACTATGAAGAGCACGTTGCAGGAAAACACATTATTGTTTTTGGAGATCTGCTTCAATTAACACCAGAAAAGGTGAACCTATTTTTAAAACATTAGGGCACAAACTCTGCCGTAAAACTGTTGGCAGCATTGGAAATGTCAACCTTTGGCAACATTTCCAATACAGAGAATTAACAGAAAACATGCGCCAATCTGCAGATCTCACGTATGCCAACATTTTAAAAAGTTTGAGAGTTGCTATACTTTTTAAAGAAGCAGAAGCAACATTGAAAACCCGGCACATTAATGCACTTTATGGCGATAATGCATGTGCTACAGATGTTATGGAACAATTAGCCCACAAATATGTCAATTGTATGGCCTTAATGCCAACTCATGCAAGCTGTTTCAAATTCAATGAAATCATGCTAAGTAATGAAATGCAACCAATAATGGAAATTAGCGCCACAGACAAACTAGATGTACATGATATGACACTACCCATGTGTGACCAAGCCACAACAAGACTAAATAATTTTGAAAAATCAATCTCAAACACAGCAGGCTTAGAAAAGATGTTAAAATTATCCTTAAATTGCAGAGTAATGCTTAAACGTAACCTTGACGTGGACCAAGGACTAGTTAATGGAGCACTGGGTACAGTTGTTGGCTTTCAAACATACCCACGTGACAACAAAATTCAGTTTGTCAATAAACTCTTTGACAAACTTTCAGAAGTAAAACGGATAGGACGTTCAACAGCTAGATTCCTTCTCTTCAAAGATATGTATGTACGCAGAGAACAATTTTCTCTAACTCTTGCATACGCAGTCACAATTCATAAATCACAAGGTCTTACCCTAGACAAAGCAATGATAGATATTGGTAACACAGTCTTTAAAGAAGGCATGAGCTACGTAGCACTATCACGCTTACGTACACTTGACGGTCTATTTCTAATCAACTTTGATGCAAGTAAAGTAAACGCTGATATTCCTTGCATTTTAGAATATAATAGACTTCGCTCACTATACACTCCCCATCTAAACACATATTCTGTTCCACAAAAACTAAAACGTTGTAAAAGAAAACTAAATCAAACTGAAATGCAACAGGACGTCACTGGAAATCCTCCAAAGAGAGAAACTAATACTTCATCAAGTATCACAAACAAAAAAGAATCAATTAGAGAAAGTAAACCAGGTACTTCTTTAAAGAAGGAAGACAAACTCCAAAAAAAGCAGTTAGATACAGAACTACCTGGACCATTTAAATTCTCAAATATAGTTGGTGTAAGTTGCTATGAAAATGTAGCAATGAATATTCTATTTCAATTACCACCAATTGTTGACAACATTTACTCACACAGTACAAACCCATTGTGTTTGCAAATGTTAGTACTACACAGAAATGCAGCAAACAATCCTGACAACACATTGTCAGGGTAATTCATAGAATTTCGCAGAAAAGTGTCGCAAGCGGCTGGCGCAGAGTGTCCGCGTGCGATTGACTGCGCCAGGCACGTGCGCTAAAACCGATTTCCGCGCACAGCGTATTCATGGATTTCAGGCTCCCAAACCAGCCGTGGCGCAGAGTATCGCAGCGACCCTGCAGCAGCGCCAGTAACGCCCCCAAGAACGCCCTCGCGCAAGGAAAAGCCATCAAAATCGCTAAATCATCGCAAAGGGCAGCGCTAACCCTGGACCAGTCCACAGGGCTGCCAAACAAGGAACGCAAAGCGGGTAACGTGCATATCAGGGGTACGCGTGAAGTTTTACACGCGATTAGCCAGGGCACGTGTATCACAGGGGTACGCAGGAATTATCACACGCGATTTGGCTGGGTAGGTGTATTACAGGGGTACACGGGAAGTTCTACACGCGATTCGGCTGGGTACGTGTATTACAGGGGTGCGCGGGAATTCTCACATGCGATTTGGCCAGGTACGTGTATTACAGGGGTGCGTGGGAATTATCACACGCGATTTGGCTTGGTACGTGTATTACAGGGGTGCGTGGGAAGTTGTACACGCGATTGGCCAGGGTACGTGTATTACAGGGGTATGTGGGAATTATCACACGCGATTTGGCTGGGTACGTGTATTACAGGGGTACACGGGAAGTTCTACACGCGATTCGGCTGGGTACGTGTATTACAGGGGTGCGCGGGAATTCTCACATGCGATTTGGCCAGGTACGTGTATTACAGGGGTGCGTGGGAATTATCACACGCGATTTGGCTTGGTACGTGTATTACAGGGGTGCGTGGGAAGTTCTACACGCGATTGGCCAGGGTACGTGTATTACAGGGGTATGTGGGAATGATCACACGCGATTTGGCTGGGTACGTGTATTACAGGGGTACACGGGAAGTTCTACACGCGATTCGGCTGGGTACGTGTATTACAGGGGTGCGCGGGAATACTCACATGCGATTTGGCCAGGTACGTGTATTACAGGGGTGTGCGGGAATTATCACACGCAATTAGGCTGGGTGGGTCCTCACAGGTGTTCCCTGTACACCCTCCACAGCCCCTGCAGGCAGCCCACAAAACAGGGGACTACCCTGCACACCTGCTCATGTCCCCCTGCACCCCCACCCCCCAGCCACCAGGGTCACCCTCCACCAGGCCCCCACTCATGTCACCCACCACCCCCACCCCCCAGCCACCAGGGTCACCCTCCACCAGGCCCCCACTCATGTCTCCCACCCCCCCCACCCCCCAGCAGTGCAGGGGCAGCCTCCACCAGGCCCCCACACATGTCACCCACCACCCCCACCCCCCAGCCACCAGGGTCACCCTCCACCAGGCCCCCACTCATGTCACCCACCACCCCCACCCCCCAGCCACCAGGGGCAGCCTCCACCAGGCCCCCACTCATGTCTCCCACCACCCCCACCCCCCCGCCACCAGGGGCACCCTCCACCAGGCCCCCACTCATGTCTCCCACCACCCCCACCCCCCAGCCACCAGGGTCACCCTCCACCAGGCCCCCGCTCAGGTCACCCACCACCCCCACCCCCCAGCCACCAGGGTCACCCTCCACCAGGCCCCCACTCATGTCTCCCACCACCCCCACACCCCAGCAGTGCAGGGTCACCCTCCACCAGGCCCCCACTCATGTCTCCCACCACCCCCAACCCCCAGCCACCAGGGTCACCCTCCACCAGGCCCCCACTCATGTCTCCCACCACCCCCACCCCCCAGCCACCAGGGTCACCCTCCACCAGGCCCCCACTCATGTCTCCCACCACCCCCACCCCCCAGCAGTGCAGGGGCAGCCTCCACCAGGCCCCCACTCATGTCTCCCACCACCCCCACCCCCCAGCCACCAGGGTCACCCTCCACCAGGCCCCCACTCATGTCTCCCACCACCCCCACCCCCCAGCCACCAGGGTCACCCTCCACCAGGCCCCCACTCATGTCTCCCACCACCCCCACCCCCCAGCCACCAGGGTCACCCTCCACCAGGCCCCCACTCATGTCTCCCACCACCCCCACCCCCCAGCCACCAGGGTCACCCTCCACCAGGCCCCCACTCATGTCTCCCACCACCCCCACACCCCAGCAGTGCAGGGTCACCCTCCACCAGGCCCCCACTCATGTCTCCCACCACCCCCACCCCCCAGCAGTGCAGGGGCAGCCTCCACCAGGCCCCCACTCATGTCTCCCACCACCCCCACCCCCCAGCCACCAGGGTCACCCTCCACCAGGCCCCCACTCATGTCTCCCACCACCCCCACACCCCAGCAGTGCAGGGTCACCCTCCACCAGGCCCCCACTCATGTCTCCCACCACCCCCACCCCCCTGCCACCATGTGCAGCCCCCACCAGGTCCTCACAATGTGCGTAATGGTCAGCCTCCACAGCCAAAAAGCCCTACCAAGTAACCCATTCACCCACATGGAAATGGAAATCACATGTTACACCCCCAATGTTCATGAAGCAAATGAACCCATGTCCGTCACACACATATTTTCCAATTGAATGGGAAAACACACAACATGACATGCATGAAACCAATGAGATGAAACCACACAGTGAACAATGTTAAAAAAAATGTATTAGAAAAAAATACGAATGCTAAAGAAAGAAAACTAACTACAATGTAAATGTGAAAAAAGAAGCTGCATGTCCGCATAAAAACACAAAACTAGAAAATCTAATCCAAAAAATTTTGTCCAAAGTCAAATGTCAAAACTCTCCGTGCAACAAAGAACTATGTACAAAAATAACAAGGGTCCATCATCACAACAGAACTAAGGAAACCTCCTAAAAAACCTACCTAAATATCAACTATATACAAAAAGTGGAGCAGTGTCCGTCGACTCCAAATCATAAGAAAAACCAAAGGAAACCTAAAACTAAAGAACTATATACAAAGGCGGCGGGCAAGTCCAGCGGCTCACTCTGTGGTGTTCCGGGCCAGGGCATCATCGAACTCCTGTTCGATGTCCCGGAGGCGGTCCAGTTCCATGGCCCCGAGGGTCCGCAGGGACGACGCCGTGTCCTCCTCCAACCCCCTGCGGATAGCCTCGAGGCACTCGGCCCGCCTCAGGGCCCTCCGCATGGAGTTCTCCGCCCTGACCATTGTGAGACGCGCCTCTTCCGCCCGCCGCCGCTCCGCACCTATGGCGTGGCCCAACCGCTGCCACACGGAAGACACTCTCTGTCCTGGGTCCTCCTGCCCTCCGGCCGATGCCTGCCCCTCCGATGTCGAAGGCCCCGAGCCTTCATGGCTCCCACCATCTTGCTGCTGCTGCTGCTCTGCCTCTGCCCGTGCACTGCCTCCTGCTGCCTGCACATCCTCCGCCGGCTGGGGTGCACCTGTTGATGTGGCCACCCCTGCTGGACGTCCGACTCCCGACTGTAGCAGGGATGCCTCCTCCACCAGCCTGGCCGCACTGTCAGAGGCAGCTCCACAGGGCACCCAGGTGACTGATGGGTGGGAAGATGGCACAGAGGACGACTGGCGCGTAGGGGGTCCAGTTGAGGAGGGGGTCGGAACAAGCCCCATCAGACAGCGGAATCCGGCCTGGGTGACCTGTCTCATCGCGTGTAATTGGACAAAAGTGCGTGTACACGCGATTGGCCTATGTACGTGTATATGAGGTGTGCGCGGACACTTACACACGCAAGTACGTCAGCGCACCTGTATCCCGGTGTACGGCCATTTCCACCAATCACACGCAATGAGACTCTGACGTGCAGTCTTTCCACGTGTGCTCTGTCATCACATGCTGTGTGGGAAACACCCGTGCGGGTCACGTCACAGACGCGCTTACGCGCTGAGGGCCTTTGGTCCAATGGAATCGCGTATGCGTGCTGACGTACTTACGCGCTAAGGGCCTTTCCTCGGTTTTCACGCTGACGTGCAGGATTTTCACGTGCCAATTCACTCCGTACCAAGCTGGCCACGCGTGAGCACACGGGAGACCACGCTCCTGCCCAGAAGGCCGAATTACTGCCCCCCAGAGCCCCGAGCACGCTCCCACCTGCTATCTGCTGCTGCCTGACTGCCTGCTGCCCACGTGCACTGCCATTTGCTGCCTGCACATCAGCCAGGGGTGCTGTTGCTGTGACCACCCCTGCTGGAACAGAAGACTCCCGACTGGAATTCCATCGCTCCACAGCCCAGCCCCAGGACCCAGTTGCCCACCCACTCCTGCCTCTGGGGTTGTCATGTCGGGGCTAACACCATCTGTGACCACTGACAACCCCCGGCCAGAGAGGCAGAGGGGCACCAGCTTCAGTGCCACCGAAGTTGGTGTCCTGGTGGAGCAAGTCCTGGGGCAGTATGATGCCCTCTTTGGAAGTTCCCGCGCCGACAAGGAAGGACGGACTCGGATCTGGACAGACATCGTGACTGCCATCAACGCGGAGGGGGTGGCAGTCCGGGACTTACAACATGTCAGGAAGCGCTGGGAGGACTTCAGGTCCAGGACCCTGAACAAGGCCCGGCGCCTCTTGAAGGCAGCGGATGCCAAGGGGCGCCGGGGCCACTTGTCGGAAGAACAGATGGGGGTCCTGGAACGCATATCCCCAGCGCTCCACGTCCAGGTCCTAGAGAAGCAGAGCCGTCTGGAGTCGAGCGGTGAGTGTACATGCATCCTGGTTGTGAGCAGGGCGTGTGGTGATCATTCCCCATTGTGCCGGTTGCACATCTGTTTGTATGGGGTGGAGTATGGGTGGGGGTGTACAGGGCCGTGGGGCTGACACATGCGAGGGCTGTAATGTGTGAGACATGGATGGTGCTTGTGTGTGTGGGCTTGCATGGCAAATGCAGTTGTGCGTGCACACATGTTTGGATGAATGTGTATGTAAGTAGACATGTCCGTGATGTCAGGCATGTATGTTGTTTTCGGCTGCATGTATGAGCACTGTGTACATGTGCATGTGTGTGTATTTGTCAAAGGTGCAACAGTGATGCTACATGGATGCATGTGACAGCGGTATGTGGAAGCATGATTGGCAGATGTGACATGGATGCCCGTCTGAACAGTGCGACACTTGGCAGAGGTGTAGACATGCATGCAAGTGTGGTGGTGTGTGTACATGTGTGGTGCACTTCCTGTGTTGCATGTGATGTATGGCTCCCCTTTGGCTGCTGATGCTGTTGTATGTGTAGGGATGGTGGTGGCAGTTGCGATATGGCTGTGGTATGGCTCATGTGTGCCAGTTGCAATGACATGTGTGTTGGGGATTGTGATGACATGTCTGAGGTTTGCCAATGCCACTCATGTGCAACTGTCATGCGTGTATGTGTCCATTGTACAGTGCCCTGATGCCTGTGTTTTGTTTCTCCCTGTCTGCAGCGTCAACTGATGAAGAGGGCGGAGAAGGTGCTGTGGAGCACAGCGGCGGGGATCCGACCGCCAGCCGGAGACGCAAGGCCCGGCTCCCCTCCCGTGTTGTCATCTCGTCGGGGAGTGAGGAGTCCGGTGCCGCGTCCCAGGCCGCAGCTGCCGGGGGGAGGTCCAAGAGGCGGAGGTTGCAGTTGGACTCCTCGGCAGCAGAAGGGGAAGCTGGGACCCCACAGGGCCCAACAGGGGAAGATGGCACAGAGTCATCCAGGTTGGTGGGGGGTTTGGTGGAGGAGGGGGCCGCGCAAGCACCAGAGACAGGGTCTGGAGGTGGGGATCCCACTGGTGCTAGTGGTGCAGTGCAGGACCAGGGACAGGAGGCAGCACAGGCGGCCGCGGAGGTGCCTGTGTGCAATCCTGTCCCCGATCCTGTCCCTGCATCATCTTGCACCAGCAGGGATGCCTACGTCCAGACCCGTTTTCAGGCAGGGGATGAGCTGACGTCAACTGGCCTTCCTCTGCCTGCGGACGTGGCCATCCAGGACCGGGTTGAGCCTGTCCTGGCTGGTGTGGCATTGCGTCAACGGGCCATGCGAGGTGACCTGCAGTCTTTTCATGGAGAGACTGCACGTCATCTCGAATGGCTCGTTGACCACGTCAGCCTGCTGGGACAGGTCACCCAGGCCGGATTCCGCTGTCTGATGGGGCTTGCTCCGACCCCCTCCTCAACTGGACCCCCTACGCGCCAGTCGTCCTCTGTGCCATCTTCCCACCCATCAGTCACCTGGGTGCCCTGTGGAGCTGCCTCTGACAGTGCGGCCAGGCTGGTGGAGGAGGCATCCCTGCCACAGTCGGGAGTCGGACGTCCAGCAGGGGTGGCCACATCAACAGGTGCACCCCAGCCGGCGGAGGATGTGCAGGCAGCAGGAGGCAGTGCACGGGCAGAGGCAGAGCAGCAGCAGCAGCAAGATGGTGGGAGCCATGAAGGCTCGGGGCCTTCGACATCGGAGGGGCAGGCATCGGCCGGAGGGCAGGAGGACCCAGGACAGAGAGTGTCTTCCGTGTGGCAGCGGTTGGGCCACGCCATAGGTGCGGAGCGGCGGCGGGCGGAAGAGGCGCGGCTCACAATGGTCAGGGCGGAGAACTCCATGCGGAGGGCCCTGAGGCGGGCCGAGTGCCTCGAGGCAATCCGCAGGGGGTTGGAGGAGGACACGGCGTCGTCCCTGCGGACCCTCGGGGCCATGGAACTGGACCGCCTCCGGGACATCGAACAGGAGTTCGATGATGCCCTGGCCCGGAACACCACAGAGTGAGCTGCTGGACTTGCCCGCCGCCTTTGTATATAGTTCTTTAGTTTTAGGTTTCCTTTCGTTCTTATTATTATTTGGAGTCGACGGACACTGCTCCACTTTTTGTATATAGTTGATATTTAGGTAGGTTTTTTAGGAGGTTTCCTTAGTTCAGTTGTGTTGATGGACCCTTGTTATTTTTGTACATAGTTCTTTGTTGCATGGAGAGTTTTTACATTTCACTTTGGACATGATTTTTTTGATTTGATTTTCTAGTTTTGTGTTTTTATGCGGACATGCAGCTTATTTTTTCACATTTACATTGTAGTTAGTTTTCTTTCTTTGGCATTTGTATTTTTTTCAATACATTTTTTTTTCCATTGTTCACTGTGTGGTTTCATCTCATTGGTTTCATGCATGTCATGTTGTGTGTTTTCCCATTCAATTTGAAAATATGTGTGTGACGGACATGGGTTCATTTGCTTCATGTACATTGGGGGTGTAACATGTGATTTCCATTTCCATGTGGGTGAATGGGTTACTTGGTAGGTCTTTTTGGCTGTGGAGGCTGACCATTACGCACATGATTGGGGATTGTGAGGACCTGGTGGGGGCTGCACATGGTGGCAGGGGGGTGGGGGTGGTGGGTGACATGAGTGGGGGCCTGGTGGAGGCTGCCCCTGCACTGCTGGGGGGTGGGGGTGGTGGGAGACATGAGTGGGGGCCTGGTGGAGGGTGCCCCTGGTGGCTGGGGGGTGGGGGTGGTGGGTGACATGAGTGGGGGCCTGGTGGAGGCTGCCCCTGCACTGCTGGGGGGTGGGGGTGGTGGGAGACATGAGTGGGGGACTGGTGGAGGGTGCCCCTGGTGGCGGGGGGGTGGGGGTGATAGGGGACATGAGTGGGGGCCTGGTGGAGGCTGCCCCTGCACGGCTGGGGGGTGGGGGTGGTGGGAGACATGAGTTGGACATGGGTGGGGGCCTGCTGGCAGGTGCCCCACAGTGCTGGGGGGTGGGGGTGGTGGGAGACATGAGTGGGGCCCTGGTGGAGGGTGACCCTGGTGGCTGGGGGGTGGGGGTGGTGGGAGACATGAGTTGGACATGGGTGGGGGCCTACTGGCAGGTGCCCCACAGTGCTGGGGGGTGGGGGTGGTGGGTGACATGAGTTGGACATGGGTGGGGGCCTGCTGGCAGGTGCCCCACAGTGCTGGCGGGTGGGGGTGGTGGGAGACATGAGTTGGACATGGGTGGGGGACTGCTGGCATGTGCCCCACAGTGCTGGGGGGTGGGGGTGCAAGGGGACATGTGTTGGTGTTCATTAGTTCAAGGAGACATGTGCCTTTGCTGGGGGGCATGCCCATGTTGGGTGGGCTGCCTGCGGGACATGACCAGGGATGCAGGGTAGTCCCCTGTGGTGTGTGCTGCCTGCAGGGGCCGTGGAGGGTGTACAGGGTACACCTGGGAGGACCCACACTGTCAAATCACATGTGGGACTCCCCGGCACCCCTGAAATACACGTACCGTGCAGAAATCGCGTGTAAAACTTCCCGCGCACCGCTGAAATACACGCGCCCAGGCTATTCGCGTGTAAAACTTCCCGTGCACCCCTGAAATACACGCGCCCAGGCTATTCGCGTGTAAAACTTCCCGCGCACCCCTGAAATACACGCGCCCAGGCTATTCGCGTGTGGAACTTCCCGCGCACCCCTGAAATACACGGGCCCAGGCTATTCGCGTGTGGAACTCCCCGCGCACCCCTGAAATACACGCGCCCAGGCTATTCGCGTGTGGAACTTCCCGCACACCCCTGAAATACAGGCGCCCAGGCTATTCGCGTGTGGAACTACCCGCGCACCCCTGAAATACACGCGCCCAGGCTATTCGCGTGTGGAACTTCCCGCGCACCCCTCAAATTCACACGCCCAGGCTATTCGCGTGTGAAACTTCACGCGAACCCCTGAAATACACGTAGCACGCTCCCCCAGGCCCGATCGCGTGAGGAACTTCCCGCGAACCCCTCAAATTCACGCGCCCAGGCTATTCGCGTGTGAAACTTCACGCGAACCCCTGAAATACACGTAGCACGCTCCCCCAGGCCCGATCGCGTGAGGAACTTCCCGCGAACCCCTGTAATACACGTAGCCTGCTCCCCCAGGCCCGATCGCGTGTGGAACTTCCCGCGCACCCCTCAAATTCACGCGCCCAGGCTATTCGTGTGTGGAACTTCCCGCGCACCCCTGAAATACACGCGCCCAGGCTATTCGCGTGTGGAACTTCCCGCGAACCCCTGAAATACACGCGCCCAGGCTATTCGCGTGTGGAACTTCCCGCGAACCCCTGTAATACACGTAGCCCGCTCCCCCAGGCCCGATCGCGTGTGGAACTTCCCGCGCACCCCTCAAATTCACGCGCCCAGGCTATTCGCGTGTGGAACTTCCCGCGAACCCCTGAAATACACGCGCCCAGGCTATTCGCGTGTGGAACTTCCCGCGCACCCCTGAAATACACGCGCCCAGGCTATTCGTGTGTGGAACTTCCCGCGCACCCCTGAAATACACGCGCCCAGGCTATTCGCGTGTGGAACTTCCCGCGAACCCCTGAAATACACGCGCCCAGGCTATTCGCGTGTGGAACTTCCCGCGAACCCCTGTAATACACGTAGCCCGCTCCCCCAGGCCCGATCGCGTGAGGAACTTCCCGCGCACCCCTCAAATTCACGCGCCCAGGCTATTCGCGTGTGGAACTACCCGCGCACCCCTGAAATACACGCGCCCAGGCTATTCGCGTGTGGAACTTCCCGCGCACCCCTCAAATTCACGCGCCCAGGCTATTCGCGTGTGGAACTTTCCGCGAACCCCTGAAATACACGCGCCCAGGCTATTCGCGTGTGGAACTTCCCGCGCACCCCTGAAATACACGCGCCCAGGCTATTCGTGTGTGGAACTTCCCGCGCACCCCTGAAATACACGCGCCCAGGCTATTCGCGTGTGGAACTTCCCGCGAACCCCTGAAATACACGCGCCCAGGCTATTCGCGTGTGGAACTTCCCGCGAACCCCTGTAATACACGTAGCCCGCTCCCCCAGGCCCGATCGCGTGAGGAACTTCCCGCGCACCCCTCAAATTCACGCGCCCAGGCTATTCGCGTGTGAAAATTCACGCGAACCCCTGAAATACACGTAGCACGCTCCCCCAGGCCCGATCGCGTGAGGAACTTCCCGCGAACCCCTGTAATACACGTAGCCCGCTCCCCCAGGCCCGATCGCGTGTGGAACTTCCCGCGCACCCCTCAAATTCACGCGCCCAGGCTATTCGTGTGTGGAACTTCCCGCGCACCCCTGAAATACACGCGCCCAGGCTATTCGCGTGTGGAACTTCCCGCGAACCCCTGAAATACACGCGCCCAGGCTATTCGCGTGTGGAACTTCCCGCGAACCCCTGTAATACACGTAGCCCGCTCCCCCAGGCCCGATCGCGTGTGGAACTTCCCGCGCACCCCTCAAATTCACGCGCCCAGGCTATTCGCGTGTGAAACTTCACGCGAACCCCTGTAATACACGTAGCCCGCTCCCCCAGGCCCGATCGCGTGTGGAACTTCACGCGAACCCCTGTAATACACGTAGCCCGCTCCCCCAGGCTCGATCGCGTGAGGAACTTCACGCGAACCCCTGTAATACACGTAGACCGCTCCCCCAGGCCCGATCGCGTGAGGAACTTCACGCGAACCCCTGTAATACACGTAGCCCGCTCCCCCAGGCCCGATCGCGTGAATGACTTCACGCGAACCCCTGTGATGCACGTACCCTGCAAATCGCGTGTGACACTTCCCGCGCACCCCGGTATACATGCACACGTATTTTTTGTCAGCGGGTGTCCGTGTTTGTGGGTACCCCTTTGCACGTCATTTTTCCTGGAGGCCCACAGTATGGGACATTCATCATGGCAGTATATAGGTGCTATTTGTTGGCGCACCTTTTGGCGCACATTTCTTACAGCCGCAGAGACGCTACCGCCTCCTTTCTTGTGGCGGTCGTGTTTGTGCCTGTGCGCTGGTTTGAGCATGCGCTTTTTTCCCCTATTCTATTCCATGAATACGTGTTGTAGGCGAGCGTGTGGGCGTTCCGCGCACTTGTGCCCTGTACTTCCCCCGTGACGCCCACGTTTTGGCAAGTTGTTCCCCATTCCGAGTGTTACGCCCGTGTTCCGCCTACTTTTATTGCGTGCGCCGCGCTATGTGCGAATTTCGCTGTGGCCTGTGCGATTTTCGCTGTGACCTGGCGCACGCTGTTAGATGGCCTGTGCGCCAACGTGCGCCAACGTGCGCTGCGCACTTTTTTATCGCACATCCGCTGGTTTTCTCGCGCACGGCCTTCCATGAATCGACGTGCGCTGCTTTTCGTGCGATTTTCGCACTTGCACTGCGATTTTCGCTATTCCACTGCGATTCGCACGTTTTTGCCCACTTGCGCCGCGCTAATTATTCCATGAATCGGCCTCATAGTGTTTTTGGAATAAGACGACAATTGGACTACTGTGCTGGAATTGTGAAATTCATTATAAACTCACAGGAAGATCCACAAGAATTTCTAATGTACTTACTACAAGTACCGAAAAACAAAAACATACCTATAAATGAAATCTTTCAGATTTCATACATGTGGAAACATACATGCACTCTCTGCAACAATGTGACACAAGAAGAAATCCCCAATGAACGCTTCATATATATATATCAATACCAAATTGTGAATCCATTCTATTTCAGCAACTTGTACAAAATGCAAACCATGGTAGATTATGCTCTACCTGCAATTCAGATAATCGCTCCACGTTAGTAATACAAACACATAGTAAATACGTAATACTAATGCTTCTATGTTACAATGCAGATGGTACCAAAAACAACTGCAAGCTGACTGGTTTCACACATGGTCAAATATCACTTGGTAAGAAAACGTTCACAACAATAGGTATAATCTACCACGCAGGAGCCACAACCAATTCAGGGCACTACACTGCCTAGATAAAAAAGAAATGTGGATGGTTTGAATGTAATGATAGTACCATTACTCTAAAGCAGAGATTACCAGCAAATCTTACACCAAAATCTTAAAACCAAAATTTGATAAATAAACTGTATTTAAACCTTTAAGTAAATTTGTGTTACAAAAATATAAACTGTTAGAATACTCCAAAAGCTATCTAACTGCTCAAAGATTCTACAACAACTAATCAGATAAATGAATACCACTAAATTAGACCAAAAAATACACAGTTAGAATACGCCAATTGGTATCTAACTGTCCCAAAATTATAAATGTGTGTTAAAATAATATAAACTGTTAGAATACTCCAAAAGCTATCTAACAGCTCAAAGATTCTACAACAACTAATCAGATAAATGAATACCACTAAATTAGGCCAAAAAATACACAGTTAGAATACGGCAATTGGTATCTAACTGTCCCAAAATTTAACAATATCCCAATAGGTAAATGAAAACCACTACAATATATTAAAAAAATAGACAGTTAGAATACGCCAATTGGTATCTAACTGCTCCAAAATTTTATAATATCAAAACAAATGAAGAATCTGTTACTGTTCCAAAAAAAATACAACAAAGCAAAGTATAAAGCATTAGCCAGAAACAACAAGTGAACACTGAAAACAAACAAACAAATAAACTGTAGCATAACAGAAAAGGGTTTTTTTTAAATCCAACATGGATTTTTTTTTCTCCCACAGACCCAATGATTTTAGCAACAAATACAGAAACTGAGCAAATTGCACAGGACTCTGATTTGTACTTTACTAAATATGAGGGTCGAAAAAAAATAAAAGTATATTGCTTATACAATGTAATAAGTCATTACAAAATACTAATACTAACATGCTATTTTCTTTTATCACAGAAATGAAGAAAAAAACATGGACTCCCATTACTAGACCAAACAGTAAGTATACAATAATAAGGACAACCATAGCAGCACATCACATCCATAGTATCTAATACCTTTGTTGCTTATACATTTGTTTTTCACCCAAAGTTATAAACAAATATGAATGTGATATGCTGCGGTGGTTGTTGCCGGGGCATAGAGTCTTGGGTGCATGGGCAAATGGCCATGCACCCAAGACTCTATGCCCCGGCAACAACCACCGCAGCATATCACATCCATAGAGTCAAACATTTCAACTATGGTCTATGGGAAACTTTTAATGTCCGCAAACAATGTGAGTGTTCTTAGAACACTTTGAACTTGCCAGCGAACAATACGGACACCGTTTTCAGGACACCCCCTACGAACATTTCAGAACAACGCGATAGTTCTTAGAACACTTTCAACTTACAATGAACAATACGGACACCGTCCTAAGGACACCCCCTACGAACATTCCAGGACACCGGGAGTGTTCTCAAAAACGTCTTCAGAACACCCCCATCTTGTTTATTTGCGAACAATTCAGGACACCGCGAGTGTTCTTAGGACACATTCAACTTGACAGAGAACAATACGGACAGCGTCCTCAGGACACCCCCTACGAACATTCCAGGACGCCGGGAGTGTTCTCAAAAACGTCTTCAGAACACCCCCATCTTGTTTATTTGCGCACATTTCAGGACACCTCGAGTGTTCTTAGGACACATTCAACTTGACAAAGAACAATATGGACAGCGTCCTCAGGACCCCCCCCCTACGAACACTCCCCGGACACCGGGAGTGTTCTTAGAAGCGTCTTCAGAACACCACCATCTTGTTTATTTGCGAACATTTCAGGACACCGCGAGTGTTCTTAGGACACATTCAACTTGACAAAGAACAATACGGACAGCGTCCTCAGGACACCCCGTACGAACACTCCCCGGACACCGCAAGTGTTCTTAGAAGCGTCTTCAGAACACCCCCATTTTGTTTATTTGCGAACATTTCAGGACACTGCAAGTGTTCTTAGGACTGACTCAACTTGACAGAGAACAATACGGACAGCGTCCTCAGGACACCCCCTACGAACACTCCCCGGACACCGCGAGTGTTCTTAGAAGTGTCTTCATAACACCCCATTTTGTTTATTTGCAAACATTTCAGGACACCGCGCGTGTTCTTAGAACACATTCAACTTGACAGAGAACAATACGGACAGTGTCCTCAGGACACCCCCGAACACTCCCCGGACACCGCGAGTGTTCTTAGAACAGTTTCACTTTGCTTACGAACAAAACGGACACATTTTGACTCCTTAGAACACCCCCTAGTCAGTTTATTTAGAAAATTTCAGAACACCCGTGATGTCCGCAAACAAATCGAACACAAAAAGAACGTCTAACACATAAAAAACACAACTTTCATCCTATCTCACACACTCCCACCCTCCCCAAACACTCCTACACACCAAGACACTCTACAAAATACACATTTTGAACAAAGTTTCACCGCGCTGTCCGGGGACGTCCGCGAATCCAATATGGCGGGCGCTACCGAAAAATCTGACGCGCTTCACGCTCCACGCCGTCCAATCAGCGAACACTTTGCATGTCCGCGAACATCACGCAAGACGATTGGCCAATCAGGACACTTTCCGCGGAGCGAACAGGGAAGTGTATCCGCAAACCGAACACAGATATCACTAATTTTTTTTTACCTACTTTTTGGTCATTTTAAAAAAAAACTACTGGACGAATTTTCACCAAATTTGCAAAAGCACGCTTTCGGGACCAAGCCGCTGCTCCTGGTCCAAATTTGGTGGAAATCCGTCCAGCGGTTTGGGCTGTAGACGCAAGCAAAATTTTTTTCCCATTCACTCTATGGAGAGTGAGTATAATGTATACAAATATGAGCATATAGAAGGAAGGTAGAGTAATAAAAATAAAACTATGACAAAGTGCTGATAACCATAATGATTATCTTCATGCACAGAAAGGATTCCTCTCTTTCAAGCCTGTATCTTCCGCTATGTACATGTTTCATATATGATGTGACAGGACCCCAAGTCTACAAATATAGTACCGTTTCAATTTTTACTTCCTGACTGTTACTGTAGAAAACTATGTGGCTTCGATATGTCAGTAAAGGATAAAAAGGGAGGGCCAGCCATGTGATGTCATCAGTTATGTCATCAATGACATTTGTGATGTCATCTTTGATGTCCTGGGTGTTGGTGTTAGCAGTGCACGGTGGCGCAAGTTATGGTTGCTTATGTTACCATAAGTGGTTTTACTTGGAACCATAACGTCCCTTTAACAAAGTTTTTTCACTGAATTTCATAGGTTTTTAGTAACACAACTTAACCATAATATCCCTGACATGTAACATAGAGCATACTAACCCCCTCGTAGTGATTTTCAAGTCCTTGGACTACCGCCATGTCCGCGGACACATCGAAAATCTGAGCGTGGTGAATGTAAATTTAAATAGTGTGCCCCATTTCCCCTTTGAAGTTGGCTCTGAAAAGAGACGTTTTTTTTTTTTTTTACAGATGCTTGACAGACACTTGTTATTTTATATTTTTTTTCTTGTTTTTTTTTCTTACTTTACTCCTAAAATCTTCACATAACCTTCTCCAAAGCAACCCTTACATTCCAAAATAAAAAGGCATTTCCGCTAAAAGATAAAGAAATGCCATCCTCTTTAAAATTAACAGCATTACTGGCATCAATATTCTCATTGTTACAGAAGAACATACCAGCTCTAAGCATGAAGGCACACATGCCTCGGTTGATGACACACCTAGCAATGTTTTGCTGAGGACAAAAAACTGAACTATTGTCCCATATTGCCCTAGGTAGTAATCCAGAAAAAATTACTTTCGCATTTGGAAGGATCTTCACTACGGCTTGAACCAAGCGTTCCAAATCAGCCAACAAAGTAGGGGCACTGACGTTGCCCAAATGGAAAGCACCATAGTGCAAAACTACCACATGCGGACTGTTCATCGTGGCCATATCCGCACAAACTTGTACAATTCCCTGTACATTGCAATCAGGCACAGTGCTCCACACCACCTCCACTCCTTTGACATCAAAGTTCTTTGCAACATGCCTGCATTCAGCGTACTGCTGTAAACCATGCACAAACATATCTCCGAGCACCAATACCCTGACTTTCTCCACTTCTGCCATCTTCACCACACACAGTCTCTTTCAACACAAATCCACAACCTCGACATCTGATTGGCTGATCCGTACAGTCTTCTTTCTATGTTGGATTTCCTGGAAAAACCCGGATTTACCACGCCCTGTCCACGAACAGCCGCGGTGTCCGCGGACGGCGTCCACTTTACTCTCTGTACCATTCCCTCATTGCATACAGCTAAGCAATCACACAATACGAATAACGTCCTCAGAACACCCCCATTTTGTGAATTTTCCAACATTTCAGGACAATTATCATTTCATTATTCTACATATTAACATTACAAATATTATACTTTTATCTTGTACTCTGCACACAATGCTATCTTTCTCCATTAGCAGCTCAGTATACTACATAGAATCCCATAATACAATGTTATTTATTGATATAAATGCATCGTTCAAAGCACTAATAACGGTATGATATTTATTGCAATATCCTTGACACTTTTTTCGGAACATTATAATGAAAATCCCTAGTACACAAATTCCATGAAAAGTACATACACATGTGATGTCATCAGTGATTTCATCAATGACATTTGCGATGTCATCTTTGATGTCCTGGGTGTTAGTCTTAGCAGTGCATGGTGTTGGCGCAAGTTATTTTTCATAGCTTACCATAACTTGCTATTTTCAGGGGTCTTTCGGCTGTACTTAGAACCATAACGTCCTTTAAACAAACTTTTTTTAATATCACGCAAACAATATACAAACATGGCGTGCAAAAACCAACTTCTACAGATGGCTTTACACAGAATGTTGCAAAGTAAGAATTTATGCTCGTTCACAGTGAAGGTCAGCTGCTTCATTTTTTTCTCGGGCCCCGCAGAGGCTCACGAAGCAGACTATAAGGTTGTATTGTGTTTTGACCTTGACAGACAGAGATTGTGATGAGAGACTTCTCTTGAAGGAGTGTTGCTAAAACGTAAGAGAAGATAAAGATGAAATTTCTGAAACAAAACCACTTTTACATATACACATACCATGCAAAAGATCGTTGGCACACGCAGAGTCGTATTTTCCGACTGCACCACTCGTAGACAATGGGAATTGCAATTGTACTGTAAGTAACCCTTTACATTTTTTTATACCAAATATAATTACAATAGCGTAGCATTAAAGACCGCTGAAGTTGAACTTGTTTGTTGAAAGTGGCATAATGTTTTCTACCGCGCACTATCACCGCCGAATTGATCCCCTGTCGTTTAGAGGGCTCTGAAAAAGGCAGACGACACAGAGTGGGTTAATATAAATAATTTAACCGTCTATAGGCGGTCAAGCACTCTACTTGCTGTGCCACTTCACTGTAGCCTGTCAAGTGGCACAGCGAGTACAGCGCTCGCTTTGACATCCGTGCACAGCTTGCTAACGCAAGTTCGAATCCCGGCAAGCCCAAACCCAGCCTTTCATCCTTCCGTGGTCGATAAATGAGCACCACACACCGTGGTTAATAATAAGCACCGCTTAGATACCTCACAGTTCTTATCGCTATATGAATGGGAAAATATTATTATTTTATTATTAACATACTCTGTTGCACTATCTTCGATAGAAAATAGTTTCATGCCCTAATAAATAAAATGATGATTTTTAATGAAGATCGGCTGGTGAGACTAATTTATGTTTTTTAAAACAGGTACGTGGCCCCGTTTTGTCTATGTCACGATTTACAGACTCCAGCGGATGGGGTCTTCAACTGCCAGGTGCAAGTCCAAATATGCGACTTCATGACCCTCACCATTTTATGGGACAATCGCCAAGGACCAATATGCCCTTACGCAGTACTAGCGGCTACAAACAACATACCAACCAATATGGTGGTCTAATGGCTCGTTGTTGGAGCAACCTTCCGATTATCAGAGAGACCATTTTACTGCTTTTATCATAAACCAACAGCCTATCTACCGCAAAGGAACAACGTGTGGCTCCAAATAAACTTTTGCTGATCGACAGCTGAGACAACAGCAAATCGCTGAATATTCACTAAACATTTCATGTGAAATAAATGTACTTTACCAAATGTACAATCCTGCTGTTTACTTTTAAACCACAGTTTCATATTCCGAATTGTGGCGCACTGAGTTGTAACCTGATCTAACACTCTCTGTACCGCAAAGGAACATCGCGTGTCTCAACATGAACTTTTGCGGATCGACAACAAAGACAAATGCAAATTGCTGAATATTCTCTAAACATTTGATGTCAAATAAATGTACTTTACAACATTTACAATCTTGCTCTTTGCTTTTAAATCACAGTTTCATATTCTGAATTGTGGCGCGCTGTGTTGTGACATAATGTGTGTTGTCTTCCGGGTTCTGTGTAAAGTCGCGTAGTTCTGGAGATGACTGGACGCGTTTCATTACGCACCCTGTAACATCACGGAGAAAGGCGGGGAATATGAATGCTTTGATAATATCAGGCTTAGTGGCGGGAGATATGATTTAGTGTCGCAAAAGCAAGTCAGCCAGGTCAATAGCGCCAGTCATAGGATTATCACATAATGTCGACGCACACCACCCGAATTTATCGTTTCTTTAGTGGACAAAAAGTCGGTTGACGCCCTTAGGAAATTGTACTATTAGCGAATAAAAGGAGTGCTCTTAAAACACTTTCACCCTGACAACGAACAATACAAACAACGTTCTCAGAACACCCCCATTTTGTGTAATTGCAACCATTTCTGGACACTGCGAGTGTTCTTAGAACACATTCAACTAGACAGATTACAATACGGACAGCGTCCTGGGACACCCCCAGTTTGTGTATTTACGAACAATTAAGTACACCGCGAGTGTTCATAGCTCATTTTTACCTTCCTTGCGAACAAAAATGACACATACTCCGTCCTCTAAACACCCCACTATTTAGTTTATTTACAAAATGTCAGAACAGCCGTGTTCTCCGCAGACAAATCGAACGCAACAAAAAGGTCTAGCACATAAAAGAACAAAGCATTGAACCTATCTCATACTCCCCCACCCTCCCCAAACACTCTTACAAACCAACACACGGCACTAAATACAATTTTTTATCCACGTTTCACTGCGCTGTACGCAGTCGACTGCGAATACAAGATGGCGGGCGCCACAGAAAATCTGACGCGCTCCACGCCCCTCGCCGTCCAATCAGCGAACACGTTGCATGTCCGCGGACATGACGCAAGCCCATGGGCCAATCGGGGTGCTGTTCGCGGAACGAACAGGGAAGTCCGTCCGCGAAGCGAACGAAGATATCACTAATTTTTTTGCCTTACATTTTAGTCATTTTTAAAGAAACTACTGGACAGATTTACTCCAAATTTACAAAAGCACGCTTTTGGGACCAGGCCGCCGCTCATGCCGCAAATTTGGTGTAAATCCGTCCAGCGGTTCGGGTTTGGTGAGGATCCGTCCAGGGAGAGCGAAGTTATAAGCCGCCCAAAAAGTGCTCTTCCTATGGAAACAGCAACTTAACCATAACTACATGGCCACTACCGTGGCCATGTAATATATATATATATATATATATTTTTCTTCATGCCAATATTAGGGCTAAATTGTAGTTATAACACAGTTGCGTTTCACAGAATGGTCTTTAGGGCAGTATGTTTCAACGGGACCTCTGGATCCTGTCTCTTTAGGCATAGTCATTACAGAACTACCGCCATCTCATTGTCCGTGTTGAGACCCACTTCTACAGATCGGAATCCATGCTTCTTCTTGGCGTAGGAGCTTTCTTTATTACCTCCTCTTTTTCCTAGTGTGACCTTTTTTAATCCTATGAATTTAATGGGCCTCATTACGAGGTTGGCGCTAAAAATCAGCCCTTAATGGCATGCCGGTAATAACATGCCCGTCTTGGCTCAGCACCCCTGCATGCCGGTAACGGCCATACCGGCATGCCGGTAACGACCCTCTAACCCCCAGATAGCAGCATCAACGAATGTGCACATAACACATCTGCCCTCTGCAACTCCCAAATAGCGGTACCGGTATTAACATAGTGCTAAGAACGGGCCCGTTATTACTGGACCTGGAAGTAACGTCATCTCGCCAGAACAGGAAATGATTTGGCGGCCATCTTCAAAAACACAATCCATTGCCATCCTCCACATACTGGACCTTCACCACCAGAACTCCTAGCACACCACAGACAAAATGTCTAAGGCTACCCAGAAAGGCACTACCTGCCTGCGTAAACCACGATTCAGACCTGAACATGTTAGCTGACACCCTAGTGGCCAATGCTGATGTGGTATTCTGCAGCGACCTTGGGCGTCCAGCCCAGCTGAGGAAGAAGGCCATCTGGGAAGAAGTAGCTCCGAAAGTAAGTGCAGTCGGCACCACCGCACACACAGTGCGCGATTGTAAAAAGCGCTGGGACGACCTCAGGCTGAGAGTTCTGAACATCTTGTCGGCCAATCGGAGCCAGGGGCTGGCGACAGGTGGAGGACCTCACTCACCAGTGAAATTGGCCAGATTGGAGGAGACTTGCAGCTCAGTAATAGATGTGGAGTCAATTGAAGGAGTTGGTGGAGCTGAGTTTGGCATGCCAACATCGGCAGATGAAGGTGAGTGTCCCTACAAACACACGACAACTAATCATCACCGTTGACCTCCAAATATGATAGCAACACCAGCCAATACATGGCCCATCATGCACACCTAATCATATCCATATACACATGCTGGGCCCACCACTATCACATCGCAATGCATGCCACATGCCGCGCCGATACACGAATACACACCCGACATACAGATGACCTGCACGTGTCACACAGCACACAAGTCACAACACACAGCAGCCACCATGGTGTACATGTGAACACCTGCATGATTGCAAACAGCACCCCCCAACCTTGCATGTACCCAGTCCGCTGCAATGCGAGGCATCTAACTGATCACATGGCACCAACTGCACAAAGACAAACGCATGCATGATGCAAGCACCACCATCACCGGTGCCCTGCCACTCTCTGTCCCCCACAGGTACGGATGCAGAAACCGAAGAAGCACAGGGAAGTGCACAATGCACAACACCAGCCAAAAGGGCAAGGGGCCAAGCTGATGGCACCGAACCATCTAGTTCGAGTTGACCAAGGATGGGCCAAGCGGCACGCAGGACAACAACCAGTGCCCTACCAGCCACACTGCCACCCACACAGGACCAGCAGACACCTGCCCCTGCACCCCTGGACACACAATCGACAAAGGCCGAGGACACATCTGGCATGGACAATGATGGCACACAGTCCGCTGCTGCAAGCACAATTGGGGAGATGGCTGCATCGGCATAGCATAGTGTCGACGAGGAATCTGACCCTGACTATTACAGCAATGCAGTAGTCGTCCACTCAGAGCCTGTAGGTCAAACCCCAAGCCCGCAGGTCACCCCACCGGACACCCGTCGTCAGGATTCATCCAAACAGGGCAGCCATGGAGAGTGGTCTCTGACATTGCACAGCCCCTTATTGCCTGCAGTATCACCACGTAACCTACCAACTACTACCCCACACTGCTATACGGGACCTTGAGGGACGTCTGTCCAGGATGGAGGGCCGGCAGGAGGCGATGCAAGGCTATGTAAAACAGTACCTTGTTGAAGGGGAGACAACACGCTGTGTCATCCGCGACAGCACTGCGGCCGTAATCCAGGCCACCAATTCAAGTGCACAGCAAGTGCGGGATGGATTCAATGCCTTGGGACAGATCCTCACCAGGATTGCTGACAGCAAGGAGCAACGGAAAACTCCGGCTTTGGGGACACAACCATCTGGCACATCCGCATCGACCACGCCAGCGAGTTGCAGGCAGACCAGCCCTGTGCGCATGTCCCTGCAAAGTGCACGGCGCTCAGAGATCCAACCCCAACCTCCGAAGGGGGCTCCACAGTAGCAGGGCCACCCTACAGAATCTCTTTAGGACTAAATCCAGACACATGTTGTGCCATTGTTGACTTTGGGTGTTAGGGGGAGGGTGGTGATGGGTGTAGTAATGTGTGTGTATGGGGGTGTGGGGTTGTGTGAGGGTGTGTGTGGGGGGAGGGGTGTATGGGGCGTGGAGTGTTAAATCATGTTGTACAAAACATCACTTTAAAACACCTGTAGTGTACAAAACATCACATGAGTGGACATTGCTTCTTGGGTGTTTGTCAATGTATTGCTTCATAATGCCCATATACCCACACACCCAGTGCCCACAGTTCCCAAAACATGGCCCCCTTTGCATCCCAGTACATCAGAATGATTGGTCTATGACCGATTGGTGCACTGCGCAACCCTCAAGTGTATCGTGTCCTGGCCTATGTCCAACATCTACTCCTTCCTCTCCTTCTACTTCACGAGTTGGTGGCAGCTCCAAGTCAGGTGGCAGGGGTCAGTTCCGCCGGATGCACATGTTATGCAGCATTGCACCAACCATGATGATCTTGCCCACCTTCTCAGGCCCGTGTATGAGTGCCCCTCCCGACCTTCTGACGCAGTGAAACCGTGCCTTCAACAGGCCAAACGTCTGCTCAATGACCACACGTGTGCGTGTATGTGCACGATTGAAGTCCTCTTTGTGCCTGTTCTGCGGATTCCTGGACAGGGGTGAGTAGCCACGCCTTCAGAGGATAACCAGCATCACCTGCATGGGAGCAGAAGGAGGTATGTGTAAGGATAATGCTCAGTTGCCATATGTGCTCAGCCTGTACATCTTTCAAGTTCACATGCACTATCCCGTCAATGGCAGCCACATCCACATGACTATCAGCCCTGTACAGTACATGCCAAGCCATGGTGCGAGCCTTGGGTGACATACATGACTTAGGGGCCTGCACATTTAAACCACCAGGCCTCCAATGCATTTTGGCTAGGTCCATTATCTGCGCACATGTAAGGGCTGTGTGGCTGGGGATAACTCAAGATATTTTCACGCCCCCACATCCCTCTCCTCCCATGGCCCAGGGGGCATTCCCCTTGCATATGCATGTAGCCCCCATCCCTCTCCTCCCATGGCCCAGGGGCCATTCCCCTTGCATATGCATGTAGCCACCCCCCCATCCCTCTCCTCCCATGGCCCAGAGGGCAGACTCACCTAAAAGCCAGCCACTTCGTACGACGTCCCCTTCCATGTAGCGGGGTAGTGAGGAGTTCCACAGCACCATGGCATCATGCCTAGATCCTGGGTATCTGGCACAGCAATGTATTATTATCTGGCTGGCATCACACACCATCTGCACATTGATGGAGTGGTACAGCTTCCGATTGCGGTACACCACCTCCACGGCATGTGGGACTACCAACTCTACGTGGGTGCAGGCGAGGGCACCAATTACATTGGGCATGCCTGCCAGTGCATGGAATGCTATTTTGGTGCCATTTGCCTCCTGTGGTGTCCGTGGTAGGGATATGTAGGCACTTGCGTGCTTCAGTAGTGCATCCAGCACTTGGTTTAGCACAACAGAGAAGCATGATTGCGAAATGCCATGCATTTGGCCGACTGTGTGTTGGCAAGTGCCTGTGGCCAGGAAGTGGAGCACAGATGCCACCTTCAGCAGAGGGGGGAAGGCTGTATGGATGTTGATCAAGCTGACCAAGTCTTCCTGTATTAATTCCACTATGTTGGTGATGTTGTCCCTGTCCAGCCGGTACAGGGTGTGGATCTGTGCTGGGGTTAAGTCAAATGGATTGGCCCTTACACGTGGAAATGATGGCTGTCTGCGAGGAACAACTACCTGCACTGGTGAGATTTGCTGGGCCAGTCTCACCATCCTTCTCCTCCTGCATCTCCTCTGTGTTGCCTGTTGTACTGCCTGCTCAAGGAGCAGCAGTGCAGGTATGTCCTCCAGCCCCAGTATGTCAAATGCAGGTGGTATCATTTTGGTTTGGAAAGTGGTGTGGTGTGTGTGTGAGCTCCTTTTGGGCTGGGCCTGACTCCATTGCCTCCACCTGCGCTGATTGTGTGCACCTGTGGCACTTGGTTGCACAGCAGATTGCTGTTAACGGGTGATCAACGATGCCGGTATAGCCACCATCATGGTGGCCCTTCTTACCGGCATCTCGATGCCGGTATGTACATGTCCGTGCGACTCATGATGTCCTTTGTTGCGGGATGCCGGTATTATGGGCATGCCACCAGCGCGTGCGCGCATGCTGGTACGGTGGTGCACGACCACAGCGGATCCTTGTCGATGCTGGTCGGACCGGCGTCTAGGGTCGTAATACTAAGGACCGGTAATGGAGGCCGGTATTGCCTTACTGGCTCCGTTAATACCGGACTGCCAACCTTGTAAGGAGGCCCAATGTCTTTCTTGTTCCCCATTTGGTGATGTCTTTGCCAGTGTACGGCCAAAGGTAGTGTTCCATCTTTGCTTCGTATAGAGGACAGGTGTTCCCGTACCTGTGTCCTCAATTCTCGAATTGTACTGCCCATATAGGTCTTCCCGCAGATGCGAATTATGGCATAGATCACAAATTTTGGATTTACAGTTTATGCTCTCATTGATCTTGATGGTTGTCCCTTCATTGTCTTTGAATTGGTCTGTGTATTCATGGGCATATTTGCACATTGTGCACAGGCCGCACTTTCTAAAACCTGTTGTTGCTGTTTGCAGACATGTTGTGTTAGGATAATTTTGTCTTCTGGTAGTAGTGAAGGACTTATATTCATTTCGAGGGTTCTAGCTCTTCTGTAAATTACATTGGGATGATTGTCTATGTACTTGCTGACATGTGGGTCCAGCTTTCGTAGGTACCAGTTCTTGCAAAGTATGTTTCTTAATACTGCATTGTTTGTACAGAAAGTAGTAAGGAATTTTACCTTATCTTTGTCTGCTCTTGGTGGTTGTTGTGTTCACAACAGAGCAAGGGGAAGTCTCTGTACTTACACAGTAGCGACAGGGGGTAATTTGTAGATTTCAGTGCAGAGGCAGCGCACGCGAGCAGTGCAGAGATGGAGCGTGGGCCAGCGTGCACCAGCCGCGTGCGCTAAACAGCATTCTGGCACACCGTGTATTCATGGAATTTCCAAGCCATTTTCAGCGCTGGTGCAGAGAACATCCCGCAGCGCCAGTTACGCCCCTAAGAACGCCCCTTACACAAGGAAAAGCAATTGAAATCTCCAATGCAGCGCAAAGGGCCGCGCTAACCATGGACCAGCTTAAAGGGCCGCTACACTGTATTCGTGTGAAAATACTACGCGTACCCCACTCACAGCAGTCAAAACGTGTGAAAATGTACTCTCACACCCCTCGGAATACGCGTACCCCGCTTGCGCCAGGTAAATTGCATAGAAAAAGCACCCCCTGTGGTGTGGGCTGCCTGTGGGGCATGCCGAGGGTGGATGGCCTGCCTGCGGGGCATGGGGAGGGTGAGTGGGCTGCCTGTGGGGCATGCCCAGGGTAGGTGGCGTGCATTTTGGTGGTGCACGTGATAGGCCTTGTGCGAGCGGGGTATGTGTATTTTGGGGGTATGTGAGGAGTTTCTCACGCGATAGGCATTGTGTGAGGGGGGTACGTGTATTTCAGGGGTACGCAGGAAGATCCACACGCGATAGGCCTTGGGCAAGCGGGGTACCTGTTTTTCAGGGGTACGCGGGGGGTTTCACACGCGATAGGCCTTGTGGGAGCGGGGTACATGTATTTCGGGGGTACATGGGGAGTTTCACACGCGATAGGCCTTGTGCGAGTGGGGTACGTGTATTTCAGAGGTACGCAGGGAGTTTCACACGCGATAAGCCTTGTGCGAGTGGGGTATGTGTATTTCAGGGGTGCGTGGGAAGTTTCACACGCGATAGGCCTTGTGCAAGCGGGGTACGTGTATTTCGGGGGGTGTTCGGGAAGTTTTACATGCGATTTTGCATTGTGGCCCCTCCCGGGTGTGGCCTTTCCCCCCTCCCCATGCCCTGCAGGCAGTACACACCACAGAGGACTACCCTACATCCCTCACCATGCCCTGCAGGCAGCCCACATGGCACCATGCACTTGTGAGCGCACTTGTGAGCCCCGACTCATGTCCCCCACCCACCCATCATTGACGGGCACCTGCCAGCAGGCCCTGACTCATGTCCCCCACCCGAATTGACAGGCACCTGCCAGCAGGCCCCGACTCATGTCCGAACCACCATTGCCGGGCACCAGCCAACAGGCCCCGACTCATGTCCCCCCCACCCACCAACCATTGATGGCCACCTGCCAGCAGGCCCCGACACATGTCCACCACCCGTTGATGAGCACCTGCCAGCAGGCCCTGACTCATGTCCCCCGCCCACCAACCCAACATTGACGGCTACCTGGCAGCAGGTCCCGACTCATGTCCCCCACCCACCATTGACAGCCACCTGGCAGCAGGCCCCGACTCATGTCCCCCACCCACCCACCCACCATTGACGGCCACCTGGCAGCAAGCCCCGACTCATGTCAGCCACCCACCCACCATTGACGGGCACCTGCCAGCAGGCCCGACTCATGTCCACCACCCGTTGATGAGCACCTGCCAGCAGGCCCTGACTCATGTCCCCCGCCCACCAACCCAACATTTACGGCTACCTGGCAGCAGGTCCCGACTCATGTCCCCCACCCACCATTGACAGCCACCTGGCAGCAGGCCCCGACTCATGTCCCCCACCCACCAACCATTGCTGGGCACCTGCAAGCAGGCCCTGACTCATGTCCCCCAAAGCACCCACCCAGAATTGATGGGCACCTGACAGCAGGCCACGACTCATGTCCCCCACCCACTCACCCAGCATTGACCGCCACCTGGCAGCAGGCCCCGACTCATGTCCCCCACCCGCCCACCATTGACGAGCACCTGCCAGCAGGCCCCGACTCATGTCCCCCCACCCACCCACCATTGATGGGCACCTGCCATTAGGCCCCGACTCATGTCCCACTACCCGACACGTCATCACACCCCAGACCCATGGCTCTTATGGCCACCCCAATCCCACCCCACGCCACCCCAGTCCAAACACCCAACCAAGCATTCCATCCACTCCACATTGAATTCCCAATGTCATGATAGAAAATAAATAACATGCATGCCCATAAATACATGTCCCTCAGACCCACACAATGGCGACACATGACTGTGAAAAAACACATTGTGACATGCACAAAACAAATGAGAGAAGACCACACAAGTAAAGTATAGGTAAAAAGTGTATTGAAGAACAAACCAAATGAATAAAACAAACACACACAACAACAACAAAACATATTCCAAGTCCGGAAGTCCAAAATAGAAAAAAAAAAAAAATGCTGTAACCAATAAAATGCGAAGTAAAATGGCTCCAATGGGTCCGTCCATCAAACAAAAATCAGAGTTTAAAAAAAGGAAAGTATTCCACCATGGGTCCAAGAAAATGAAATCCAGGTCCAAAACTATTTACAAATGAACATCCAAGGGTCCATGAGCCCACCAATACAAAGTAAACCTAACCTAAATCCTACCTAATTAATAGCTATATACAAAAAGGCAGGGCATAGTCCATGCGCCCCAAAGGAAAAAAAAATAAAAAGGAAACTTACACCTACAGAACTATTTACAAAGGTGGCGGGCAAGTCCAACGGCTCACTTGTTGATGTCCCAGGCAGGGCATCATCGAACTCCTATTCAACATCCTGGAGGCGGGCCTGTTCCCTGGCCCCGAGGTCTCGCTGGGATGCAGCTATGTCCTCCTCCAACTCCCTGCGAGTTACCTCTAGGCACTCAGCCCGCCTCAACGCCCTGCTCATGGAGTTCTCCGCCCTGACCATAGTGAGCCGTGCCTCTTCCGCCCGCTGCCCCACATCTATTTGCCGGCCCAACCGCTGCCACATGGAAGACACTCCCAATCCAGGGTCCTCCTGCCCTCTGGCCGATGCCTGTCCATGTAATGTTGATGGCGCCGAGCCATCATCGCTCCCACCTTGAGCCTGCTGCTGCCATGCATGTGCCCTGCCTGTCAATGCCTGCACATCCTCCTCCTGCTGGGGTCCAGTTTTTGGGGTGGCCACCCCTGCTGGACCTCCGACTCCCCACTGTGGCAGGGATGTGTCCTCCACCAGCCTGGCCGCTGGGTCAGGGCCAGCTCCACAGGATGCCCAGGTGATACATGGGCAGGAAGATGGCATGCAGGACGACTGGCGCATAGGGAGTTCAGTTGAGGAGGGGGTCGGTAGAAGGTCCAGCACACGGAGGAACCCAGCACTGGTGAACCGTCCTAGTAGGTCAACGCGGTCAAAGAGGCATCTGAAAAAACATGCATTGTCCACACGGGAACCCTGCACGTCTTCCCGAATGCCAGGTTGACGCAAAACCACCCCAGCCAGGACAGGCTCAACACGGTCCTGGATTGCCACATCCGCAGGGAGAGGAAGGCCAGTTGTTGTTCGCACATCCCCTCCCTGAAAACGGGTCTGGACGAAGGCATTCCTGCTGGTGCCGGATGATGCAGTCACAGGATCGGGGAGAGGATTACACACAGGCACCTCTGCTACCTCCTGTCCCTGCCCCTGGACTGCACCACTAGCACCAGTGTAATCCCCCCACCAGGCCCCATGCATGGGCCTTCCACAGCCTCCTCCTCAACCAAACCCCCCAACAACCTGGATGACTCTGTGCCATCTTCCTCCATAGGCCCCTGTGGGGTCTCAGCTGCCCCTTCTGCTGCCGAGGAGTCCACCGCCGACCTCCGCCTCTTGGACTTACCCTCGGCAGCTGCGGCCGCGGGCGCGGCACCAGACTCCTCACTCTCCGAAGAGATGACAACCTGGGAGGGGAGCTGGGCCTTGCATCTCCGGCTGGCGGTGGGATCCCTGCCGCTGTGCTCCACAGCACCGTTTCCACCCTCTTCATCAGTTGACGCTGCAGACAGAGAGAGACAGAACACATGCATCAGGGCACTGTACAATGGTCTGATACACACATGACAGTTGCACATGAGTGGCAGTGTCAAACTTCACAGATGGCATCACACTACGCAGCACACATATCGTTTGAACCCACACACATGCGCAAATTAACGGGAATGATGCAGCAGGCAGCACCATTCATACACATACAACAGCATGAGCATCCAAAGGTAGCCTGACATCACGTGCAACACGGGGAGTGCCGAACACATGCACACACGGCACCAGACATACATGCATCTGTACATCTCCACCACCTGTCACTGTGAAATCCTCGGCAACTATGTCACATCTGCCAATCAGCCTCCTACATGTCGGTGTCACATGCGTCCATGGTGTACCACAGTGGCACACATGTCAAATACACAGACATGCACATGTACACCATGCACGTACATGAAGGTGGAACCAGCATCAATGTGTCACACCCCAACCATGCCATAGTACATACACAGAAATGTAAACATGTGTGCACCCACACATGCATTTGGCCATCATGCATTTGAACACATAAACCATTGATGTGACTCACACATGCGGCAGGCTCATGTCCCTGTACATACACATCCCTACATGGCCCTTTCAAGACATATGTCCAACCTGCACACTCCTGGCACACCTCAACATGCACTGCATCCAATCAGTACGCATGGACACTTACCGGTTGATGTGTCAGCATCTGAAGGATCTGGAGGTGGAGAGATGGACGTATGCATTCCAGGACCCTCATCTGGATGTTGGTAAGGCGGACCTGGCACCCCTCTGTATGCTTTGCCTTCAAGAGGCGCCGGGCCTTGCTGAGGGTCCTGGACCTGAAGTCCTCCCAGCGCTTCCGGACATTTGCCATGTCGTGGGCTGCCACCCCCTCCACATTGATGGCAGCCACAATGTCCTTCCAGATCCTCTTCTGTCCTTCATTGTCGGCGTGTGAACTTCCAAAGAGGGCATCATAATGCACCAGGACTTTCTCCACCAGGATACCAACTTCTGCGGCACTAAAGCTGGTAGCCCTCTGCCTCTCTGGCTGGAGGTTGCCAGTGGTCACAGCAACTGGACCCCTGCAGATGGCTGACGTGCAGGCACCAAATAGCATGGCACGTGACCAGCAGGCAGGCAGGCAGCAGCAGATGGCAGGTGGGAGCGGGCTCGGGGCTCTGGGGGGCAGGAAAATAGCCTTCTAGGCAGGAGCGTGGTCTTCTGTGTGTTGTCGCATGGGCAGCTTGATACGGAGTGAATTGGCACGTGAAAATATTGCACGTCAGCGTGTAATTTGAGGAAAGGGGCCTCGAGAAATTCAGAGGCCTTAGCGCGTAAGCGCGTCTGTGACGTTACACACGCGGGCGTTTCCCTCGTGACGGGTGCATAGTGAATCAGCATGTGGAAAAACAGCACGTACGCGTGTTCATGCGTGTAATTCGAGGAAAGGCCCTTGGCGTGTACGTGCATAAGTGACGTTGCACGTGTGGGCTGGGTTAAAAGGTACGCGTAGGATGCCATTTTCTTGTATGTGCTTTTTGTGGCGAGCGAACGGGTGAATCTTGTACCTCTTGACGGTTCACATGCGATTACTTCACAACGGTTCCAGTTCGTACTCCTTGTATACTCAGACAGCATTCAGTTCTTCTTTTGGCGGGGGAGTTGCCAACGCGCACACGCGCATCTTTTTCACATTCTTTTTCCAGGCAGACGGTGAGTCAGGCACATATTTTTCAACTGTGTTTGCCCCCGTGTGTCGCGTACCCATTCAGAGGTCATTGTAGCCTGAGTGTACCACGCGTACGCTGATTTCTGTGTTTCTGGGTGCCACCGCGTAGTGCATGTTCTTTATTCCATGCACATGGGCTACCAAGGGTCGCATGCACGTTAAAAAAAAATTTTGGGTTGCCTGAGCAGTGCGTGACCCGTTATCTTCCACCAGGGGTCACAGACAGCCTTGCTAGAGCACTAGGGTACGTATTCCATCTAGTACCCTGCCCCTTTCACCGCAATTGCCCAGGACAATTGTTTACTGCAACTCCCATTCGCACAAGAACATCAGTGCCATGGTCGGGAGGCGACCAAGTGGTAAGGGAGGCAAAGGTGGCCAACCTCCAAGAGGTAGCCACGGTAGGGGACGTGGCCAGGATGTGCAGGGTGGCCCAAGAGGCCAGTGTGTGGAGGACCAATTAGGGACACCTATGCCCCCCAATGGGTCGGGGAGCTGCAGCTGACACCATCCCAGCTCAGGTCTTGTTAACCCGGCCCATATTGTCAACCGAAATGGCACAGGATGACTCACAGGCCGACTTCCGTGTCACCAAGTCAAAGCCACGTGTGGCGGTAAATGATGCTGTCACCAGGCCACATAGATCTGGGGCAGCAATGTCATCTGCTGCCCCAAGTAGCCAGGGTGAGGAGGCTGCAAGGGCAGCTGCAGCTCAACCCACCCCAGCTCCGAGTCACCCAGCCAGGACAGTGTTGGTCCAAGTCCATCACACCGAGGTTGGTCCTGCCAACATCACACAGCAGCCTTTGGTCATCGTGCCTTTGACTACTTCCAGTGCCCAGTCCACCTGTGCTTCAGCCCCTACCAACCAGAGCGGCGTAAGCCACTCAGAGTCTGCACCACCTCTCAAGAGGAAGAAGGGTGTTCTTGCAGTACAGGCTGGGACCCCAGACACGGCTCCCCCCTCTGCCACGTCAAGGAAGCGTAGTTTCAATGATGTGCAACCAGACGCACTTGTGGGCCACGTGTTGGCCCATTGCTGCGAAATGCTGGTGACTGGAGGGTGCAAGACTACAACTGCTCAACGTAGGGCCCACTGACAGTGCATCGCGGACCAGATTAGTTCCCTTGGATTTATGAGGCGCAAAGCTGATGATTGCTGTAAGCGGTGGAATGACCTCAAACACAGAGCAAAAAACAAGCTGGCTTCCAAGAATGCCTCTACTCTGGTGACTGGCAGTGGGTCTCCACCAGAGGAGGAAGTACTCACAGAACATGAGTCAATCGCTGATGGCTTCATCACAGAGGATCAGATCCAAGGCGTGGGAGACCTATCAGATCTTGAGGCAATGTCCGGTGTGTGGCCATGCATGTGTGTGCAAACTATGTGTATGATGCTTGGGTGATGCTTTCTGTTTGAGTGCAAGGTGAGGCTGTGTAGTCATGACTGCTATGGGTCACCCATGTGGTGCCTCCAAACCATCCCCCGGCCTTGGGATTTACAGTATCCCTTCTGACCGCAGAAGACAATTTGCACCTGATTACTGCACTTGCCCTTCAACTGCCATCATGCCACAACATTGTTCATGCTGTTTTCCTGTTCATTATGCCTAATTGATGAAATCCTTTGCATATTTACCACACATTTTTGTGCCATTCTGCCCCAAATGTAACACACTTCAGACATAGATTACACCCCACAATGCCCCACATTTGTTTACTTATTATGGGAATGATTTCATCAATCAGGCTGATTGAGTAATGTGCACCTACACATGGCCTACACACAATCACTTCAGGGCCCTGTTTGAATGTCCAACATGACAATTGTCCTCTGTCATGTCCAAGTGACCAGCCATTGATGTATCGATGTGCCTACCATCACTGCATTAGTGAACAGTGGCTTTGTTGCAGCGTGTGGCACATGCGTGTTTTGTCACACTCTTTTGCATGTTCTATTTCATGATGTCCATCTCACATGGATGGTTGACAGTACTGATTTGCTACCATCTGGGTGTCCTTGTCAAATCATCCATGGCTATGCGACGTGCCATCTGTGTGCTGGCATGTGTCATGTATGTGGACTGTCCATGCCACTCACAGGTAATGTGTGATGCCGGTGCTATGCAGCATGCAGCACATGTGTTGCTTTCCCATCTTGGAGTCCTCAGTGGGTGCTTTTAGGCTCCCCTTCCACTTAATTGCCAGTGCATGCATGCCAGAGTTATTGTCATGTGTGACATTTGTCATTTATGTATTCGATGTGTACCTCGTGATGCCTATGTGTGTGGGCTATGCTGCTCATGCCTGTCTTCATTACTTTTCTTTTATGTTTTTGCAGGTGATAAGGCACTAGATGCTGTTGAGGAGGAGGAGATGGCGCAGAGGCAGGAGTACTCACAGACACAACCAGGCACCAGTGGAGGATGTGGGGTGGTGGTGGGTGAAAATCCATTACTCCTACAGACCATCCTGTCCACGGGTGTCACTGGGTACACCTCTGCAGACCTCTACAGCTCAGGTGCTGAATCTGACATTGAGACAAATGTCCCGTCACAGGTGAGTGTTTCTGGCAGGGATGCTGTTCTGTCCAACCCACCTGCACTGGGGGTAGACCCCACTATGGGCCATTCAGTGTTGGAAAGTCTGCCTGATGCAGGGTCACACTCCGCTATATTTGTTTCTGTTCCTGGGCCAGCACATCAAAGGAGGAATGCAGTCCTGCAGCTTCAGGCAGTGCCAGCACAGTAAGGTGAACATCACCTTGCCCCAAACAGGTGCGGTGCCCGCCAACGCGGTGGCCGTGCACTACCAGGCAATACTATGTGGGAGAACTCCATATATACTATTGCAGCACAACAGGGGGCATCATGTGAGATGAGGGCTCAGGCCATGGATCGTATGGCCACTTCCATTCTCCCCCCTGAAAGGCAGGTGGAGCTCCAGCAGCAGGCAACAGAGTCCATGTGCCGCTCACACAGGGAGGACATGTTGTCGTCCAACAGGGACCGACGGGATAGACTGGAGACCCTGCGCACAGCCATATCTGTAGAGTCACAGGCCCACAGGGATGCCCTGAGGTTAGAACACAGGTCCCTCAGAGATACTATGGGTGCACTTGAGGTGTCCCAGTGTACAAGGCCAGAACAGCAGCTGGAGCAGCTAACATGCACACTCTCAGCTGAGCTCCAGGCAACCCGTGAGGAGATTCGGGCATTACGCGAGGCCTTGCAGGCAGAAATGTGTGCTACCCGTGAGGTGTTGCATGGGGATCTCCGTACCATCATCCTGCAGAACCAAACCTTTTAGACCCTCATGCTTGCTGCCATGGAGGAGAATGCCAGGGCTTTGCGTGGTCTGCCTCCCATATCACGCCCACCTTCTAATGTACCACCACAGGGTGATGAAAGCAACTGCAGTTCTCCCACTGTAAGGTAGCGGTGCAGGCCATAAGCCCATTGAGGGTTTTTTTTTTCTCAACATTCACACATGTGATTGTTGGGGTGCACCCTGTACCTCTTCCCTCCTGGGTGGCCTCCCCTTCCCCGCACCCCCCGGTCAACAATTTTTTTTTTTTTTTTTAATTTTTTGTCATATTTCATTCAGAATTGAATTTATGTATTATCTTTTTTGCTTCTTCTTTTTTTCTATTCATTATTTTGAATTTCTTTTCTTTTTTTATTTTTTTATTTTATTTTCATTTGATCTTTTGATTAAAATTGTATTCTGATTTTTACTTTGTTATTTTATTAATTTGGTTTACTTTTCATTTACTTTTTCTTTTTCTTTTTTTAATTTGAATTTACTTTTTTGTTCATAACCATTTTCTTTCAGATTGTGAATTCATGTTACAGTGGGCCTCATTGCGACTCGGGCGGTAAGGGATTACCGGTACCGGTAAGGGCACCAGTACCGGTAATCCCTTACCACCCTACTACGAGTTCCCTTTGCGGGTCCTCCCTTAACGCCTGGTTTTACCAGGCATTAAGGACAGGACCCGCAGAGGGACCTTAGAGCTAATAACGGTACCCCAATTTGCGGTACAGTTATTAGCGCCTTCCCCATTCCCATTGAGCCCTATTGGGGCTCAAATGGGAATGGGGAAGGGCCCTGGTGAATGGGGAATTACCGCCCCCACCAACCTTGGAATGGGGCGGTAATAGCTCCATTCACCAGGGCAGAGTCGTTGAGGTTTTGGAGGCAGCCATGGCACTAATAGCGCCATGGTTACCTCCAACCTCGTAATGACCCCCAGTGTGTTGCTTGTGTGGCTCCCGTAGGCATCCACTGTGTATTCCAGCTGGGCACATGCAGGCTTACCTGTCTTTGGGTTAGAAACTTGGGTCCCTGACACACACCACCCTCCTGCTTCCCCTTTCCATGGGCTCGCAAAGGGTGTGACCAAGTGACAGTAACTTACAGAGAGGCATTGGGCTCCCATAAGTTGTGTGGGCAGTCTGTATTCCAAACTGTGTATACATCCCTAGTGGGGATTGGTGTTCATTTCTCCACTGCATGGTTGATTTGTACATAGTATTACATACAGGACTTTTTGCATATATACATGTAGCTTATTCATGTCTTAACAAGCCCCTCTCCATTGCAGATGCAGTTCATGTTGTATGCAGTACACTGCCACATTTGCCTTCCAGCAACACACTGCAGTTGGAAGGGGTTGATGTGCTGCCTTTGTCAGGTTGCAACACTTGCACTACTTTCATTTTTTACTGTTATACATTGCCACTGTTGGATCCTATACTAATGTTTTGGCTTGCTGGTATGTATTTGTTCATGTGCGCTGTTTTTTTTTATTAGTGAGAGGCAATTGTCTCTGGCCTGTTTACATTTGGGACAGTGCACTTTGTGACACTTATGTCATGTGTTGTGCATGCATTTGGTTGCTTTCACATAGCATGCCATGCCATGGTGTGTTGGGTAGCTGAGATGGGGTTAGTGAGGGGTTGGGTGACATGCCACTATTTAGTTGTAGTATTTTGCAAGGGGGTAGTCCTTCATGCTGCATGAATGTGTGCCTTTTACTGACACAGCATTGGGTGCGTTTAAGTAGCTAGGGATGCACACAATGAAGCACTTCCAGGTAAACAATCTCAGGGTGGTATGGTTGTGACAGTTGACTGTCCCTTTTGTCATCATCATAAATTGTCATCTGGTATGTGCCAGGCCTGTGTGCACTCCACAGGGGTGGGATTTTAGGTCAAGAAATTTGCCACAAGCTCGGTACGGGCAGCCTCACCACGTGCCCTTTCACCTCCCATGCGCAGCGGCCGTGCATGTGGTTGAGGATGTGGGGGCACCATCATGTCCACCGGCACGCCCCGCCGGGTTGCAACGTTTTGCAGGACACATGCTGCCACTATGATCCTGCACACTACTGGGGGCGCATGTAGCAGCTGCCCACCAGAGCGGTCGAGTGAGAGAAAGCGTGACTTCAGCACTCCGAATGTGCACTCCACTATGCCCCGGGTTGCAATATGGGCTGTGTTGTATTTTACCTCGGGTGGTGTGGTGGGGTTCCGTGTTGGCGTCATCATGTAGGTGCTCAGAGGGTAGGCACTGTCCCCTGGGGAGGTGATAATGGTTGTCATTAGTTGGGTTTTCCCATTTCTCAGTGTCTGACATGCATGCATGTGCAGACGCATTTGTACTCACCAAATAGCCATGTGTCGCCATGCCTCCTAGCTTCCAGGTCCCGGTTTAGGGGTGACATTCGGCATATGAAACTATCATGACTGGACCCCGGATAGTTGGCATATACTGAGACGATGATTCCCTTGGCATCACATACAACCTGTATGTTGATGGAATGACAGTGCTTGCGGTTTCGATAGATGTGCTCAGTGGCCCTGTGAGGACGTAGCCACATGGGTACAAATCAATGGCACCTAGCACTTTGGGGAGGTGTGCCACCCCTTAAAAGTCCTGGACGATGGCCTGCCTTTCTGCAGGTGTTCTGGGCATGTATATGTGCCGAGTAGTAAATTAGAGCTATATTCTATCTAGTTAGGCCAGAAACACTTAACTAATTATAGTGTAAAAAGTAGATGGAGGGTGAACTCCCATTTATTCTTAAAAAATGATCGAAGCAAAAGTAATACAAAAAGCAACACATTGTTTACATCATCACAAATAACATAAAATCCACTGTTATAGGCTGACGCGTTTCGAGGTCAATCCTCTTCTTCAAAAGCCTGATGTGGAGAATAGTGTGACGAAAAGCAGAACAGAAAAATGAAGAAATATTCCATTAGATCTAGTCACATCCAGCTAATCTACTACATACTTAAGGTCACATGAGTACTAGAGACATATATCCATAGTGACAAGGGCAAACTGTTTAAATGCAAGCAATACAAACACTGAGGATCCATAGACCAATGCACAAAATAACAAGTAATCAACAATGGAAAATATCCATGGGGAGGTCATTAGTCATTATAAGTGGCTAGGAGGGTGGAGAAACCCCTCCAACGGCGGAGCAAGGACTGTATATAGCCACTATTGGATAGTTGAGACACAAAGGTAAAGAGAGAGGGACCTTACCTATAGAGTGGATGGTGTACGAACACTGCAGTAGGTTGCTAGAGTCTGTTAACGACAGGAAAATCAATCCTGCAGAGAGGAATTGTGTAAGCCCAGGAACACTGAAGAGAGAAAGAAAACGTGTAAAGTACTGATGGGTAGTAATGGTAGCAAATGAGCTGGCCCAATGAATACACATATAGTGTATGGTTGGTAAGTAAAGACCAAGGTTGTCAACAGCTTAAAATCAGAGAAGAGGTAGACTCAGTTGTCAAAAGACAAAAAACCAAAAGGGACTCACATGAAGTCCAAAATAGGAAGACAAGATGGTAAAACTGCACGCGCGCACACTGTCTGTGTGGAGTGCCTCGTGTGGAGTGGATTGTTTTCCAGTTTGTGGACCCAAAGGATGAGTTGGCCACCTATGGATAATATATAGACAAGCTATCACCTAAAAAGGTGAAAATAACAAGGCAGACAATTCCAAAAACTCGTAAGCATGAACTCATTGTAATCCTAACGAGTAACTGACCTTGTGTCGACCGGTGGCAGAGGTTCCTAAAGTGTAGTATGCTTCCAAGCAAACGACAAGAAGTCATGGAGCTGGGTGTACAAAGGCAATCAGCTTCGAGAAATCGATAGTAGTTGCACTCTGTAACAACAAGGAAAATGAGTCATATGAGAGCTATGTATCACAAAGCATTGAGTAGACTAAATCAAACAGAAGGGTTAGTGACCATATCTAATCTCAGTGGCATCGAAAGCTGGCAGCATTCTCCAACGAGGACCGTTTCCATGGATACCAAGGAACGTTGTGAAACTGACGGTGTGCTAGTGAGAGCTATAGCACGGAACATGTAGAAAAAATAGAAGAGGGGCTACGCTCCTCACGAGTACCTGGTAGACATCTTGGAGAAGGGGCGGTATCACTCAATCCCAATAGTGGCATATACAGACCGGCATGCATAGTATATGAATCCCAGATGGAGCGCCATGATTCGGTATTGAGCAAAAAGGACTCCACTTCCACGATATAACCAAATTAAATACCTAAACGGACATGATCGATCAATGGAAACTATGAACTCAGTGCGCATGCGCATACATGGTTCCAATAGTAGGGATCAAACAAATTTTGGGACAGAAAGACCTGCCCAAACATAACAACCCATAACGAAAGAAAAAATTAACCTTGTATGCTGGAACACCCGGGGTTTCAAACACTTTAACAACACGCATGGTTCTGAATTGAACAAATATGACATTGTAGTACTACAGGAAACATGGTTGACAGTAGCTCCTGTTTGGAATGATTATGAAATATTGCTAGAACCTGCCATTAGGTTGCCTATAGGGAGACCCATGGCCGGCCTTCTCATTGCGATTAAAAAATCAAAAGAGTTTAAAGTCACAAATCTGAACTCTGGTACCCCCTTTATGCAATTCGTTAAACTAAGTAATGAAGCCCATACTATCATATTAGTTAATATCTATTGGGGGAAATCCCACTTATCTCCAGATTCCTTTTTTGCCTATTTAGAGCAAATTGGTATAAGAGTTGCATTAGAAAAGCATATAGACTATGTGTTGGTCATGGGTGACATTAATCTGCATTTGGCTCGTAAGAATCGAAGGAAACTAACACCTGAGGAAATAAGATGGAGTCAATGCATGGAAAATATGCAATTGGTTATGGTGAATGGTTCGGTGCAAGGAGACCTATCCATGGTGAGCAATTGGCATAATGGTTTCCTCGAGGCTACTATTGATTATATTTATGTAAATAAGGCAATGATGAACATAGTCCAGTCCCTGAATATTAGACCTAGTGGTAACAGTGATCACCATCAACTCTGCCTAGAATGGGAGTGGGAGAAGAAAATAAAGTTTGATCAAAAATTGGGGGAAAACAAATGGTAATATGAGTGTAAATAATGCAAGAAATCGACTTAAATGGTCGAATGCCTCTCTAATAGGCTATGGTAAACAAATGTCTCACAATTCGGGGAGGGACTATGTATCATCCATGCTTAAATATGCTGCTGTCAAGGAATCTGTGCAAGGTCGTGGCTATAAACATACCAATATGTTTGACTTAGAGGTGAAAAATAAAAAAACTGAACTAAGATACCAGCTACGCTTGTTAAAGCAGTTGCCCATTGAAGAAATGATACAGAAGTCCAAACTACTTCGCATAAGATACAAAAACTGGCAAAAGGGAAGGAAAGCCTTATGCTTTCAAAGAGATAGTGAACTTATGCTAAAAAAAATCGCACCTAAAAACTCGGCTGAAATTTGTAGTCTGCTAAATGAGGCCACATTTAAAGATCAGAACTCGGTTCAGCTCAATTCCATCTCGGCTGAATCATGGCGTGTATATTTCTTGCAGATATATGAATCTCCATTTTTGAATAGTCAATGTGCATTGGAAGTTCGAAACTGGGACCATCAAATTACATTTGACCAGGACGATATATTGCAGTATATATCGAAACTTAGTAGCTTGAGGGCAGGAGGTCCGGATGGACTCACTAACAAAATGCTCAAATCAAATCCTGAGATCTGGTCAAGAATACTAATGCAGATATTTGGAGAGGTGATGCGCTCGGGGCGCCTCCCGGAGTCATGGAAGAAATCTATCCTCATTCCACTATATAAGAAAGGCCAAAGATCAGATCTGGCCTCTTATAGGTCGATTGCACTCCTAGATTGTCCTGGTAAGATCTTTGCCCGCCTAGTGCTTCGATAGTTTAATTCCTGTTTCGATAGGAGAGCGCTGAGAGATCCATGGCAAACTGGTTTTCTGAGTGGACTTGGTACAGGGATTAATTTGTTATGCATAAATGAAATCATAGCAAAACAAGCGAGCCTAAAATTACCCCTGTACATTGCCTTCGTCGACTTCAAAACCGCCTTTGATTCAATTCCAAGGGAACTCTTGCTGATGAAGTTGATGAAAAGCGAATGCCCCTGGAATATATTAAAATGGATCATAGATCTTCACTCTAATACAACATTGCAAATCAGATTGAATAATGAAGGATTGCTATCAGACCCAATTTGTAGCTCAAGAGGTCTTAAACAAGGGTGTATACTGGCATCCTCTATTTTTAATTTCTTTATTCTTAATATCGGCAAAGCATTCGTTGATATTGTCACTGACTCTCCGAAATTAGGCCCTATTGTGGTAAAATGGCTCTTGTATGCCGATGACCTGTTGTTGATGTCTAGAACACCAATGGGTCTATGTAACATGTTAGGGGCTTTGGAAAACTATGCAGTATCAAATAAAATGACCATAAATACTAAAAAAAAAATTGAAAGTGATTCAATTTGGTAATGGTAAGCACCGCTGCAAAAAGCTTAATTGGACGATGTATGGTGAAACAGTTGAAGCGGTTGATGAATATACATATTTGGGGATTAACATCAATAATAGTCCAAGTGACACCCCATATGAATATAGTTTGGATATAAAATGGAAAAATTTGATGTCACAGTCGAAAATTGTCAAAGGCAAATACTGCAGATTTACTATTGCCCCTCTGATAGCTTATTATAAACAAAAAGCATTGCCAATCTTACTATATGGTGCCGAAACCAAACCGATTAAACCAAACAGTTTTTGGAACAAGAAAGAAGGGTTGTTTTGGAGGACACTGTTAAATCTTCCAGTATCTACTCTGACAGCCATGATAAGACACAAACTAGGGTTGATATCCATTTATGCTTTATATAAGTGGAAAGTTTGTACACTGTATAGGAAATGTATTGTTGAAGAGCATCAGAATGGCTTACTTATACATCTAGCCAATTACATACAAGCACCTAAAGATGAATTCATTTTGAAGTGGGGCGAGCAGGCAAAACAATTCATGCAGGAAGGAGATATATCAGTTAACCTGCTGTGTCAAAATCCTAACAAAGCCAAGCGCAAAATGTGGGAAATAGACTGGATAGAAACCAGGGAACTGTGCAATAAATATCAACATTTTAAACAGAACCCATTTGGGCTCAAGGCCTATGGTACTACTGAGGCAATCTTTTGAAATCACCTAGTGTTTTGCATCGTACAGGGTTGTTGCGTCTGAGATTCAATTTATGGCATGTCATATTAGTTACAGCAAAATGGGTCAAGGATCCCAATGCAAATGTTTTATGTTGTTTGTGTAATGTCGAAACTGAATCCCTAGTACATGTCATAACAGAATGCCCCAAGCTAGTGGAAAGAAGAACTAAATATTTTAAAGCATTCTTTGGGCATAAGCAACACATGGAGGCTAAAGACCTCTGAAAATATATATTTCATGTAAACTCAAAATCAATTGGTTATGCGACAATACATTTCTTGAATGAACTTAGACTTGATGATTCTAGCTTGGGAATGAAAATGTAAACCTGTTAAAGGGTAAATTGTATACTATAATGAATCATCAATCATTATCTTGCTTAGACAATGTATTTTTTATTGGTCTGTTTTGTTTGATACCTATTTTGATATCTATTTTAAATTTCAAATTTTAGAAATGTTGTGATTTATCATGTAATTGTTTAATTTGCTTTATTTTTATTTGGTTTTATTTTGTTTACTAAGAATTGTTAATGAATTTTAAGGTTCTCTGTCTTTTATATTGAAAGGTTGAGATTCTCAACCAAATCAATAAATAATAAAAAATAAAAATCAGTGCGTTTAGAGCATATAAATGGTAATCAAGACAACAAAAGATATTGTTCGGCTGACTGGATGTATTGATAGCGCAGTGATCCCCAACGTGTAGCTCGCGAGCAACATGTTGCTCTCCGGACCCTATAATGTTGCTCGCCAGTTGTTCTGGGTCATTGTGTGGAGGCTAAGAAGATGGACATTCAGGGATGAGACAACAATGGCAGTGTACCCTGAGCCAGAACTGTACAGGAAGGCTAGCCAATCAGCCTACTCTATTTGACAGGCATGACATACTGTTAGTTGTTGAAGCTTTAGCTGTGGATGCATCAGTAGAGTGGTCTGAGTGGTGGGACAGGCCAGGTGGGTGCAGGGAGCATGGGGGGTGGCTACAGAAATGAATCCCTTGGGGCTTCAGATGACAGTCCCCAGTGATTGAAGAGAACCTGAAGCACAGAAACTAAGCTGGCCTGGCCATCCATGTGAATACCCATTGTACTGCTCTGTAAGCAGAAGTCAAAATGCCTCCCCACTGAATCGAACCTTATTCAGACAATTTCTATTTTAGCACTCTAGAAGTTCTATGCCACTTGGAGCTCTGGTACACTATGAGGTGCATCGCTGGCTGGATAAAGAATACAATCTAAAAAGATAATGTTGCTGCCAACTGAGCCTTCTCCTGCTGCACTCAGGTAGACAGCAAAGGGGATCGTCGTCGAATAGTACGAATATGAGTAAGAAAATAAGTGACTTGAATGTCCAACTGTCAAGGAAGTTCCATTAAGCTTCTTCTGTACATGTATGATTTGCATTTGTTGCCAAAATGCAATTTTTTGGTCCAAAATGTTCCACAATAATTGCATAATCTTTGTGAAGACATTTTCATCTTCTGATTCTTCTTTCCAGTATGTAAGTGCATTATTGGGAAAAATAATCAAACCAAATGCCTGTGTTTGTGTTCTGCTGACAATTACCAACTTCTGTGCCTTTATACAGCTGGTGCCCAAATATTGGGCAAATAAGTGGCATGCATGCTCGAACTTTCCTTCTTAAACAATTTGCTTATGCCAGTTTCTTTACATGTGAAGTTTGTGTTTGCTGGCCCTATGCATTACAATTGGCACAAATGTTACATACTACTTGTATTGCAGTGCCTGATGGGAAAATTCACATTGAATGATGCTTTGCTTATATGGCATTTGACTAATGGGTTGCTAAGGGGAATGAACTACAAATTGTGCACAATTAATTGGTGTAGCTACCTATTGCAATTCACTTACGTTACTGAAAATAATTTCTTAGTGACATAGAAATTATTTTTACTTTAGTATAGTGTTTCTTGCTAGATTCTTCCTGCTTCTAAATTCTTTAAGAACGGATATTACCCAATGTAATGTACTGAATCCATAACCTCGAGCGATGAATGGCTAAGTCCACCCTGCCACAGGTATGAAAATGCGAAATGCAAGCTGACCCCATGTCAAGAGAGTGCACTTAACAAGTGAGATATACAACCACAGACATATGTGTACAATATGAAGGAAGAATCCCACCCCTTCTGTAAAGTGGTCTTCAAAAGTTCCAATTTGTGAACAATGTTACTTGCCCACTAGCATGCTTAAGAATGCACCACTTACAACTATATTTCCCAGGGGATTGCTTGGGCAAAGAGTACCCAAATCCATCAGAAATAGTTTTTTTTTTTTATTCCTAATCACTTGTCTTAAATGTAACAAACCTTGAGTGCTCTAAAAAGCACTATTTTCCGCTAGATTTCTTAAGTGGATAACTCTCCCCTCACACAAAGCCTGGTTGAAATGTTCTTTAAATTCTACCATATTATGTCCAGTGTTACTCATCCTGTGCTCCTAAAAATACACAATTTGCCCTTAAAGATCCTGACAATCCCTTTGGAGGGATAGATGGGGCAGCACCAAAATATGCCTTTATATTTTGGAGTAAATGCTACTGTTAAAACGTGCTTAAAAACATTTGCCATTAAATCGCTTGAACATTTCCTGGGAGAGAATTCCAAGCACTCAAATATTTTGTTACATCCTGCAATGTTTTTGAATAATTTTCCTGGACTTGTGCCTAGAAATGCACTGTTGCCACTTAATTTACCAATTTAATGTCAAATGATGTTTAAGGCCATTATGAATTACGGGGACTAGGCTTAAACCTGGATGAGATTACTGTTAATTACTAATAATTAACAGTGCTAGTAGCATTATTGAGCTTAGTACAGTTATGATGTGTTCCAATCATTTTACCACTGACTGAATGTCGATAAATTACATCAAAGTGCTGAAGTTGCTCACCATTTCATCTGACACTCAATTGTTGCTCATTGCTAACAAAAGGTTGGGGACCCCTGTGATAGAGCATTCCTATTGGATGAACTGCTAACTTAATCAAGGCATATATTATAGACATACATTTCCACGTGATCTGACTGACCTCATGTATGTACACCTAGTGCAGTATATTGCAGGTATCATAATATAACCACATAGGAATATATATGGCTCTGTAAACTGTACAGAGTGTGCGCATATGTACCTTCGTGGTAATAGAGATAACAAAGGGAGCTATCTAGTAGACATTAAACATGCCTAGAGAGGTCCTCATGGTTAATTCATTAAGGTGGACATAACATATAGTAGACTTTCATAGTGTATTATTAAAGAAGGGGATGCTCATCTTCATCAGAATGTATATTTTTATAAACTCAGAGGGCTCAAAATGCTATGCACTTAGAGAAGGAGAACCATTGGAACTGTATGTCAACTCAATCTATACCTTGAGGGTTTGACTGTAAAGCTGATGTATGTATATCTATACAAGGTCAATGATGCTAGTGGTGTATGGTTATGCAAGGTTCAAATAAAACAGTTCAAAGATGTTTCTTCATTTAGCCCCAGAGGATATTTGGTGTCCAAAAGCTATATCCAGTATTTTTCTCTTTGGAATAATATCATTGGGTAGTTGCCACCCGTTGTGGTTTTTTGACAACTTCAATGGCTTGAAATCTCAATTGGGCAATGCTGTGTCTTGGCTCCAAAAAATGTCTCGCCACTGGTGATTTGTGGTTGTTACACCTATGGGGCAGAATGGGGATGAGGAGCACGGCATTACCGCCATCCGCGAATGGGCACTTACAGACCCATTCAACTCGTAATGGGCCGGTAAGTGCCCATTCGCGGGTGACGGTGACGGATGCGAGTTCGGCGGTAGTCGTGCCTGTAATGCAGGCACGGCTACCGTTGGAACTCGTAATGAGGCCCTTAATCTTGAATTCTTTCCCCGTTTGTGGGTGAGAGATCATGTCCCCTTTAATCACGTTATTGCAGCAAGTGCAGTTAAGACAGCGGAAGGTACCCATCTTTTTGTTCTGAAGAGTTCTTTGCTTGTCTTTGTTAGGTATTTCTGCCTTTACAAGTGTATCTCTGAGATGTTCATCACTTTGGATAATATTCCAATGTTTCTGTATTGAAAGCTTTGTCGTGAATATTTAGAGATATGCATAAGAGGATTTGAGTCGCTTTTTGGTTTTGGTGTCAAAAGATCCTCCTGTGTCAGGTGGTTAGATCTCATGTTTGCCTCCTGCAACACGTCCTCCGGGTATCCTCCGGGTATCTTCTTCTTTGAACTATTTTACTTAAGAATTATACGCCTTTGTTACGTGTACCCATAGTGTGCAGGTGTCGGGAGGACTCCAATCTTGGGTCCTCTTCTTTGTTCCTGTCTACCATAGGGTTTTTGTGCCAAAACCCTCCTTTCCTCCCCCGCACCTCATAAAATATGAATAATAAAAGCCTCCTTAAAAAGGTTACCCTGAAATCAGTCCTTACTTGAGTGCCTGCGGACTGAGGGGTGTGCAGTCATGATCGCCAACACCTGGTGTAGGCAGAGTGACTGCATGGCCTGTGAGACACCCCCAACTATGGCACTTGTCCGCTGAAATGACCCAGTAGCCAAGAAGTGAACTACATTGAGCACCTTTTCCAAGGGGCTCAGTGCTTGGGAGCACAGGGTGGGTGATGTGAGGTCATCCTCCCACTCTCTGACCAGTTCTAGGATTATTAGTGGTGGAAACTTGTACCTCCCATACTCCTGGTCATCAGTCATCCCATAAAGGCTGGTCCTGCGTAAAAAAATGCCTGCTTCCTGCTGGCGTACGTGTTTATGGATTAGCACGTCTTTTTTGGCCCACGGGATTCCCCTGTTCGATTCCATGAATATGTGTTGTTAGCGCGCATGTGGCCGTTGCGAGCATTTACTTCCCGTACTTCCCCCGTAACACCCACATTTTCACACGTTGTTCCCCATTCCGCTTGTTACGCCCTGTGTTCCGCCCACTTTTCTTGTGTGCGCTACATGTTGTGCACTTTCCCTGTGCGCGTCGCGCACGGCGTTTGGTGACGTGTGCACCCGCGTGCACTACCCACGTATTTGGCGCACATCCCAGGGTTCACACGAAAAGCGCATTCCATGAATCGACGAATGGCTGTATGCACGGCTTTAACACGCGTGCGCTGTGATTTTCACGCTTGCGCTCCCCTTTTTCGATGCACATTTATTCCATGAATTACCAGTTTCCACAGGGCGCAGAGCAACTGAGGTTGATATTTCAAGACCCCTCTCTCAGAAATCATGTCTACTTCTTGATTCGCTGGGGCCAGACATACAAACAACCCACCTCGCAGTGCAACATGTGTCAATCTTCCACTCTCTCAGATAGCAACTGCTTTTGATGTATTAGACAAATAAAGCGTCAATGCTTTGCAGATTACAAGTTTGTGGACATACGATCTGTGAACTCCATATTGCGATTCCTTAACTTCGGATTGCGAATCCTTGTTTTTTTCACAGTTGAATGGAAACGTTGCTATTTATTTTTTTGGGCCGTTCATAAATTGCAAATTCGAATGAGCACGTTGGCAATCAGTTTTGCATCCGATTACAAATTTAGAGACACTTTCTATATCTCGCCCCCGGTAACCTGACATTTTACAATTAAACCAGCCATTTGTTACTTTGATTGAAATTGAAATGAAATGAAAGACGGTTGTATGTGATATTAACGTTTTAAAAAAACGGTATTGTAGAAATTGCATTGAAAAAATGAAGGGTGCTTAAATATTGTGCGCAGATAAAAATAATGCACGATTAAAAATATTGCTCTTAAAATATCTGCAATTCATCGATGTGCTGGAAGTTGGGAAATCAAATATTGGTTATTTCTTACATGTTTTTTTTTTTAAGACGTTAAGTGAAAGGCACAGAGAAATGCCATACCATGATTAAACAAGCAGTGAAACTGAAAACCGCGGGGAAATGTGTAACTGCGCCACTTGAGACTGACGCAAGCCTGCACTAGGAAGTGAGGTGAACACTTGAAAGGGCCCACTTCATGGCATTGTTTGCATGGTTCAAAGTGACTGTGCACTGCCACCACAAACCCTGATTCATGGAACTGTGCAAAGTGTATTTTTGTAGTGCATAGTCATTTTGTACTGCAAAAATGACTATGCACTGACGTTACACTGCAAAAATACAGTTTGCACAGTTCCATGAATCAGGGTTTGTGTCGTCATTGCAAAATCACTTTTCAGCACTGCAAAGTCACTTTGAACCGGGCAAAGGATTCCATGAACTGGACCCTTTTAGAAGCCTGCCAAGAGAAAGAGCGTTACAGCCACACTTCCAATGGTCTGAAGTGGTTAGCTTACATGACGGACCCACTAATCCAGCCCTGCTTTCGGGTTGCACTGCACTAACAGGACTCGCAAATCTAGCTGTTTCTCACCGTGCAGGACTCCAGAAATCGAGGCATTCGGCCACACTGTGATGATTAGCTGCATAACTTAACCCACTAACCAAAAAAGCTCACATTTTCTGCATACTTAACTCACTCACATACTAACACAACCACCTCTCGCACCGCAAGCCGCATTCACTTCACCACACCGCAACAACACATAAACCACACCAGCAGCACACAAGGACTGCATCGCTCCGATCCTCGCACCAAAGCTCAGTGCACAGTGTATACCGAGATGAAGCTACCAACAGAACACCACTCCTCTCACTATCCTACTGCCTCTTCACCCTACTAACCCATCCCGCCTTCTCCCCTGCAGATCTGCCAGAGCGCCTGGGTACCAACTCCGTTGGTGACGGTGGGCGGTACAAATACCTTTAACATTTAACATGAAATACTGAGTTTCAGGCCAGTGAAAAAAAACATGCAGCATCGCAAATTAAACTGTGAAGTCATTCTTGGACACTGTTTACAGGTTTCATGACAGAAGAAAATGAATTTGAATACATACATTCACAGAAAGTAAGTTGGCAGTTGATTTACAAACCCTTCCAGGGGGGCAACCCTTAAGCCCCCGCCCTCCCCTCCTAGTCCTCCCCCACCAACCGTTGGCCACGATATTCTTTAGTAAACAGAATGAAGAACGACATTTTCTGTCACTATTACTAAATTCCTGCGGTCAACGTTATGCAGATTGATTATATCACTGTCTACCATGAAAGACCTGATTTTTCTGCACTTAAAAGTGCAGGAAATGTGAGTGAAATTCTACACATTGTAACTGATTTTGCAAACATGTCAGACATAAAAAGTACCTGTTATTTTCGAATGCACTTTCCTCTACCTTTCAAGCCTGCTGCCATCATCCCTATTCCCAAAAAGCCTACTCTTGCGTCTTCCTTGCCGTCCAATTTTTGACCAATCTCCCTTCTCCCCTTCCTTTACTCCCTGTTATCATCCTTCTCTCACCTCCACCCTCTTCTTCCCCCTCTCCAGTCTGGCCTTTGCCCTGTCCACTCACAAGAATCTGCTCTTTTACATGTCTCAAATTCGTTACTCGCAGCTCGGCACAGTAAACTATCCTCAATTCTCATCCTTCTTGATCTTTCGGTTGCCTTTGATACTGTCGATCACACTGTTCTTTTTTCTTCTCACTTCAGTTGGTCTTTCTGGGTCTGTTCTTAAGTGGTTTGAATCTTATCAAATGTTCCTATTCCGTTTCTTGGGCTGGACACCTCACCTCATCCCTCCAGCTTCCCTTTGGTGTCCCTCAAGGTTCTGCCCTTGGCCCCCTTCTGTTCGCGCTGTAATCTATTCCTGTTTCTGCTCTCACCAGGTCCTTCAATCTCTCATGTCATTTTTAAGCTGATGATGCCCAAATCTCCCTGTTCTCTCTCTCTCGTCAATATACTGTATCCTCCTGTCTTTCTGCTGTTAAGACATGGATGGCTTCTCACTGTCTGCATCTTAAATAAGCAATAGGCCATGAGCAGGGCGGGGGCATTACCACTTCAGGCAATGCCCCGGGGCCCATAGTTACAGGCCCGAGCAAGGGTCTGTCTCTGTGAAATGCTGGAAGCGAGTCATAATTAGTGGCGGGAGCACGCTCCCGACAGCAATGTGCATAAGGGGACTGGCCACCGCATCAGTGTCCTACTCTCCTGCACCCCCTGAAATGCGCAGGTCATCTTTGACAATAAGATGACCTGTGCATTTCTGAAATCAGCGGAAAAGACAGAAGCGCATCCTTTGCACTTTTTTCATTTGCGCTCCTTTTTAGAGAATCTGACGCTCTAAATTCAGTGTAACAAGAATCTGAAGCTCAGAATGCAAAACATTCCACCTGGAAGGGTAATCCTATGTACAGAATCCATCAGAAAGAATGGGATCTTCTGCACAGGAAGCCTTAACCCCTTCACTGCTGGGGTAGTATGCACATCTATGCAAAAAGGACTTGCATGCTCGTCCTCCGCACTAAAGGTGCTCACAACTTTATGACCTTTACTTCACTACACCTTTACTTCACCGCATCAGCTGAACAGCCCCAAACCTTTATTTTGTGACCTTGTGCAATATACATTGACAAGCCCTTTACTTTCCCATTCCGTTTTTTCAATATGACCTTAACTGCCCAGCGCCTGCACTTCAATATCTTCCCTTCTACACACTGGTACTTCAGCGTGACCTTTGCTGCCCCATAACTTTACTTCAGATAGCCATTACTTGCCAACACCTATAATCTAAAGTGGCACTTCCTGTCCTGCACCTGAACCTCAACCTGACATTGACTGCCCTGCACCTGCACTTCAACATGAACTTTACTGACCCACAGCTGGATTACAATTTACATGACCTTCACTAGCAGGACCTTGCACATACATGTGACCTTTTGTGCCCCATGCCCTTGCACTAAAATACTTTTTCCGTATTGTATTGCACCAAAACTACACTCTAGCATGACAATTACTGCCTCTCACCCTTGCTGTCATGTTTTCAGTAAGGAAAACTCTAAGACACAATTGCTGGTAAAGTATCCCCTGAGGAGTTGTAGGGTGAGGCTTCGCCTCTATGTGTGTGTGTGTGTGTGTGTGTGTGGCATTGCTCAGTCATAATTGTAGTCAGTATTTTTGATATGTATATTTTTATCAGTGTTTTATAAAGTGTCACTAGTATAAAACATACCTGAGAGAGTTTACCATCCAAGGTTGAGGGTTTACAAGAGGGTTGATGGTGAGGAGGGTTTATCTTCAAGGATGGTACACAGAAGAGCAACATTGAAGAGTGTTCAAGTGTTGTGCTGGACAACACATTCCGGGCTTGGTTACATGCACACCATTTTTAGTTAATCATGGGAGGTCAATAAGTGGAGATTCCTACGTTGAGGTGGTGGCGGCTCACATTTCGTGGGTTGGGAACGCACTTTTGAACATGACGGTTTACAGTCATTTTTCTGAGTTCCAGATGGTTGAGAGCTAATCTCATTTCAGATGAAGAGGAGGGGGGTTCCTTACGCAGGTCAGGCTTTTCTTCCCAAAATTCCTTTGATTTGAAGGATTGGGGACAAGTTCTTCAGTGGTGGTCAATCGCAGGGATATTCTAGGGTTGTAATTGGAGAATCGGCTCATGAGATACTTCAGGCCAATGTACCAGGCTGCTCGCCTAGTGATACAGAGAGCCTTGAATTCTCGTTCCCATTGGTTGGGAGCCAATGAAGGCTCTTTAGTACTCTGGATTTCTGATCTTGTTTTTTACTCCAAAGTCCAGACGGGCCTCTCTGTTTTCTTTTGATGGAGTCCCTTTAGTTTCATATCTGAGGATACTGAGAAGGAGGTTGCTACAATACAAAAGACAAGATGTGATGGCTGGAAGGTTTAGAATCAATTGTGCCTGCTGGGCCTAGAGACCCAACCTACTCCTCACTGATGACGTCCAATGAGGCCGAAACATGTCTGGGGATGCTTGTGGTCTCGTGCAGAAGGGATGTGGCCTAGCACTTCAAGCAAAATCTTCTCTGGTGTTTTGAGTGTGAAATGGCAGCTCTTGATTGTTGCTGAGACGTGTTTGTAGAAAGTGAGATCCTAGCTGAATGTCCCCCTCAGATTCTTCGCCACTGATACTTGTGTTTGGCCACCATTTGAGGATGATCAATTGGATGCAGGCAAAGTTGGATTCTGACCATTCATGACTAAATTGCTGATTTGGGGTCATCATCCAGGTGAATTCTCATTGGGCGTCATCAGCATGTAAATTAAATCCAATAACAAAGTGGTTGAGGATCTCTGATAATGGTCGGGTGTAGGTCTGTTAAATAGTCATGGGGACTGTAAGGACCCACGAGGCACCCCACATGGTAAAGGGAAAGATTTGGATGTGAATTGTCCCATGTCTACTGTGTCCGTGTGATTTGTTAGGAAGGATTCAATCCATCTGAGAGCTCTGTCGGAGATGCTCATACCTTGCTAGGACAATAGCATGGCCAGTGGAGCCATAGGCTGAGAGTTTGAGAAGGATGTTGACTATTGGTTGGTTGGCGTTAAAACATTTTAGGGACTTTTTGCTCTTTTGCTTCTTATTGTTTAGAACTCTGATATGTTTTTGTTCCCAGAGGGATTTCTTCTGAATTTCCCCTGCCACTGAAACCCTTTTTGACTCTTCTTTGAGCATATTTTCCCATGGTAGCCCATAACTATCCTGGAACTGAGGTACTTTCTAAGCCCGCCAATGTGCCCCTACGGTGATTATATCACCCTGTATTGGTTTTAGGAAGTAGGCTGTTTGCAGCTATTCTTGAATACCTGGGTTTAGCTAGCGAGACTTTCAGGCAGAACTTTAGCAGCCTCAAACGATTACCTTAGGAAATGTCCCAAAAATAGCTTCCAAAACTAAAAGATCTGGCCAGTAAAAGGCTACCTACTACTAAAGCCACTACAATGCGAGACAAAATGTCCCTCCAACAGTTCCTCAATTCTCATCCCCCCTTCTCTTCGATACAACAATGGGTGTATCAGCATTGACACCCTTCCCTGGAGGAATCAATCAAGATTTGTAATGCCATCCAGCAAGCCGATAGTGGGCTATCACATCAGCATTATCCCACCAACCTTGTCCTCAAACCCTTGATATTGAGGGAGGGAGCTGTTGAGCATGTTGAAGAATCAGATCTTCTGGGCCTGGGGGAGCCTCTGCTCGGATCTCCCCGACACATCCTGCCAGCGAGCGTTATGAGGAGGACACGCACCATGAAGCCCAGCAACGCCCGCACTAGACTGCATCTTCATGTGGCAGGGAGACGGTAAGCCACAGAAAAGGGGTGCATACACCTAAAACACAATAAGCGCTATCCCCACATAAGCACACTAATCCACATTTTCTCTAATTCGACACCCAGCTGTGGACACTTGAGAGGCGGCTGTGTGGGCTAGTGTGTAATGGGACGGTACGTCAGCCCGAACCACCCGCAACACACACAGGGCGGGCAACCTCTCCATAAACGCACCGCATGGCTTTCACGGCGCCTACCCAACTCAAGCGCCCAAAGCAGGCTGTTATCCCAAACCGATCACAGCTAGGGACAGCGACCTAGTGCTACGAGCTGCAAGAGATAAACAGGAATTTAAGCTGGGATTCAATGTGATTCGGATCTTCCCGGATTACACGCTGGCAGTGCAACAAGAAAGACGGTCATTCACAGCCGTTACGAAAATGCTTCATGAACGCATGATTCCCTACGCAATGTTGTACCCAGCAGACTTCGCCTACAGCACAACAATAAAACATACTTCTTCACCTTCCCAGAAGAAGCCGCCACATTTGTGGAGACTAACATCCCAACCCGAGCCAAACAGACACCCGGTGTCAAAGGGAACAGTAAGAACACTTCACTGGTGCATGGACAAGACGGGTGAAGCAAATGATTAGAAGCCGAACCATGGACCAGTAGACACAAGGCTACATTTGGGGCCAACTACAGCCTACTACTTCCCTGGGAAGAAAGTGATATACTACAAAATGCCTCAGTTTATCATGTGTACTGGTAACGTAACAAGTTTGGAAACCTTAATGGCAGTCATATTATGGTCTTCGACCTCGGCTGCCACAGAAGCGACCCCCCCAATGCGGGTGCATGAATATGTTAATGCGGGTGAAAGGGGTGGAAGAAAATACATAGCTGAAGTTCGGGGAACTATGAGGGTGGGGGTGGGAGGACAGTGATGTTTGGGGAGTTAAAGTTAAAAATGCACAGGCACACATAGACTGGACACACAAGAAATCAATGGGACACTTGAATAGAGTTGATCTGACTAGAGATAGCGCTGAGTATGGCTGAGCAGAACCCAACAGGGGTTAACTTAATAAGCTGGGATGTAAGAGGGCTTGGGATGCTGGTGAAAGCAAGAAAAATAATGGCATACATCAAAAGAATTGGAGCCCGAATTGTATTTCTCCAAGAGACACACTTGCTGGGATACCAGGTGGACAAGATAGCGCTGGGGTGGGCTAACGCTTTTATACATCTTAATCTAGCAAAGTCTGGGGGGTACTAATGCTAATACACAAAAGGTTGCCATTGACACACTACGTGACATAGAGCGATCCAGATGGACGATATGTGATGGTCCATGGGAAACTAGCCGAAGTAGAAGTCCTACTCATCAATCTGTATGGCCCAAATGTAGACAACCCTGATTACTACACTGGGGTCTTTTCAGAAATGACCCAAATAACCTACAGCACACATAATTAGCGGTGGAGATTTCCAGAACACTCACCAACGCAGGCCATTGATACACACGCTTATAGCAGACCTAGACCTGCGCGATGTATGGCGGTCGCTGCTTGGATCATAGCGAGCATATACATTCTACTCATCCGTGCATGATATGCACTTGGGGATTGACATCTGGCTGGTGTCTCAGAGGGCCTTGGGCTAGGTGACAGAGTCATCTATACTGCCTAGAACATTGTCAGACCACTATCCAATATTGATAACCATGCACATTCCCAGGGTCTCCCTGCAAAGACCCCCATTGAGTTAAGGCAGCTGCACTATCAGATCATGTGTACAAGACTAGCATGACCCAACATATCACCGAATATTTTGAAAAAAATGACAGCTCCGTTGAGAGTCCGGCAATCCCATGGCAGGTTTTTAAAGCATATATCAGAGGCACTGCCATGTAAACTGAGCTTGGGGTACTTAAGGACACCAGGAGGGAGCTGGGGAGAAGGGAGGGAAACATAGCCAAACTACAGGAAAAATATGACACCAACCCCAAGGCACAGACAAAGCTAGATATTAAATCCAACTAGAGGAATTCAGAACAGTGACAGAGCGAGAGATACGCTATTTTGATAGGCCAGCCGCCACAAGGTGGTATGGTGAGCAAGAACAGCCCGGCAAACTCCTACCATAGATGGTAAGAGGGGAACGAGGAAACACAAACACTCCATATATAACACGGGCAGATGGAGTAGTGGTCACCGACCAGAATGAAATAGGAAAAGTTTTTACGATTTCTAAGCTGGCATATACCCCCACAAAAGTGCAGCCACGGAGGGGGAAACAGACAGGTATCTGGCAAAAAAAACCACCACACTCGTGTCCACCGAAACGAAGGACGCCTTGGAATGCCCCTTGACGCAGACCGAGATAACAGAGACCATTAAATCCTTGCCAAACGGGAAAGCACCAGGCTTTGACTCTGGCCGAGTTATATATAGAATTCGCAGAGGTCTTGGTGCCCCGACTCCACGGCGTCTGGACCGAGGCCCTAAAAATGGGCTAACTTCCTGAAACAACTCGAGAAGCAATTATAATCCTGCTGCTCAAGCCCGGGAAGCGACCCGAGGAATGCGGATCCTATAGACCGCTTTCATTGATAAATACGGATGCGCAAATATTCACAAAGATACTGGCCACACGCTTGAATCCTTTGATGCCACAACCGGTCCTTGAAGACCAAGCGGGCTTTGTATTGGGTAGATCCACGGCAACAAATATCCGCCGCTGCTATAACATACTAGCATCGGTCCCTATAAACACGCAGGGAGTGGCACTAGCACTAGACATGCAAAAGGCCTTTGATACCATCTACTGGCCGTTCCTGTTCAGGGTGATGAATAACTACGGGTTCGGACCAAACTTAATAAGCTGGATACGGATACTCTACACGCAACCGTATGCCAGAGTATGCATCAATGGCACCCTATCTGCGATCCTGGAGTTGGCGGGAGGCACACAGCAGGGCTGCCCGCTATCACCCCTCCTATTTGCACTGGTAATAGAACCACTTGCAGACCTACTGAGAGTGAGATACAGCAAGGTCAGGATCCCTCAGACGGGCAAATTAGAGATCATCACTCTATATGCAGATAATATAATGCTGTTTTTGAGGAATCCTGAAATTAACTTTGGGAGGGTGCTGCACACAGTTTAGGAATTTGGCGAATACTTTGGTCTGAAACTGAACTCAACCAAGTCCGAGATGTTCCCCATCACAGAGGCTAACCAAAAACCCACAGTATTACATAATAATAATAATAATAATAATAATAATTTGGCATTTATATAGCGCTACGAACCCTCCGGTATCATGGACTATTATGAGCCCCCAACTAGGTAAAATATCTAGGCGTAGAAATAGCACGCACGGCAAAACTTGTGCGTACCTTGAACTACACAATGCTCACAGGCACATTACGTGATACACTGGATAGAAGGAAGCCCTAAGGCACCACACTCAACAATCGAAACACACACACTGGGCTCGACAAAGCTCCTACACAGAGCGGCAGAAGTGAAAATCAGAAACGATAACACCACTAACCCGGCACAGGTAACATGCACCACCTGGACCAGAAGGGGGGGGCAACCCGGACATGCAGTGTTATACAATCCAAATATGCCATTGTGGGATGCACCCTACCTTCCCCCAAAACAAGATAAAACACTCCCCGCACACTGGGGGACCAGAGAAATAAACCGTTATGGGGCCTATTCTCAGATAAACAATTGGTCAGCTGGGAGGGGATCAAAATGACCGTAGGGGACAACCCCCTTCAGAGGTTACAATATCTATGAATGCGCTCGGCCATCGCAAATGTATGGGGAACATTCCCTACTGAACCGCAGGCACACCTGGGCTTATGTTATATATTCACCGCAAATGCCACAAAGGCATCTGCTTCCACATTATATAAAATTGTATCATCGACCACGGAGGCACCATCCCCGGATGCTAGCGGGAAATGGGAACATGATCTAGGCCACACCTTTACGGACAAGCAGTGGACACAGATGTGTGGACAGACGAAGAATATATGTTGCAACTCACGATACCGTCTGATACACCGTAAGGTACTACACAGAACTCATCATACCCCGGCTAGGCTTAAGAGCATATACCCTACGGCAGATAGGAAGTGCCCCAGATGTTGGAGTGAGGAGGCACGCAATTATCTAAATACTGGCCAGACATATTTAGCACACTGGATGAAATGGCAGATCAGCCCATTGTGTGGGATCGAGGTATATGTTTGCTGGGAACAGTGAGCAAAATGAACCTCACGTGGCGCAAGTTGCTTAATCTCAGTTTATTACTTGCAAAGCAAGTAATATTGATGCAGTGGAAATGTAAAGAACCACCCACGAAGAGTGATTGAGAAAAATATATGACATGGGCGAATGACTATCAAGAAGTATATATCACTCTATTACCCATGCAAAACCGCCCCAGAGACATGTGGGGCAGATACAGGCAATACCTCTCACACATATGTGAAAGGGTAGAAGACTCAGACGTATTGTAATCATGAATGTAAAGTGTACTCAATGTTTAAGTTGTTGAATGATGGTAAGGATAACAATGTAAAGTTGATGATACAAAATTGCAACAGTGCAAGTTAAAATAAAAAGAAACGTGATATTGAGACCATCTCCTGGTACATGGAAACCAGTATATAAAAAGAAGTTCCAACTCAATGCATGGGAAGAGACAAGGCAACTTAGTAAGTGTCATCAAATTACACTCCAGTCCATCAAGACCATAAAATATCAATTGGGTGACACCTTATCCAAGTAAGCTTAAAAACCCACCTGCGAGGACGATGCTCGCAATTAAAGTTATTATTTTGAGCTTCACTTTCCAGACTTGGACAACACTCAATTTGATATTTTATTGTGTAACAGTTTTGCCCTAATACTTGGAAAAAAGAAACAACCTGGTTTGTAATAAACATTTCTTTAATTAAATAACAAGGCAGAAACATATCTAACATGTGATTTGAATTACGTTGGGAATGCACCGCCACTTCCCGTCTAAACCAGGCAGCTCCATGAGGTAAGCTCTTCCTTGAGTCTGCGCACCAATCTCTCTCAGGTAATCTGGTCCTGCTTCGGGAAAGGCCTCTGCATTCAATACAATTTGAGAAAATGTTTTCTTTAAAGGGATTTGCCCATAAGCTACGTCCAGTTGGAATCCAATTTGCTCATTTGCTGTCGTAGAGGTTCTCTTGCTCCTCTGTTTTCCCAAAACTGTCCTTTCATTCTATATATTTGAGCTTAAATACCCAGAAACCTCCACCCATAAGTGGAGGGTGAATATAGCTAATACCTCACGGGCTGTGTATGTTATTGGTCTTCAGACCCATGGGCAAATGATACGTTCAACACCCACTCCTTTCTTATAAGCTATGTACCATATGAAGGCAGAATATGGGAGGATATGTATTTTGGGTTCTTTTTCCCTAAACCCTCCCCCTCACATCTGACATCACAGAATTACAGAGTTTAGGAAGAGTAATTATACAATTAGTATAGGTTCTGTGCACCTCAGAGCATATCAAATTACAATTTCATGAGGCACTCACTGTTTAAATTATGTACCAATTCATCCCATGTCTCTAGAATGTATAGTTGAAAAGGTATGATTTTAATATTTTAGTTGCAACACTTCACATAATGCCAGTAATCTTGCAAGGATCCAAGTTCACAAGAATGCACATATGCATGTTTTCTAATAGGACATTTGAAGAGTAAGGTACAATTTTACGAAGTTTTAAGTTCACTTTAAGCCTCACTTCCAGCAGTGAGGAATCAAGGGATTCAGTCACTTGCCCCAAAGGTGAGCCCCTTCATGTGAGATTAGGGAGGTGAGCCTGCAATGCAACATTAGCCCTAGGGAGCGAGACCTCACAGGGAGATAATCCCCTCTTGGTGATAAGGATTCCCTTTCCAGTGAGGAACTCCCTTCTCCTTATCCACCGAAATTCCAATACCACTTAACTAATTGACAGACCACTAGATTCTTCTTTCCTATGTTATTGTGCCAGAGGAAAAATATCAGCTTGGTACTGTGAAGAGTAAGAACCTAAGAGGAATAAAGAATGCTTGTCTGTCAATCACTGAGACGAAGAAGCCAAGAAGAGTTATGATGAACGTGGCCCAAACAGAAAGGAAGCCCCAGGACTGCCTCACAAAAGCAGGAGGTCCAGGAGAACAAGGTAGTGAGACGCAAGAGATCCAAACCGAAAGGATCGATGTGGCTGGGAGACAGAGAGAGTTGATGTTTTGCGCACAAAGGAACAGCTATCACAGAGAAGTACCTGCAGTACATGGTACACCTGAAAGACTGTACAAAGCCTGTAAAAGTCCCAGGAGGGACGCGCAAGCACTGCCAGAGTCGAGCCCTAACATTGGTGTGCCGGAGAGGCAAGATGCCAAAGACGAACTTGAGGAATTCTGTCCAGGGAACAAGAACCTGACTAGGGTACCAATCCAGAAAGGTGGTGGCCTGGAAGGGGAACAGGTGAAAAAACATTTCATCGGCGATACCAGCATTGGATACCGTAACGTATTGGAAGAGAGGCCAGAGAGAAGCTGTAGAGCCGCTTGGAGCAGACAAGAAGAAAGTAGAATGCTGACCAGGTGACGCAAACTCCTTTCACTGCAAGTAACAGTGAGAGATGGAGACCCAGAAACGAGGCACAGATGTAAAGGGGGACAGAGATGTTATCCCTATGAGCAAATCAAATATACACATTGAATAAATACCTCTCGTCCCAGTGAGAGGCAATACAGGGAGAGAATTATTCAAGAGTTTATGATAATTGTCCCACTGAATGGCGAGACCACAGGAAAAGTGAGGCACAATCGGGGACTCATCAAACACATCACAGTGAAAGGTTAGTTACCAGAGGATCGAAACTCATTCATGGACTTATCATAATGGCCCCAGTGAATGGCAATATCAAAAAAGTAACAAAAGTCAGACTTTTCCAAGATATCTCAGTGTGGAAAAAAATAGCGAAGGAAGACCCCAGGAGTGAATCAAATATAACATTGGAGAGAGCTCCCTTATCTCAGTGAGAGGTACCACAGTCAGAAGGGGAAGTATTATTCGAGAGTTCATCATACTGGTCCCAGTGAATGGCAAGACCATGAGATAAGTGAGGCACATTCAGGGACTCATGAAACTCGTCCCAGTGAAAGGAGAGATTACCAGAGCAGTGAAATTCATGCAGGGACTTATCATAATCATCCCAGTGAATGGCAAGACAAAAAGAGGAGGAGGAGTCAGAGACTTTACCTAGATATCTCAGTGTGGAGAAAACAAACCTAAGAATAGAGGGTTGGGTCAATATCCTGTGTATGAATCATACAAAAAGATAAATGGATTGTGAAGTAGAATTTACATTCAGAAACTCAGAGAATCACCAGAGAGAACCCCGATAGGAGTCTAAAGAATCCAGGGAAACGGGACACCAGGACCTGGAAAAGCCCATTGAAAGAATGGAAGAGTCTGTAGTGAGAAATAGCAAGAGACTATTTAAAACAAACTCTCATATTGAAGAAAGCTTTGACAAGAAGCCAACCAGGAGAAGGGAGTCACTCTCCTGGTTCTTTTGTTTGTACTACTAGTGGTAGGGTCAGTTATACTAGTTTCTGGTGCAGGAAAGACTTTTCATGTAGACTTTACTCCTGATGACGAGCACCATAGTTTAGTGTGTTAGGTAGGAAATCACTTAGGATAGGGAGACGTAGGCCCTTTCTTTATTGTTTTGGAAATAAACCATTTGAATATGGCATCTTTCTTCTGACCTACCACACAACATCATCATTAAGATTCACCCATTCAATATTTCCTGCCTCTCATATGAGCTGGGGTTAGCTGGGGTTAGTTAGGGGTTGCTTTTAAAACCATTTCCACAGTGCACTGCTTTATAACTTTGGGGTAAATTATACTCATTGACCTTGGATCAACTGAGTACGGTGCATTCTGGTTGGCCCAGTTTTCCAGTCATAGTTAGCTATTCATTCTAATGTTAACCAGCTAAGCAAGGAGGTGATAGTTTAACACACACTCCATGGTTTTAAGATAAGCTGTGTATCTATAACCATGGAACCAACGTTCACATTATGTATGAGGGCATATGCTTTACATGTTGACCTGTGTGCGCTGCAGATTCCCTTACAAAAGAAACTTTTTACCAAATCTGTGTTTGCCAAAACACTACAAGCATGTGATGTAAATAGTTGTTTGTTGCCACCGCAGAAGTTGTGGGGTGAGATGCGAATGGTTCCACCTTTGGCGTTGCCAAATGGACAGTGCATGTATGTCAGTCATGGGATGTGCAGACTGCTTACTCAGTTGCTCCAGTAGGTGGGCTTTGAGATTGGGGAGAAGATTGTTCATGTGGTGAGGACTATGATGATCTTTCAAGAGTCCATGGAGGTTGTTTTCTTGGGCAACCGTGTCAGTATTACTGTGGCCTCCAAATGTTTGAGGCCCCCGGTTCTTGCTCCCCCGGTTCTTCCTGTATCACAGTCTTTGGGTCATTGGACCTTTGGAACATGTGTAGTGCTGTGAGCTGTGGAAGACATGACGTACATGTCAGGAGCTGTAGAAGCTGACTTAACATGTCAGTGTAGTAGCCCAAACGGTGATCTGTGACACATTACAAGTATGACACAGAGACACAGATATTTTTCTCTTCCTTGGTGGGTATTCTGATTGCTCTTCTGTCTTATGAGCCTCTTAGAGCTGGCACACATATATATCACAGTGTTGTATATTTGCACATTACACACTTACCTGTTCTACTTGTTTCTACAAGTATAGCCCAACATGTTGTGCATGATAAGAGGTGTCCACATTTCACACCTCACCAGAGTTTGTGCACGAGTGGATAAATGGATGGCTTATTGTGTGAGTTAGGGTGTTGCATAAAGGATTCAAATTATTAAGAAACTACTTATGGCAAGTATGCATTACAGTATGGGTTGTCAATTCGATTCAACTGGTGCTTCTATGCCTGTACCAAAGTTGTATTTGCTTTTTTATGCTGAGCTTCTGGATACTGAGGATGTCACCCTGAGTGAGGGCAATAGTGTGTTTTGTCTCTTTGGAGGGTACACTGATACAGCTGGTGCACTTCACATCACAACTGTGTGTGTTCTTAACTGTCTACTGTGTTGGTTACAGAGGTGATACTGTGGTTCAAGTTAGTCAGTGTATCATGTGTGTGCGGTAGTTATGGTGTGATAGGGGTGCTGACAAGGGTGGGGTGATTGTTGGAAACTGTGGCTGCTTCTTACGGGGTTCTCTTTCAATTGTTGCAGTCATGACTTAGGAGGGCCTCTGTTAAGATCTAGAAAATAGCTGCCTAACCCAGCCTCATCTGATTCGAATACCTTAGGAGATGAGGCTTCCATGTACCCAGGGAGGGAGAAGAGAGTGTCAGGACTGTGACAAGGAAATGCAGCACTAGGTGTTATGGAGATTACCTGGACATAATCTGGCCATTATCCCCATGGACTCTTCTCTTTGTCCCAGTCCTAACTTATGATGATGTCATAGCCAAATGTCAAACCGATGAATGATACTAGGGTGATGGATAACACATCCATTCTGAACCCTCCTGGGGATGAGGTAGTTGGGGTTGGATCACACAAATTGAAAAAGGGATGAGCTGTTTTTTAGAGAAGTGTCTGAGGGTAGATGGGAGTTCTTCATAAATTAGGACTGGGATGAGGAAGAGAAGGACTAGGTTCAATGACAATTTTCGAGTATGCCACTCTTCTGAGGTGGCATCAAATGTGTCTTGAGGGCCGTGGCATATTGACACGTATGTGGCCTTACTCTTGCAGTGCATTTAGATTTCTGTGTGTGGCTTTATGTTCCGCTTATGATGCTGACATATCCACTTGAAGATAGATATGTGAATCTGTCTGCAGTGCTCATTGGGATGTTGGATTACAGGTAATGGATGGTACATGGCCATGATAAGAATCATTGGATGATTGGCTTTGCAAGTGGAGTGGCCATGGACCATGCAGTAAGTGGCCGCCTGTTTGTGGATCTACGTGTTTTTGTTGTCATGTTGATCATGGTAGTATCAAGCTTGGACACTCAACATTGCATGACTAGTTGCATTTGATGTGTGTCATGGCCTTCAGAGATCATTGCCAGGATATGGTGGCGTCCAAACAGGCCATTCGTGAGTGCATCTGAAACATGTCTGTTATCTCAGGCGTGTGGTCTCTGTCTAGAATTGGCACATATGATTACAAAGTGGCCAAGTCCTTTTCATGTCCTCACACCACCACAATGGTGGACCTATTTGCAAGCATGTTAGTGTTATTGTGGGCTCTATATGCCCTTCGGACTGTGGCAGCTGATCCCATGCCAAAGGTCCCCTGGCATGTGTGAATGATGTTGAATTTCTGTATCTGGGTACTGTGTAGCACTCTTAAGCCATGTTTATTGAGCACTGTTGGACCCATGAATGCAGGGAATTTTGTGCCGACATAGTTATGGTGTGATAGGGGTGCTGACAAGGGTGGGGTGATTGAGCACGCGTGTGGTTCCTTTGAGATACGCTGCGTGCATTTCTACGGGAGGATAATCTGTTCCGCCAGGTAGGCAATGACTAGTGTGCTATAGGGAGGGTGCTGTGTGTGGTGAGTGAGATGAGGTGTAGTTGCACTTGGAGTGGAGTCAGAGTGAGCCGGAGGTGATGGGTAGATCGTGGTTGTAGATGGCGTGCAACCAGTGCCAGGGAAAAGGGCAAGTGCAGATGGGAGTGGGGTGTATGATTGTGTACAGGGCTGTGGGTTGTTTACTGCAGGATATGTGCTATGTGGCCCCAGGGAGCATTTGAGTGCCTGGTACATTTTCTTGGACTGTGGTGAGTTGGGAGCAGGGTAAGGCCAGTGTAACCTACTGAGTGCAGTATTTGGGATGTGGAGCATGGGCACAGGAGTGTGAAAGCTGATACAGGCGGATAGCTGCCACGCATTGGAACAGGTGGCGAGAGGGCAGGCTCTAGAAGGAGGTTGCTCTAATGCCAGGGACACACGCAGACCAGATCCTACTTGCTGACGCAACCATTATGAAGGAAAATACACGGGAAATGGAATGCCAGACTCTTCTTAAAAGGTATTGCATTGCCTGCAATAGCAGTGCATGTGCCCGCTAAGTCCTCAAATCAACCAGATGTTCTGTCCAGGCAATCAGCCCAATGAATGCGATAAGAATGAATCCGAAACACAGATTGCAATTGACATGAAACGGAACCGATGATCACAGTGCAAGGCCCTGAGGGCAATCTTTACACAAGCCATGATTTCATTGGCCAAAGAGCTTCACACCATTCATCTCCACATCTCTGATTCTGAAGGCACCCTCCCTCATCATGATCCCTCAGCAAAGTAATCAATGACTTTAATCAGACCGTCTAAGCCATATCAACCTTTTCGAACCTCTAATCAAAACGCTGGAACACCCTCCCAAAGGGAATACATACAATAGAGGAGCAGATGACCTTTAGGAAAGCACTGAGAACATGCTGGTTTGACCCACACAAGCTCGAAACTTAGCCAAAAAGATATGCTCAGTTCTAGCCATGCAGAGAGGTACAGCACAAAGCCACTGGTTTCTCCTATCAGGACTTCATGGCCATGCAATCCAAGCGGCCTGGCACAGCAGTGGAAGAGACCACTGCACAACTCATGATGTAACAGCATTTCAATCCTACACAACAGCGATCTCCACACTTCGGCAAACACGTCACACACTATATATCTTTGCAAACCTCAAGTTGCCAGTGCAAATCCCACACAGACTCCAAACAGCAGACCGCACACCATTCCAATTGCACGCACAATCGGAACATGGTCACTGCACCCTCACGGTAGACACAGAAAAGCATCCCTTGCAGGCTTGCACTCTCAACCAACCAATACCACCAAGAAATAAAACCCCATTGTGACAATTTTATTCTGAACTGAAACCACCAACACAACACTCATGCGCTTGTGCGCACCCCCTCCACTCCCATCACATCCTCTTATTTTTTGAGTGCCTGGAGACCATATAAATGGCAGAGCTGTGCGCTATAGGTCCAATTAACATTTACATGAACATATGCACAATCTCCTAATCTTTTTTGAAGGGCAGATACCACTCCTCCACCTCCCCTAGTGACGGTTTAAAATGATGCAGGGAAATTGTAATATTTCAACCAAGAAAAGTCTTCAGTGTATTTAAGGAAATAGTGAGGAAAGAGCATTAATCATTTCTCTGGGTGGAGAGGACCATTTAAAAAAAAGATAGAGGCGGTAAAGGGCATCGGCAAAAATGAGATAATTACCTAATAGGCTCCACCCATCCAAGGATCGCCCCACATTGATGCGTCCTTTGTTTGATGTTTGTTGACCCCATACTTACAAAGCTGCGGCAGAGGCGTTTCTGGGCAGGTTGTTGGGTGCTGAGGGGGCTATAGCCCCAGGTCTTTTGGTTGTAGCTCCGGATAGAAGCTCAGGGGCTACAACCAAAAAGGTGAGCTAGCCCTGAATCCCAGCAGTCCCGACATTAGCGTAGCATCTTTTTTTCAGACTCGGCAACATCCCTGCGCTGCGGCATGGGTGGTGAGCTCCAGATTTGAAACACTGGTCTAATCTCTGAAGCTGTGCCATCTATGGGTGTTTGAGAAACAGTGGGCAAGTAAAAATCCACAAAAGCCTGCAACTTGGAACCAGCCATCGGATCACGAGCCTGCTTAGTTGCCCCACACAGCAGCAACAGTAACCCACCCGGGATGCGTTCCCTCTGGCAGCCGGGGTCCTAAGTGCCGAAAGTGCAGTCAGACATGGATGACTGCAAGATAATAGGCACCACATGGGCACTGCTAGCTTCGTTCTGTTGCTACCGCCAAGAAATGAGTACACATTTTTAGGTAGAATTCTTTTCCAGACTCTACAGATGATGATATATTTTTTAAAGGGTACAATATAATAAATTGATAATGTCATATTCCTCGGAGATCCACATTCTGCAAAGCTTTTGGTAGAATGGCCTGAATTTAGCCATAATGTACCCACATCATCACAACTCCCATCAATTCCCATCACCTAAATCTGCTTGATCCAACTATTAGTGATTGTTGGAAATGCTTTGGCTTGTGTGAAATGTGGTATGTCTCCAGCAAACTCAATACATATGTTCTGGAATTGCCAAACCATGATCCAAAACTGGAAAAGTGTGGCCGAAACATTAAGAGATATTGTTGATGTTCCTCCTACTATGTCCACTATAAAATATCTGTTGGGGGATATTGATAACGTTTGATGAAGGTTTTTTAACCTTGCCTGTATTGTGGCAAAAAATGGTATCCTTCGACAGAGGGAATCGAAATCGGCCCAACCTGTGAAGAGGGGATAAGGGACATGGTCTATACCAGAGAGAGGGAGGAGAACTTTGTCGCTATGATACTCCCAGCCTGTAGGCCTAAGAACATTTGGACTTGGCGTATTGTGAGAAACCTGAAGGTGTCTCATCCACTAGTCCCCGGGGATCTGTCATCCCGGAAGACAGGGCACGGCCATCGCTTTTGGATCCAGTTCCTGGGGTGGACCAGTGCGGGAGGGTCACCTGGATGGGGGGTCTTCGGGAAGTGGAAGTGGTACACAGGACGGCGAGATGCGGTATCCTCTTTCCTGTAACACCTTTTCCCATAGGATACGTAGAGTCTCAACCCCTGACCCCCTTTTTCGACATGAATACTTTCTCACCAACAACTCACTGTGAGGAAAAAAACGGACTAACACCCGAGCCGTATAACTGACATGTCTCACTAGAATGGTCAGGCAGGGTCTGACAATTATTGATCATTACACACACCTGACGTCCATCACACTTGCCAACACAGATAAAAGGTGGAGTATGAAAGCACACATTGAGCAAGGTAAAGCACACGAGGAAGCAGCAGTTCCAAGATGGCAGTTTAATACAAGACGGAACACAGCAAGACCGAAGAGGATTGCAAGGAGGGAAATACCCTTGACCTTTTCACTGACAAACCACATCTTTCATGAGCCTTCAAAAACGTAAGAAACATAACACCTGGATTTAAAGCTAAAGAATCCACTATTTAGCCCGCTTTTATGATAGGTTATATTTGAAGGTGTGGACAGGTTAAGTCTTAATTGGTGTATTAGTTTTCATGTGAATGTCCTCCTCTGCTTTTCTGTATTTTCCTAGGTTGCTAGGATCAGTTGCTGCAGGTGTGCTAATCACTGGAGCCCCACGTGCTAAGGCTGCAACTAATGGAGACGCCATCTTAGAGTCAGGCTCTTCCAAGAAGGCGGTTGTCCGTTCCTGGGCTTGTGTTAGGGACTCTGCCTGCTCTGGTGAATGTTGGTGATCTCTGCACCTGCAGTTTGTAGATGGTGAATGAGCCCCACTGGAAGATATAGTTCTCTCATGTTTCATGGGCAGGTATATAGACTACAGCAATTGGATATTTTCACGCAGGCTAGCGCCGATCTGGTGACTCATTGACAGTTGTGCAGATTGGGTTTGCGGATCGTCCGCCCGCGGTTGGTAAAAGTGCCAACCTCAAAAGTAATTCATGTGACTTTTTATCCGGGGTTGCCTACCAAGGCTTTAGTTGGCCAGTCCTACTCCTTTGCCTCTTTTCTTAGGAACTACTCTCCTTGTATGTACCGAGTTCCGTGCTGAATTAAATTACTTCTATCACTTCTTGCCAGACTTTTAACTGTTATTATATTTCATGACATCCGATATCCCCTCTAAATGGATTTGTGTGCTCTAGGGCCCTCCAATCTGCCTTTTTGGCCAGGTGAGAGGAGACTTTGTCACACACCACACATGAAGTGATTACAGTTAACAGCTGGATTGAAGGGGCAGAAAAAGGTTGCTTATTTTCTGAAGACAAATAGATGCACTATGTACGGGGTTCTCTTGTGTCTATTGTGTGAAATTCTGCTGTCCTGAGGAAAAATGTGAAATGTTATTTTTAGGAGTAGGCTTGAGACACATCCTGCTACTTCTTCCTGAACCTTCAACCACATTTCTGAGTCTTTGTTTCACGATGTATGCACCAGGAATGATAGTGTGACAGAATGTCACACGTGTAAATGCGCGTAACCTACTGTCTTCCAGTTGGAACAGACAGTGTCTCACATGCATATTATTGCGAGGCTACATGCTCACTATAACCAAGAGCCAAGTACCCCTCTGTAACTAAGACAATTTCGTGCAACAGCACCTCGATGCCCTTGGGCTGCTAGTGCGCTTTACAAATCCAAATAAATAAATAAATAAATAAATGACAATGTGGGAACTTTGCATAGCTCGCCCACAGGAAAGCACAGTGGGCTCAGCGCCTGCACACTACCATAAAAGTCTATTTCAATGTTTGATTCTTCAATCAATACAGTACATACCTTTGAGAAGTACAGCGTAAACAAATGCTATACAAGCACCAAGTCCCAAATGTATTGATGTTTTTTATTTAAACATTAAAATGAATCATTTAACGGCTTGTTTCTAGTATACGTGTGACACCTCCAGTCACGGGTCTGACTCAGCCATTTATTGTTCTGAGGTCGACACACTGTGCACCATCACATGTTCTATGCTATTACAGCTCCTAGAAGCAGGGCAAAACGGGCATTGACCATTATCATGAATGCGATTATTAGTATTTATCGAGCCTTGGGCTAAGAACTGGTCCCTTTCTTTGCGTTGTGTATTATTGATACAATTCTGGTTTGGTTTGTGTGGGAATTGTCTGAAGAAGGAAACTATGGCATCCAGAAAGCTTTCAAGTCAATAAAAGGTGTTTAGTGAAATGTTTAACATTTTTGAATAAGCAAGCTGGATAATTTGGATATCATACAAAGTGCCCAGACTATCATTTTAAGTGTCTCACATATCAGTGCTTTCCTACTATGACTCGGTGATGTTTACACCCACCAAACTCTCGAGCCGAATTTGGGATTTGGCTGACTTGAGTGACTAGGCACGATTCAGAGGCAGGTTAAAGTCTTGCCCAAAGTCATGTGCAAGCTCTGTGGGGTGCCAATCAGAACCACTGAACCTCTGAAAGAGAGTTGTCAGGCCTATCACAGCCCCAGAATCTGCTACAGAGCTTTGGTACCTGCGGTGTTCCTTTAAGAAACACACGCGGCAGAGTGACTTAACTGTCACATGTGCAAGATAATAAATGGGACATGTCCTTTGTTGCCTCAGGACACGTGCGGAGCCCGGACAGAGAAAGGTGCCTTGTGTCATCTGTGGGGCTAGGTGGGGCTCGCTGTGTACACGTCTCGTTAGGAGCCATGCAACATGAGCGACAAAGAGGTTGTCTGCTACGGCAAGGACTCACTGGGCTAGGCGGCGGTGAATCCGAGTTTTGACTCGGGGAAAGTATGATTTCACCAGCTGTGGAGCCGATATATGCAGTGCAGCGGCCGCCATTTTGTTGTCCAAGTCATGGAGGTTGAGGCTCCCTAGGGAGTGCTTGTGCATCTCCCTGGTGAAATGTTGGGATGCTCCATGAGACAATTTAAAAACAAGTGTAATAAGAGGATTACAGAAGCTGGAAAGAACGAGTTTGACGTTTTCCATGTTCTTGATGTTGTTTTGCCGGCAATTGGAGAGACGACACAGGGAGTCCTGACACTTTGTCTTGGGCACAAGTATGGATTGTTGTTTGGGGCAGACCGAGGTGTGTCGAGGAGGGAATGTCCTGGCCAGTGAACTTGTGTTGAACAGTGGAGGAGGTGAACCCCCCAATTTTTCTTCTCTTCTTTCCTGTGTGGGTTATAGCCCCTGGTTTTATTCGGTGCTCATGCACCCATGCGCACAGTGAATCACATGTAGGAGGAGAGCGTGGCTCAGCATACACAAGGTTGGCTGCCGGCTAGTGCCATCCACATGATGGGTGACCAGGATGGTGGAGGAACTGCTGCTGCAGGGGTTGTGCAGGTGGGAGTGTGGGCACCACACCAACATGGTGCACTGGCCCTGATGTTGGAGGTTGATGTTTCAGGGGCCCCATCCAGCCTGGGTCTGCGGTGGAACTCATGGATTGACTGGACGGCCACAGGGGAGACTGGCGATGAGAGCACAGTGGCGGCCCTCTTGTACTTGGCTGGCCCGGTGTTGCCTCAAATACTTAAGACTTTGCAGCCGGTGGACAATTCCTATGATGCAGCAAAGAATGCAGCAAAGATGCAGCAGAGAACACTTCATGCCCCTTGCTAACATTGATTATGAAAGGTTTTTGATGTGTAACGCAAGGCAAAAAGACAAATCCCTAGACTTGCTTCATGGATGTCTGCGACGCATGGCAGCGATCTGCTAACGGGAGAATGAGCAGGGCCTGATTCATAACCAGTTGATCCAGGGGTGTGCTTCCGGCAAGCTATGTCGCCAAGTGCGGAGGGAACCAAGCCTAACACTGTATTATATCCTCTAACTTGGACACTCCAATAAGGTGGCAGATACACATTCTACCAAGATGGACGCAGTGATATGTTCGCGGTCAAGGGACGAGAGGGGCCTGGCGGGCCGTAGGATAGAGAAGAAGGATAGAGTCAGCAGATCACCAGAGTCATGTCTAAAGTTGTAGTTATGATCTTCCACACCCAACGGAATGCCCAGCAAAGGGCAAGGCATGTGGGAGGTGCGGGAATATTGACCACTATTCACCCATGTGCCGAGCTCCACTCCCGGTGGTGGTCTGGAGAAGTCCCATCACAGCTAGATTATTCAAGCAGCAGCCACCACCGAATGAGGCCCTCGTTGACCAGGAGGAGGAGGGAGAAAGCCAAGAGAGTGAGAAAGACGGCGGTGAAGAGAACATCTTTTTCATTTCCAATGTAGCGTGATAAAACCGAAGGCCAGGAGACAGCCGAAGTGCATGGTGCGCGTGGATGTGTCACCAATTCTGGTGTTAGTGGATACAGGTGCTCTGTCAATGTTATGACACAATGAAGGAACCCCCCTCACTGAAGCATCCAAAAGCATGCATACTCACTTTTTCAGGGGAACAACCGATCCCACTATTGGGTGCATTCATGTCACAAGTGGAGCATGGCACCAGTTCAATCAAGGCCAGTTTCTATGTCATGGACGTGAGTGCAAACACCCTTCTGAGCTGCAGCTGAGGCTCTGGGGATCATGTGTTTTGCATACAGTGTGTACGTGGAGGATGTACACAAGGTGTTGGAAAGCTTTGCAGACGTATTCGCTGGAATCTTATGGGTGGTGGGGGAGCCGATTAAGCTACACATAGACAAGTCCATCTGACCTATTGCCCTGAAACATCAGAGGGTCCCTTTTTTCATCTAAGGGAGTTGGTGGACAAGGAGCTGGAGAATCTTTTCAGCTTTGATATCATTGAGAAGGTCAAAGGGCCAATGCCTTGGGTGTCACCAATTGTCATTGCTCAGAAGCCTAAGCAACTTGACTTTGTCAGGATCTGCATGCACATGCTGCGCCCAACAAAGCAATAAAGAAGGAGAGACATCTAACACCCACAATTGATGACATCATAGCTGAGTTGCAGGGTGCAATGATTTTCCCAAAGCTTGATCTGAGGGCTCGATACCACCAAGTCGTAGTACATCCAGAATCCAGGTACATTACAACAGTTACGATACACCAAGGCCGGTACAGATACAAATGTCTCAGTTTTGATGCGTCATCTGCCGCCAAGGTGTTTCAAAACATCATCACAGGCACCTTGGCTGACCTGGACGGGTACATAAATATCAGCAATGATATCTTGGTGTTCGTAACGTCGGAGGTGGAGCACAAGGCACGACTAGTCAAAACTCTTGAGCACATCCAGGTCATGGGCCTAACGCTCCACAAGGAGAAGTGTGAGTTCCTGAAGACCAATATTGAATTATTTGGTTTTGTATTCAAGGAAGGTGGTGTGTCGCCTGATCCCCGCAAAGTCAAGGACATCATGGAATTCAGACACCCAGAGATAGTAACTGAGGTTTGCAGTTTCCTGGGGATGATAAAGTACTGAGGGCGACTTATGAGCAATCTTGCCATTGAGGAACCTCACGAGAAAAGATGCCACTTGGAAGTGGGGCCCTCTTGAACAAGCTGCATTGGATGACATCAAGATAACCCTCACAAGTGAAGACATGTTGGCATTTTTTGTTCCATCCTTCCTCTCGGAAATAGTAGTTGATGCAAGTCCATTCTGCCTCGGGGCGGTTCTGACACAGGTGGATGCTAAGGGCAAAGTGAGTCCCATAGTGTTTGCCAGCCGTGCCCTCTCGGATACAGAGGAAAGATATTTGCAGATTGAGCGTGAACCTCATGCAGTGCTTTGGGGGGGCAAGCATATTCGCCTATATGTACTGAGCAGGCCCGTGACATTGTGACAGACCTCAAACCCCTGCTGCCCATCATGGCAAGCACTGAGCGTGGATGCTGGCTCTATTGGAATACGGAGTGTTGCTAGTATACCGACCCAGTGTGAACAATACAGCCGACTATCTGACAAGATGCCCCCAGGACAGGGAAGCTGACGAGGCGAGCAACGTGGATGAGGCTGAGAAGCATGTGAAAGTCATCATCCAATCCGCCACTCCTAACACCATGACCATACAGGAGTTGGAGAAAGCGTCAGGAGACGATGAGTGCTTTAGCATTCTCAGAGGAGCTCGTCAAAGAGGGGAGTGGAAGACTGTTCTGGAAGGCCTTGGCAGAAGGACTCAAGAGGCCCGCATGATGTTAGGGAGAATTCTGCAGAATGGCTAATTTCTCTTACCTACTGAGTCCCTCAGCAGCTTTGCTGGATTTCTAGGCTTTATGTTTTTCACTTGGAAGTGTGTGAGCTTTTTTCCCCACTCTTACATGTGTTTTTGGCTATGTGTTGTACATTTTGTGCTCATGGACTATAGAGTCTCACATACTCCATATGCATCATCTTTTTACTGCCTGCTAAACTCCATTTTCTGGGACTGACTACTGTCTCCCAGAACACGTAAAGTTTCCATTGACTTCACTAGTCTTTTAAAATGTACAGACCCAGTACAAACACAAACTATCTTCCATAGAGTACTGGAAAGGGTTAATAGTTATCCCTTTTTGTCTGTTTCTCATGGAACATTATTTTGTTCCCCTTTCTCTAAGATTTGGCTGGTGGCAGTGGTATCTACCATTTTTATTTTACCGCGAGCTATGAAAATAACCTCGGTACTGTTAGAGGCTATGGTGGTAGCCTCGAACTTTAATCCGCTGGACCCCTTTTAATTTAATTTGGTTCCGGCTGGGTTTATTCACCATTTCTTTTTGTAAAGGTCTTTCTCGTGTTTTACTCTTCACGCCAAACCAGGTTTGGTTCCTTTGTTTGCCATCCTTTGGCAGGCTTCTGCACAGAAGTCCTCCTTAGGCGCCTGAGTGTCTGGGTGGACAGGATGTGAGGGAGGGGTTTTAGGCCCCCTGCGCAGTGTCTCTTTGGAGACCCAAATCGCACTCTAGTTTGATTGGCTAGGTGACTATCCTGCCAGGACAGCCACCCTGCTGTGTGATTGACAGCCAGTCTGTATGAATGGGGGAAAACTGCTTAACAACAGGTCTCTGGGACTTGGAAGGCAGAATCACCACTGGTTCGAGAGAGCCAACGAGAAGCTGAAGGAAGGCGACTGCTGCAACTACTGGACATCCCGGTGAAGCCCTGCTGCAGGTCCGAATCGTCTGAACTTCGTCAACAGAGGAGATCCGTAAGGAGTCTTCTCCCCTTGAGCCTGGTGAGACCAACCTGCTCACAAAAGCCCCTGGACCTCACTCTTCAACCTGGTCAAATTTGCTGTGCCAGCTTGAGAGAGTCACTTTGTGCTTTTAAGAAGAGCTCCTTTTATTTGTCGTTTTGCTCTATTGCTGGCTTCCTCCCTGGGTAGCGCAGGACCCTCCAGTCTTCCTCCTTCTTGTCAGTCTGACAGTCGCTTCAGGAACCGTGAGCCTGCAGGAACTACCGCCTCAGCTACGGCATTCTTCTTCATCGAAACTACTGTTCAAATCTGGTCGTTCGTGCCATCCGACCGCAGTGAAAGTGTTTTAAATCTTTCGCCTCTCTGAAGGCTTGTTCTTCTCTACTCTTTTGAATAACTTTTCCTCTGACCAACTTCATTTTGAACTCTTGGCAAAGACTTAACCGCGAACTACTCTGAACTGTGTGATCCTCTGCAAAGACTCTGAACCATTAACATTGGCTCCTTGCCTATTACTTGTTGATTCTGCTTGACTTTGAATAACTTTGTCTTTCCCTCCCTTTTTAAATTACTGGAGTGCCATTTTTCTCACACTTCATTTTGAGCTTAACTTGTCCAGAATGAATTGGGTGGTGTGTAGTATATTAAGATTATGATTTTCTGCTGCTTTCTAATAGTGAACTGTTTTATAACTGATGGTGTAAATAAATGTATATTCTTTTACTCAGAAACCTTGAGTCCATGTTTGTTTGAACCATAGCAATTTCTTTTCTTTGTGTAACTTCTGATACTGCTCACTTTACTCTTGAGATAAGTCAGGCTGCTCAGCCACGGCTACCACTTTTACTGTGTAGTACAGGCTTGTACCAAAGGTGAATTTGTATTTACACTTGTAGTCTTAATTGTGTGTGGTGTTCCCGAAATGTACTGCATATGATTCTGCCTAACACATGACATTGGAGCAGTTGTGGAAAGCCTGTGATGAGTTGCCTTTTGCTGATTTGAGTCTGCTACTATGTGGGCACAGGATCGTGATACCTGAAGTAGGATCCAGCAGGTGATTGAGCTGGCCCACCTGGTTCATCAGGGTGTGGTTTTGTGACCTGGAAAGAAAGGTCGAGGAGTTTGTGGCAGGCTGCGTATGGTGCCAGGCGGTGGCCCTGACACATAGGGAGCCTATGGTTGAGTCCATGCCTCAAAGCACTTAACTGTGGGAGATGGTAGATGTGGATTTTGGCTCCACTGGAAGTGACATGCACTTTCTGGTGGCAGTGGATCAGTGGTTGAGATATCCAAAGGTGGAGTTCCTGGAATCTGTTTCATTCGATGACGTGGCAGCAGTGCTAGAACTAATGGTTTTCCCTTTGTGGTGTGCTCTGACAATGGACCACCATTACAGGGAGAAAGCTTCTGGCAACTCATGCAGGAGTATGGAATACACTATTGGAAGGTCACGCCGGACTGGCCAAGGGCAAATGGGGAGGCAGAAAGATTCATGAGAACCCTTAACACAGAGATCCCTTAACACGATGATCCGGATCGCTCACGGCCAAGCACATTGGGCCTCATTACGCGTCTGGTGGTAACCCTGTCAGTGAAAAATTACTGGCGCCTGACTTTCCGGTGCCAACAGGAGATTCCAAGTCCGGCGGCCAGGAAGTCAAGCGTGATCATTTTGTAAATCCCCATTCCCATAGAGTCCCATGGGAGTGACAGTGACCCGGCAGGGTCTGGCCTGTCGGGCACAGCGGCTCCGGCAAGCAGACCCAGGAATGTGGCGGTCTGGAAACAAGGGTGCCTTGTTTCCGGACTGCCACTATTGTAATGAGGCCCATTTTCTCAGTAGGGCCCTCTACCAGTTCCTGAGGGAGGTTCAGACAACGCCCCACTGTTCCGGCAGAGGCTTTGTTCAAGCAGTGTCTGAGAGATCTTCTGCCAGATGCAGGGGACTGGGAACCAGCGATGATCAAAGACGACAGAGTGGCAGAGGAAAGGAGATCCAGGAACGAGAGTCAGAATGTGAGAAGAGGAGTCAGACCAAATCCACTAGTTCAGGGAGATGAAGTGATTGTGAGAGAAAAAGGAACTCACAAGGGAAACTGTCCTTGCCATATGAACCCCACCCCATGGATGTGGTATCTGTGAAGGGATCCATGGTAACTGCTTCCGATAGGAACGGCAACAGTCACAAGAAATGCAAGCTTCTTAGGAGAATCGACCAGCCAGGAACATCTCCTGGAAGGAGGCATTCAGAAGAGTTTGATGAAGGTGGTGGCACTAATCTTTCTCCGAATCCCCTGGAGCAAGGGGATGCAGGTGAGGAGAGGCAGAGCTGGGAAGGGGCCTGCGGCATCCACAGCGTGCTGGTAGGGGGAGACCTGCTCACTTGGAGCATTATGTGCTGGACACACTAGCCAAACACTGGCCGCTGTTGTAAATGACTGAATAACTAAGTTGGTTGTGTGTTTAATTACCTAGTGTGTATGTGGTAACCTAGTTCATTATTTGTTTCATTATGAAAAAGGAGGAGTGTGGTGTTTCTTTAAATAACACACGCGGCAGAGTGAACTAACTCTATCACATGTGGAAGATAATAAATAGGCCATGTCCCATGGTGCCTCAGAGCACGCGCGGAGCCCGGACGGAGAACAAGGTGCCTTGTGTCATCTGTGGGGCTGGGGAGGCGCACTGTGTACACGACCCGCTAGGAGCCATACAACAGTACCCACAAAAAGCACTCTGCCCACTTTCCAGGTTCACTGTGGATGCTTTTTGAGAGAGGAATATGGGTGATACATACTAGGAGAGAGCAGTAGAGCTTGTGCATAAGACATTCAGATAATTCTTTGTGATGTTTTTACATTTCATATCCTACTTATTACATTTTATTATTTAGTGTGCATCTTTTGTGAAGTTCCTTAAAATCGGACTCTCTTTTTGAGACATTTGCGAAACCCTTTATGATTGATTTTTAAATCCTTTCCCTTGCCTTTGCACCCGCCACTGCAAAAACAAGCATTGGCAAAGCTAATAGCTTTGCCTTTTGTGTAACCATGGGATAGGTATTTACTAGGCGATGCCATAATAGTACTACCCGGCCATAACATGGCAACAGCTGGAAAATGGTTTGATTGCCTGGGCATATGATAGCAGTGTCTGGAAAATGCCTATCTGATATCGATACACAAGACAAATGTTGGCTTTTACAGTGCTTATTTTTAACAGGACCTGAGTGCACGGAATGGATATAAATCAATTTGCTGAAGGTATACTTGCTTAAGACTTTTTAATGCAACAGTGGCACATTAACCTCTGAACCTAAGCTATTCATTCTCACCAGACTGTTTAGAAAGAAGACCAGAGGTTGAAGCTGGTCTGTGCGGTTGGGAGCGGTGCTCATCTACTTTTCTATTAGGTTTTAATGTTCCCGTACATTTGTTTGAAAAAGAAACCATTCCGGAATGGTTTTGTTTTGAAATAAAAGTGTAGGAAGAAGTTGAAACTTGCACTTTTCAGTGCACTGCATTTAACGTTCCCTTAAACGGCAGACGCATGTGTTTGGGGGTTTGTATTGTGCGTGGGAGAGGATGTGGCAATGGGGTTTGTTGGGAGCGGGGCCATACTTCTTTTCGTACACTTCGACCACTGAATAAGACTAGTAGACCAACGTCTGAAGTTACTGCTTGTAGAGCAAGCTCAAAAAGATGCCAGAAGGATGTGTTTTGGGTGGGGAGGAGCATTGAGTGGGTGGGGCTCTCCATGTTTATTAGCATTGCCAAGGGCAATCAATGGGTGTGTAAATAACCAAGTGATGCCCACTATGTGTGCCCCCATACGTGTTGTCAACCTCCTAGCTGTACTGCAATCAAACAGTGTTGGTTTATAGGTGCCACTTACAGTTGGCACTTAAGCACTCAATCAATTGCATGAATATATTTTAGCTACCAGTATTTCTTCTCACTCGGTTACAGCCACCGAATGACAGTTCCTGCCACTAAACGATTGAAGGATTTTCTCTTTGCTACTAGTATTGTGTCTCATCATAGAAAGATGGCACACTCAAAGTAATCGCGTGCCTACCTGCAAGGGTATCTGGGATCTTCTTGCTCCGAGTGACTGACAGGAAATGTCATGTTTATGGATATCATTAAAGATGATGACTGCTGTGATCTCCTACCCTCACAGCCACAAACGTATGGCCCACCCTAGCTAAGCAACATAACCCAAGGGGGGGGGGGGCATTACTATCAGGTAATGCTGTGGGAAATCAGTTACAAGCCCGAGAGAGGGCTTTAGCATGAGCCCCGGGGAATTACCTGACCGGTACTGCCCTATGCAAGAGTTATATTGCTATTAGCCTGCTGTACCGGGGGTACTAATAGTGTATTTTCTTGGGTTGAGAAACGGCATGTTAACCATTTCTCAAATAGAAAAAAACTAAAAACAAAGATGGCCACCATGGATCTGGGAGAAGGGAACTGCACCTATTCGCTTCTCCCTTTCCATGGCAAGCATTCTCGAGCCGGAGACGTTCCGGGAACACTACTGGTCCCAACACAGGCAAAGGACAAGGAAGTACAAGGTAAGTGGGGCAGGGATGAGTTGGGATTGGGTATGTAGAAAAGGGGGGGTGGGGAAAGGGATAGAGTGGAGAGCACACTTACCTGATCCCGGTGAGAGGATGATGCCCCCCGCTCTGTTGAGGATCAGAGCGGGTCTCTACATTGTGGTATAGACCCCGTTCTCAGCCTCCTCATTGACTGTGAGGCCGCCACCCTCCACCCCTCGCCGGGTTCTAATTCTCTTTTCTACCTCTCTCTCAATCATGCCATATTTTAATGTTTTACTTCTCCTTCATCAAAATGAAATTGCTATTTTTCTGCAATGCAGCTTCCAGTTTATAGCCCTGTAAAATATAGTTATTACATAGCATACAACTGTAATCTGTTCCTTCGGGATAGAAGGTCACATCTGAACCCACTCTGCTCACTACACTTTTTAGTGCAGTATTCCCATAATAGTTGCCGAGTCCCACAACCCAAATGCGTTTCTTATAGCAACAAACACTAAGTCACTATCATAACCTGAGGCCTACGGGCGTTTGGCGCATTATAAAAACTAAAATAAATAATAAATATAGTCAAACACATACATAATACTCCCCACCAGGGATATCATAACTGTTAGCGATATAATCTTGCAGTGGTAGTGAACTCGGACAGAGGAATTTTTATTTTCCTGCTATGTAAGGCACAATTTATTTTCAGACTACAGAAAACCGACAGTGCATCCCTATATCGTGAAATGGCTTTACAGATGTCACATACCATAAATCCTCTTTTCTAACGTTCCAACATTCTCTCCTGCTTCCCTTTTCTCTTCCCCTCCGTCCCTTCCCTTTTCTCTTCCCCTCCATCCTTTCCCTTTTCTCTTCTCCTCCGTCCCTTCCCTTTTCTCTTCCCTTCCATCCCTTCCCTTTTCTCTTCCCCTCAGTCCCTTCCCTTTTCTCTTCCCCTCCGTCCCTTTCCTTTTCTCTTCCCCTCCATCCCTCCCTTTTCTCTTCCCCTCCGTCCCTTCCCTTTCTCTTCCCTTCCATGCCTTCCCTTTTCTCTTCCCCTCCGTCCCTTTCCGTTTCTCTTCCCCTCCATCCCTTCCCTTTTCTCTTCCCCTCCGTCATTTCTCTTTTCTCTTCTCTTCCATCCCTTCCCTTTTCTCTTCCCCTTCGTCCCTTCCCTTTTCTCTTCCCCTCCGTCCCTTCACTTTTCTCTTCCCCTCCATCCCTTCCCTTTTCTCTTCCCCTCTGTCCCTTATCTTTTCAACTTCTGCTGGGAATTTAGGAGTTATTTTCAATTCCTCTCTTGCCCTCACTCTAGCTCGTACCTGTTGCTTCATCGCTATAACATTTGTTGCACCCATCCTTTTCTTTCTTTTAATTCAACTTTTATTCTTTCTCTTATATTGTATCGACTGGACTATTTCTCTGCTCTTTAGTTAGGGTTTCCTGCAGCTCATCTCACCCCTCTTCATTCCAAGGATAACTCTGCTGCTTGTCTGCTCTTCCCTCTTCCTCCTTGAACATCTATTAGACCGTCTCTCTCTTGCCATCTCTCTCCTGCTTCTTGGCTCCCGTCTTGCATCATGTTGAAATGCATCTATGGTCTGGCACCTGTCTATGGCCTCATCACTACTTTGGCGGTAACCCTTAAATCCGGCGGTAGCGCTATTACCGCCGGATTTAAGGGTCCGCCAAATCAGGACTTTGGCGGATTTCGCCCCAGCTCTGAGCTGGGAGGAAATCTGCTGAAAATTTGCGCTATTACCGCCGGCGGGAAATCCGCCGGCGGTAAGAGCGCAAATTTTCCCCATTGAGCCCAATGGGGAATGGGGCATTCCCGAATGGGCTCAATGGGGAATGGGGATTTACTTTACCGCCGAACTCGTGATCCGGCGCCATTAGCGCCGGGAGTTCGGCGGTAGGGCTAATACCACCCAAGTCGTGATATCCTCTTCGCTCTCATGCTCGCCATCTTCTGTCCACACCAAAACCTCCCTGCACCCAGTCTCAATTTCCATCCTTTGCCTTCCTTGTGCAGGTGTGTAGTTTGGTTCTGCTGGTGACAGGATATTTGTGTGAGAATGGGTGGTGCCTGTTAGGTTATACTTCCATTGCAGTCCGGTTACAGACAGCTAGTTATGAGAATTATGTGGATGGTTGCGATACTGCTTTGGGAGTGGCAGGCCCAAGACCCCAAGTGGCAGGCCCAAGACCCCAAGTGGCAGGGCCAAGACCCCAAGTGGCAGGCCCAAGACCCCAAGTGGCAGGGTGGAAGGTGAGTAGCTGTGATGGTTGCAAATGTAGTTGTGAATGGTTTGTGCTTGAAGGTGGCAGCTTCGACATCCGGAAGTGACAGTCCTGGATACGTGGTGGTATTTTCCCTTGGATGGTTTGGGATGTTAGGTATGCACTGTGTTATGTACTCTTGGGTGGTTGCAAATGTGCTACTGTTTCTGAAGTGTTTGGTTGAGCTGTTTTGGTGTATGGGATCCTGTCTGGTGGGTGGTGTCCTTTTTCCCTATCTATTACCCTGTAACTACAATAAAGGTCATTCCACTTTGGACCTGGTGGCTCCAGTGTGGTTCCTGCTACTTACTAGTATCCTGTGATGATGGACGCTACATTCCTATTAATGCACTGTTCAGCTTTGCAGCTTTGACTGCACTGTTTGTCAACAATTTGTTCATACGCCTGAATAAATACAACTACAAAACACTTTTTAATCAACTCAATTCAATGCCAATGTTTAACATCTGATGGCGACTTCTTGCCTTTGATTGCAAGACTGATCATGATCTGTGTATACAGGATACATAACCCGGAGGCCCAGCCCGGCCAGAACCACCTTTCCCGAACCTTGAAGGAAATTCGGCAAAACTTGATTTGGTAGAATAGCCTGGAAGCAATTGTTTAGTAATTTAGCTGGATATGTTCGCATGGGTTTAATCCCTGTTACTTTGTCTTGAATACTAACGCAATGGACTCAAATTAAGGAAGAAATCTATTGATGTGGATCTAAATCTCCTTGTAATGGCCTTAATTTCTGTCCTCTTCTACTTGTTATGCTTTGACCCTCATGGCAATTCATTATTTTGATGGTGTCTTAGAACCCTGTTCGTAAAGGAGACACTTTTTCTGACAAGTGTGTGGTCTCATCCAAGTTCAGACACTTGCAAGAGTCTCAGAAAATAAATACTTACAGCGCTGCAACAACCTTTGTGTTGTGTCAATGGGGCTTATTTTTAGTTGGCCAATGCAGTAATAGCGTGCCAGTATTAAAATATACTGGCACGTTACGAAACCGGCCAACTATAAGTTTGCCGCTTGGCACCTGTGTTACCACCAGCTACGGGCTGGAGATAAGTCAGGGGCCTTACCTTAAAAAAAGCCAGTGTTTTACCGGCACCGGAATAACCAGTGCCAGTAATACCGGACAAAAACCACATGGAGTCCAATGGAATGGGGATTTACATCCGTTGGCAGCACTTATGACCCGGCAGTAATGCCGCCGGACAGAGTGCTGGTAGCAGTAATACAGTTTGCCGGTATCCTGGAAGTAAAACCACCAGGATACCGGCAAACTTCTAATGAGGCCCAATGTTCCTTTAAGCAAAGCAACATTGTGTGCACGGATTCTCTGCATGACTTCTGCATGACTTCTGCATTGTGCTGGGATTTTGTTCACCAACAGCAACACACAAGTGCTGTTCAACTGGTGCTTTTGGACTGCAACTCACAAGGTGCCAAACATTAAAGAACCATCACAGATTGCAGCTTGCCAAGGTTTGAGATGATTGTGCTATTCTAAGCTCTGTTCTGAGAAACAGCTAGAGAGGGACAGCAGCTTGCTTGTCATTCATATAGCTCAGCAAGGTAAGTTCTTGCCTCTGGTACTTTTGACCTGTGGTGACAAGTTTGAATCCGGCAGGACCACTTTACAAAATCAAGTGGAATCAGGCATTCTCGATCGATGGCCCTAGGCTCTGGAACGTCATATGTGTCAATATTAGGTTCACAGCCACCATCATGAAAATAAGGAAGGAGCTCAAACCCCTCTTTTTCAAGGAACAGTTCCATCAGCCACCATAGATGCCAGAGTCGTAGAGAACCACAATCCCACCCGCCGGCTAACCCCACTGCATCCCTAATTACTGATCCTGGTGCTTAGCTGCAGTGTAGCACAGCCCTGCTGTAACTTGTGTTCTTTTGCCTGTATTCCTGCAGCTTCTCGAGCTAGGCCTTCATTGAGTAATTACCCCATAAAATAAATAAACACAAACATACAAAGAGTGGCAACATGTCTTTGGCTGATGCTAAGTTTACCGCATCTTTATGTCCCTACAATTGTTCCCTGGTGCTTTACAGTGTAATGCAGACGAATATAGACACGTCTTTGTGTCAACAGGTGCAGTATTATCACAATCGTGTGGTTTGGCAGAAGATACGGCAGAAGCAGAGTGATTCAACGCGTGCCTGCACCAGTCTATTGGCTCGTGGGGATTCCTCTAATGCAGCTCTTTTGGAGCAAGAGGCATAAACAAGGTCAGGGCCATTGGTCATGCTTCATTCCCTGCGCTGTGCATCTAGTCTGCTAATCAGTGCCGCGGTACACAGTACTACTGAGAGCTCACTGCGCATCAGGAAGTATGCCACATCCATAGGCAGGCCCTTAGTATTATGACGGGTGGTGCAGTGCTGTCCGCTCACACCTCCCGCCACCTGCAGCACTAGGAGTAGCTTCCGGTTCACTTTACAGGCACTTAAACACCTGCCTGGCTCCTCCTGTGTCCTGCATATTTGACCTAGTCCATGTTTACTGAAATTGATCAAACCTCCTGTCAATTTGTTTCAAATTTGACCTACCAAACAGGTCCTAGAGTGTTGTTGTTGTGTAGTGCCTTCCTGTATGCATGAGTGCATGATGTCACTGAGAGAATGCTGGGAGAGTGAGTAGAATGTTTGTGTGTGAAGGGGGTTGTACCCCAGCCAGTTGGAGATGAAAGCCTGGGTGGCGGGAGCCAGGGGGCTCCTCTTGTGTCCCTTCTTATCCTTTCAAGTACCTGTCCTGTTCCAAATCTCATGTAACTGAATAAGAGGAACCTAAGAAGAACGCACTTGATGCCTCCAAGAGTCTCCATTATAGCAGCTGTGTTTACATCAACAAAAATGACTTATTGTAAAATAGCACCTACCTTTTATTGCAGGGCCACTTACCTTACACTTACAAGCAGACACAGGTGGTTGTGCTGATACAAATGTGGAAACTGTGGGTGATATTTATACTGTTGAGGTTCAGATCTGAGAAGGCCTGGCTGATTACTACAGGGACTCCCTCCTACCTCTGTCTAATGAGGGCCCAATTAGGCACTTTGAAATCCCTCCACTCTCCTGTGGATACAACAAACAATGTGAGAATACTTGATCATTAAAGGCTTGGGTAGACCTCCATTCATAGATATCCCGTGTTTTTACGACAATAATTACTTTGGAGTAAATTACTTCAAAGTAATTACTTTGAAAACACTTCAATTTATATAGGGGGTTGTGGGTTAAGGGATTACAAGGAGTGTGGATGGGCTTGTGGTAGGGGTACTACTGTACGGCAAGGGGGAACCGGGGAACCCACCAAATTTTTAATATACAAATTCGAATTGATTTTTTGAAGTAATTACTTTGAAGTAAAAATGACACGGAAGCCACTGATAAAATGGTTTTGAGAGCTTTCTACACTCCACACACAGCTATCCTCCCCTTGACCCGGGAAGATAGCTCAGGGGCAACGGTTCAATCCCCGATCCATGATTAGAAACCTTGGGGAATTAAGCGCATTATAAATAACCTGTTACTCTGCGTTATTATTTCTAGAATCAATAGCATGTTTGAGGCTGTTGTTGTTATTATGAATACTAATACCACCACCTGTGTTATTACATAATCGGTACAAAATGTATATTCCAGTGAATTCAATTACGTGACGCTGAAGATCGATCATACTGTTGACCGTATCCGTCCCGGGAGCGATATTTGATTAGGCATTCACACTTGGTTTCTCACTTTCTTTTATTTTTTGCCACTTTTTACGATGATCATTTATAAAACCGTCATTACAGATGGTGGAACGCAAAGAAATAGTCTGTGTGTATGTGTGTGAGGGTGTGTGTGTGCACCTAGATTTGCCATAGCATCTCTTGACTTACGTGGGGGCCTGTGCATGGCCAAACCTGACTGCTCACGTGGTACACCTGCATACTCCGGACGCACCCAATGGACCTGCGCAGTAACACTAGTGCCAGCCCCTTCCACCTACCGCGACAAGGTGACTTTTCTGATTTGATGTTTATTGAATATCCGCGAGGTGTCCACCAACAGCTTTCTGGGAGACTCCTCCTTTTCAGATCATGGTGGATACATTTAAGGGGATTCTGGATATGTACCTTCCAAAGCAGGTGGCCATGCCTAGTCACGTGAAAGGTGATCTACTTTACTGTATTATTGTACCAAGTTTCTGTATTGCAAGGCTTTGACCTTGGTCAGCCTCAGCTACCCATGAGTTTTAGTGGTTCCTCTGGATTAGATTTCTGAAGCTATAATTAACAAAGGCCACAGATATGCAGCTTGACCTAACACGTGGCCCTATACTCAAAACCCTGCCTGTGGCAATAAAGAAATTGGTGGATGAATGTGGCCGGCTTGCCCTTACAAGAACTCACAGCACTAGGAATTCCCCCAGTTTCTAAATCCCTTCCTCTTAATAAGTGTCAAATGAAGTGTCTTCAGAAATGTTGGGGTAAGACCAATGGCTCGATTATGAGTTTGGACGATTTTCAGCAGAGAAGACCTCCAGAAAGAAATAGCACCTCGATTAGAGGAATTGCCAGTACACCGAGTGAATTATGAGTGTTGTGCCATGGCAGCAGTAATGGTATTTAACAGACCATTAACATCAGAGACAATTGAAGCAGTCTTCTTAAAAAATACCATTTCCGGTGACAGACTTTAGGGAAAAAGTCAATTTCCGGTGTGACGATGACAACATCCTGCTTGGCGGCCATGCTGGAAAGAATCCAGTCCACTCCCATCCTTCCGCAGAACGTGCCATCCAAGCACAATGAGTACCAAAAGAGGTTCTGTTGGATCTGGAGTCCACTCCAGACTCAGGAAAGTGAAGTTCATGTACTTGTGGATGGGGCCATCACGGATGCACCCTGACCTTTCGAAAGTCAGAGCTATAAAACCTCTGCTGGCAAGAAGAAACCAATCTGGCAGAACATAGCAAATATGGTTGCAGCTGTTTCTGCGCAGCCGTACACAGGGCAAGAAGCACCAAACGATGGAATTACCTGCTGGAGGATCTAGCACCTTGTATCAAGAAAGTGCAACATGTCCATGGCATCTGGTGGTGGAATCATGAAGTTATTGGTGCTGAGAGATTGGGATAAGAAGGTGGGCAACACCCTGGGCCCAACCTTCAGGTCTGTGTGATCTGGTCGAATCTTTTTTATTCGAAAACAATTTCATCTAATTTATTTTTTGTTTGTTTTACTCTGCTGCAAAAATATGAGGGGGGGAGACCCCGCAAACCCCCATAACTCCCCATATTAGTTATTCACCTAAACCCACCCACCACCTAACCTATATTTGCGTCAGAAATCGTTTAAAAAAATTCAATTAAATCGTATTCGACCATTTCTTCAGCGGCAAAACCTATTGTTACCCAGAATTCACCTGTGGAATAGGGATGGCAGAGGTCAGTTCAGAAACCGCACAAACCCTTGGGAGCATACACACTTTACTTACCTTGGCATGCATCTTGTAAGACTTCCTGTATTAGATGGGTGTCATCTCGGTGCTTCACTCAGCAGGACAGTACAGGTGCAGGAGAACATATATATCCACACCAGGATTTCAAAGTCCAGATTGATGACACTACATAGTGGTCCTGTATTGCAAAGGTCATCATGTAACCAGCCAAAACATATGTCACACAGCATTCCAAATACCATTGCATCAACATCAGCACGCCAATAATGATGTTGGTGCACACATTCTGTAGTCCAGAACAATAGAGAGACACATGCACCACCCTCACCCACAGAACAGGGGAAAGGATTGGAGGATGTCAAAGTAAATAGTAAGTCCCCCAAGGCAGTAAGGTAAATGATGGACGAAAGTGCCACTCTGTGGTAACCGATTCACATGATAGCATATGGCTGTGCATGACACGCTAGTTATGGGTGGAAGGTGGGTATTACTGCTGGGAAAGGACTACCACGAAAGTGCCCGATGTGCAGAAATGTCCCATACCCAAATATGTACTTTTGTCGATAATCCACAAATGTGGCTTCCACAGCCACGCTTCGCATTACTTCTATTCCGTGGCTGTATGATCTGTGCATCTCCATCAGATGATCCTCAGGTGGCTATATTAGGACAGGCATTGCTACGCTACCTCAAGGCCCCAGTCCGCCCGCCATCCATCAAAGAAACCCTCAAATCCGGATTAGTGACAATCGCATCGGCTTCCTCAACCACCACCACTGAACCATTGTCACAATGAAGCCTTGACAATGTGGGTCTTTGCCACTATGAACCTACTGCCACAATGAGGCATTCGCCACTGTGAGGTTCTGCCATTATGGTGTTCTGTGACTATGAGGCACTGCCACTGAAGACCGTCCACTCCGCAACATTGCCATTGCGAGGCCTCCCCATTAGAAACTTTATCACTGTGAGGCTGTTAGGGAGAATTCTCAAGTATGGCTAATTTCCCTTACATAGTGAGTCCCACAGCAGCTTTGCTGGATTTCTAGGATTTATTTTTTCACCTGGTAAGAGTGTGAGCCTTTTTCCGACTCTTACATGTGTTTTGCTGAGTGTGTTTTACTTTTGTCTGTGTTCTGGGACTATGGAGCCTCACCTACTCCAGAAGCATCATCTTTTTACTGTGTGTTACACAGCACTCTCAGTGCAGTGACACAGGGTTGTCTTTTAGACTTCCCAACTCAGACTCCTGTGCCCCAGAACATGTTATATTGCCATTAACTTTACTACTCTCTTTTAAATCCACTGACACAGTACACACCATCTTACATGGAGTACTGGAAAGGGTTAATACTTATCCATTTTTGTCTACTTCGCTTGGAGCATTGTTTTTCTCCCTTTCCATTAAGACTTGGCTGGTGGCAGTGGTAACTACCCTATGTTTCCTACCACGGTTATCTTAAACAACCATGGTATTGTTTTAGGCTATCTTGGTAGCCTCAAACTTAAATCCGCTTGACCATATTGTTTTTAATATTGTCCCGGCTGGGTTTAGTCGCCATTTCTTTTTGGAAAAGTCTTTCTTGTGTTTGTCTCTATGCGCCAAACCAGGTTTGGTTCCTTTGTTCACCGTCTTTTCGCGGGCTTCTGCAGAGAAGCCCTCCTTTAGGCGCCTGAAAGTCTGGGTAGGCAGGATGTGAGGGAGGGTTTTTAGGACACCTGCCATGGGTTCCCTTGTTAACCCAAGTCGCAATCCTGTTTGATTGGCAGGGTGACTGTCCCCGCCAGGACAACCACCTTGCTGTGTGATTGACAGCCAGGCTGAGTGAATGGGGGAAAACTGCATAAAAAGCAGGTCTCTGGGTCTGGAAGAGCAGAGTCGCCACTGGAACGAGAGAACCGAAGAGAAGCTGACAGAAGAGGACCCCTACCACGACTGAACCGCCCGGTGAAGCTCTGCTGCTGGTCCGAATCTTCAGATTCCAACAACAGAGAGGATCTTCCAAGAATCTTCTTCCCTTGAGCTGGTGTTACCAACCAGTTCACCCAAACTCCAAGCCAGGACCCCCTCTTCTGGTCGAATTCACTGTACAGAGCTACAGTGGGTGGGATAGCCAGGAAGATCGGACCCTGCTCGGGTTTTAAGGAGCGCACCTTTTATTCAATGCTTTGCTCTGCTGCTGGTTTCTTCCCTGGGTAGTGCAGGACCCTCCAGTCTTCCTACTTCATGTCATTCTGACAGTCGCTTCAGGAACCGTGAGCCTGCTGGAACTACCAGGAACGCCCGCCCCAGCTACAGCTTCTTCTCCATTTAAGGTTCTGTTCAACATCCCTGAAAAGCAGGGTCTTGAGTTCCTTCCTGAAGTGCAGGAGCATTGGATCTGTCCTGATTGCGACTACTATAGTGTTCCAGTAGGCTGACGGCATAGAAGGGGAAGGCATGTTTCCTGTTTGCGCTTTGTGTACCAGTTCAGTCTTGAGCCTCAAAATCGTCTGGCTCCTAAAGGAGCACAGCCTGCCTGAGCCCACACGTTTTGCGAGTTGGTAGGCTGGTGCCCAGGCATTAATATCCGGGCTGGAATGTCTAGCCAGTGTAATTCTCTTAGGATGGGGTAGATATGATCCAAAGTCTTAGTTGTCATTAAGAAGCTTGCAGCAGCTTGTTAAATGGCCCGGTATGCAGTGATAAAATCTCGGCAAAAATGTCGCCTGAACAAAGAATTGCGGCAAAAATGCTGTGGTTTGACCTGTTAAAAGTGCACCCCGTTACACCATTTAAGGGGGCGCTTATCTCTGTACACAGGGAGATTCTGTCTCTGTTGCAAGGGGGTGAAAATTATTCTAATATGTATGTAAGGATCCATGCGTGTCATAATTTGGTTGTGAAGGAATTGAGTACAAAACATCAAGGGGATATAGTTATAGGGTACAATAACATGGATATAATTAAAAGAATATATTAAAGGTACATTTGGCAGGAAAGGGATATAGAGGTTTACAGTGAGGGGATACAGGTTAGGGAGGCATGGAAAACCCAGTCTTGATTAACTTGCTGGCGTATCCACAGCTGCTCTACCATTGATGCAATATTACTATGTGTTTCATAACATCTAACTGCATTGTTGAGTGATTCTCTTCCATTGCCTTCTGCTATGGGAAAGGAAGTAAATTGCTTTCCCTTTTAGTCCCGTAGAACACTGCATACTCAGCAAGCCATTAGAAACTCCTCACACATTTTCTATGTCAATCCCTCAGAAGTGATAAAGAAACTCTTCACGCAATTGTGCTTTCTTTGTCTCTGCAAATTGATACGAGTTATCAAGGCTATTGGTACCGGTGAGTAGCCCCCTGTGGGGTCCTGGTTGATGAAGCGGGTCGTTTGAGCTGTGGTTAAAGTGGCTCCAGTTGGGCCTTGTTATGCCCATCTGGAGCCACTGCACTGTTGGAGCTGTGCACGGACAACACAGGATGCCCATCGCAGGCATAACAAGGCCCAACTGGAGCCACTGTAACCATAGCGCAAGCGACCTGCTTCATCAAGCAAGACCCCTCAGGGGGCTACTCACTGGTACCAATAGCCTTGATAAAGACCTCTGGGTCGAAACACGTGTTGGCTGACAAACAAGGGGACTTGAGAACCCCTAATGTACCATATGTATACCACAATTTTAATGAAAACCAACCAGTTGCAAAAATAAACACTTGCATAAATAAAAGCAAAATTATATCACAGTCAACAGTGTGTGAGAACAATTTCTTTGAAACCTAAACAGCAAGATAGCCAGGAACAAAAAAAAACTTTTCTCTAATATTAGGTGGTGCATTTATCACAGCCCCATTATACCCTATCACACCATGATTACATTTTCACAACTAAATCCCTTACAAATACCATTACTGACTCCTTCATCTCTAACATTATTATATCTGATCATGACCCAGTCATAACTACCTTTGACCTCTCTGACATTAAAAAGCCATCCTCTAGATGGAAATTCAATGACTCTCTTCTTCTGGACCAACAATTCATTCAGTTATTCATGTCCTTCCAACAGAATTTTTTTTCATAAAATCTAGATGAAGATACCTCCGTCACCACTAACTGGGACGCCTTTAAAGCTGCCATAAGAGGTGATATAATTTCCTTCTCTAGTATGAAAAAAAAACAATGCAAAAAAGACCTGATTCCCTATAACTCCAGTTTACTAATGCAGAAAAGCAAAATTACTGCTCCTCCTCGAATGCAGACCTTCGCACCGTCCTGTCCCTACGCTTTCAAATTTAGAAAATACTCACTGAACGAGCCGCTGGTGCTATCTTAAAATACAAATCCAAAATTGACCATACCTCCCATAAAGCTGGTTAAACTCCTATTTCAAAGCAAGGAAAGAGAAAACATTCATCTCCCATATTAAAACCCCTCCGGTTCCATCGTCACAAATCCCTCCGATCAAAGATTTCTACACTGACCTATATTCTCCAGAGATTCCAGTCCCAGAGGGCAATCTCAAATCTTTCTTTGATAACATTAATAGACGTTCTTACCCATCAACTGATCTGAGTGGCCTGGATGGTGACCTTACTATGCAGGAAATCATACAGGCCATCAAGGGGTTGGAAAGGAAAGACTCCAGGACCTGACGGTCTATCCACTGAATTTTGTAATTGGTTCTCCAGCTCCTTATCCCCAAGAATCAAAACCCTTTACTCTTCTTTTATTTCTAAAGGCTCTTCATCTGGTACCTTTTCTGAGACCCTCCTTGTCCTATTTCCTAAAGCTGAAAAAGATCTAGATCTACCCAAAAAGAATAGGCCCATATCCCTCATAAATGTCGAAAGTAAGATCTTTGCCAAAATATTGAATCCTACCTTCCCAATCTCATTAAATCCGACCAAGTAGGTTATGTCAAAGGCAGGAATATTTCGGCCAATGCTAGACTCCTACTTAATTCCCTGCACATTATTTTGCAGGACAAAAATGACAAATTGGGCAATGCCCCCTTCGCCCGAAATGCCGCAAAAATCTTTTGATCGGCTCAACTGGGACTATATGTTCCAAGCTCTGCAATGGCATTGCTGTGGTGAGGGCTTAATTTTCCTGGTTAAACTGTTGTACTCTGATCCCAAATGCTCCATATGTATTAACGGTCAGTCCTCATCCTTTTCCTCCTTACTAAGAAGAACTAGGCAGGGTTGCCCTCTATCCCCCATTCTATATGTACTATCCCTCAAACCCCTTTTAGAACTCATCCGATCTGATAAGAATATCCCTGGGATTGCGCCCGGTATGCATGAAACCAAGATAGTCGCCTCTGCGGATGATATTCTCATTCTTATGAAAAGTTCTAAACAACACCTCCCCTTTCTGTTTGCTAGATTACAGGATCTTTCCCCTGTATCTGGGTATAAACTCAACAGAGACAAAGAGACAAATCAGAGCAATTACATCTCAATTCATACTGCCTTAAACATGAATGGGTTGTCTTTGACTTCAAATGGTGTGATAACGCCTTCAAATATTTACGCTTACATTATTCTTCCTTGGTTAGCAGCACTATTAAAATGCATTTAGACACCTTACTCATCAGGCTTAACGATTTATCCTCCAGCTGGTCCCCTTTTTATTTATCCTGGTGGGGTCACCTGGACACTGTTAAGATGAAGTTTTCCCCTATTGTGATATAATAGTTACAAAAATATTCCTGTACCACTCCCAACTACATTTTTCAAATACATCTACTCAATTCTGCTGAACGTCCTTTGGGGAATAGGCAAAAGCAAAGGAATTACACTCAACATACTCAAGACCCCTTATGAAAGAGGTGGTGTCAGATTTCCGGATTTCAAACTAAATCACTGCGCCTGCTGTTTGGTGTTCCCCATCTGATTTAAATGACGCCCCCCTCCCTCCTGGTATGTAATTGAAAAACAGTTTGTTTCCCCTCATAATGTTGCTGACATATTTCTTCTCTCAAATCGCTCTTCCATTACTCCCTCAGAACTGGTCAAAGCCTCCATATCTGCCCTAAGAGCACTCCTCTTCTCATCCATCAAATACCCATCCCAGGAATGATCACCTTATCTGTGGCATAACAAGTCCATCACAATTCTACATAGGAAGTTATTGCTCTCCAAGGGTACTAGGTTTATCCGTAAGATTGTGCAAGATCACACCATAACGTCATTCCAGGACCACAAGAATTCATTTTCTCTACACCTTTCAGACTTTACCTTCTACAACAAGCTGGTCAACGCCTGTATTGATGGCCTTTAAGCTCATGACAACAACGTTCTTTCTCCTGACACCTCAAAACTACATCTAATGACCACAACCCATGACATCCGAGCTGCCAAACTCAACAAACTGTTGGCCACGGCCGACTCTCCGACAATCAAGTGGCTCGTACAATCCCAATGGAAGACTGATTGTGGTAGAATCTTCGATGAGCATACATGGTCTCAGCTATGGTCCAAGATCAGATGTGTTTCCACCTCAGCCAACATCACTCAAAACCTCTTTTTCTTCATGCATAGAGCCTTCATCACCTTTAAAAGAAACAAAAGCTAAAACTGAATCAGATTGCAACTGTAGGTCATGCAGGAATACCCCAAGCTCTTACAAAGCATATATTTTATGATTACCAGTTTGTATTCAGGTTATGGCAAGAAATCCGGAATCCTCTTTCTCTTACAAATGTGTTTCTGGGAAGTATTGCTGTCAAACTGGACAAATCGCTCTCCTCCCCCATCCTATTTGACATCTTTATTGCTATTGCCATCAAGCTCATTACTGCCAATTGGAAAAACTTTCAAAACATCTCAGGAACAATATCTGCCACACACATAGAATTGAACACTGTATGGCTTTGTATCTTGATACTGTCCCCAAACACAACTTGAAATGGGCTCCCTTTATCAATTACTTGGATCCTCATAATATGTCTGCATATGTTTCATGGAATTTCTGATGCCTGTAACACATGCATTTTTGATCATTAACAATATGTACTGCAATATTCTTAACTATACATGAAAACCTATATCCTGTATCCTTTCTCCCATCACCTTTTTCCTTGTGTACCATGTCTGTCTCTCATTTGTCCCCATGTCTGTCCAAAACTCAATCGTGTATCCACTCACATGCGAATCACTTGACAGTAATCGATTATTTTATTCTCTTTGTGCTTGACCTGGACTATTCAATTCAGCTGTTTTTATCCATTCTCTAATTTCTGTCTATCAAGACATTAATATACTGTTACAATTCTTGCATTATTGTATAAAACACAATTTTACGAATGTTTTTTGATTCATTCTTTAATGTTCAATAAAAAAAACAAAAGAAAAAGTTGTTTTACAGACTGCTTTACAGACTGCCTATGATAATATCAAGCAAAAGTGTTAGCGCAGAGTACTCGGAATGGTGTGATCTTGTGGACGGACAAGCAAAGTTGTGACCTTTACTGTTCCTTGGCATGGTATGCATGCGATGCAGAACACAGCCCTTAAAATGGGACAGTCCTGCAAAATGTGGGATGGTTGCCCACCATGGGAAAGGGTTGAATGAGAGAGAAGGTAAGGAAGTTGCTCAAAGCAAGGAAGAAGGTAACAGCATTGCAGAGTGCTGAGGTGGGAGAGGTTGGTTTACTAAAGGGGAACATGAAAAGAAAAAAACTAGGGAGAAGTGTATGTGCATTGAGGAGGGGAAATGCAATTTAACAATGAATGGGAGGGCGTGATGTAAGGTGGAGTAGAAGAGAACGGAAAAGAGAATGGAAGAGATAAGGGCAAAAAGAGGTGGAGAGAGAGAAGAAAAGATTAACTGGAGAATTGGAGAGGTGAGGAAGATCAGAGAGAACTGTTAATTAAGAGAATGCCCCTTGTGGTGTGGAACAGGAGAGAGACGTTGTCAAAAAAGAAAATCCTAAACAATCCAAAGAGGGAGACTGGGTTTGACCACAAAACCAATGAAAGTAGTGATAAGAGAGAAGGACCCCGTGTAAACCGAGAAGAGGAACAACTAAAGAAATATGTGACATATTAAGATGCGAGCCTGGGGATCTCGGCAAGCCACTAGGTGAGACAGCTATTGCCCTTTCTATGAGTGGAGGGGTGTGAGCCAGGTGGGGCTTGGGCTAGCCAAAGCCAAGTTACTCTAGCTTCAAGCCAACTGGACCTTGGAACTGAGCCCCATCCCACTAAGACCCTCCTGCTTTTCTGCTCACCACGAAAATAAAACCTATTCAAATAATCTTGCTTGGCTAGGGCGCGCAGCTGCAGCTGCCCAATGACCTGTCCACTGCAGGGATTCATGCTCCTTGAGATCTGTGCCATAGATGGAAGTAGTAATTTGCAGAGACTTTGTAAGGTTTCAAGGATCTTAACTGTTTTTCTTTGATTTTCACAGCAGTTTACTGTAGGGATTTTTCAATGAAATGATGGACATTTAATACAATGTAGTATCCGAGTTGGAAAAAAGGGGTTTTGAAAATGGCACCAAAGCTGTACCCGTTTTTTCTCGTCTCACGTGACATTTCCTTCCTAACCCAGATTCCATATTCCAGGTCAGTTCTACCAAACAGTAACCCCTACTTTCTTAGTTTTCCCTATGTGGCGGCTATCTGACTCTCTCAGGAACCTTGCATACTCTCGCTCAGGTTAGTGTTCTAATGAGGAGTGGGGTTGTGCCTTCCATTTGTTCCAAAAGAGTTACCTGACAACATTTACCTTTCCCTCCTATTCTTCCTGCCTCCTCCCACCAACCTTCGGCCCATCTGATGTTTCACTCTGTCTCCCTCTTGCCACCACAGTTTGATGTTAACTCTTCTACTTATCCTCCCACTCTACTACTGCAACACCTCCTCCTCTCACTACTTTTCCTCCCACATGACTACTGGTCCCCCACATGACTTCTGTTTGTCCCTCACTAGGATTACTACTTCCATGACTTGTTTACTCCTACTGCTCTCCTCCCACTCCACTAAAGAAACACCTTCTTTTCACCCGGTATCATTGAAGTCACATTAACGTCTAATATCCTGCCCCACACACAGTCACACTGCAATACCCTTGCAGTCAGCATGTCTCCCCACTCTGGTACTCCTGATTTCCTTCTACTGGCTCACCACCATCTCCTCTTCTGGCCGCACCCAGGCAACCCAACCTTCCTGCTTCCTGTGGGGTCTTCTATAGCCCACATTATCTGGAGATTGGTTCACATTCCCTAGTCAATCGCTCTGCCTGTTTTCCTCCTTGATGGTGTTGCATTTGGCGAAGCATTAAATGGGGGCTAAACCCTACCGACTTCCTCAGGGTGTGCTTGTGGCCTGGCAAAGGAGATGGCGGAATGGTACAGGCAATGTTAGAGTTTGTGTTATGTGGCTTTGTTCCTATGCCCCCAGAGGTAAGTACTGTTGTGATGATGGCTTGAATCCCTCCAAAGAGTTTCTGGTGGTCTATGCTGGATGTCTTTGGATATGAAGGTTCACTGCTGCTACTCAGCAGCACTATGCGAATTAGCTGGCACTGCCTGCAGAACATGTATTGGTGCTCATGCTCTGCTACTTCTCTTGTGGTAATGTAATCTGGCAGACGGATGGGCTTCTGCCTGATCATCAGGTCGCAGGCTCTGGGCTGCTGGGAGACAATGTTTTACACTGGTTATCAGGGGATATTGTTGTTACATTCCCATTCTACTTCCTGTTCTCTGCAAATAAGAGAAAAAGACTGGCAAGCATCTTGTGGTAAATTCATGTAGTGAGGCAAATATGTACTTCCAATTTATAAACTGGCAGAAATGTAAGGGTTGGGTCCCCCAGTTGCTTTCCCCCGCAGACCCTGGACTGGTTCTTGCCTGCTTTGTGGTGAATCTACCCCTATCCCTCTTGTCATTAACTGTGTCACACCTGAACACCTCTCTCTGCTCCTCTATTTATTGTTTCATGTTTGTCACATTAATGGCTGAAAAACGTTAAAATTAAAACGCAAATGTTAAATGTAGGTGTTCCAGATCATTCCTGAGTTTTGACAGTGCTCTGGACAGTTTGATGTTGTCTTGCCACCACTGGAGACCTCCAGTAGACCCACATTTGAAGACCACATGTGTGAGAACGTTGTTTGTGGAACTCCTCTGGTCCTGTGTTTGAGGAGGGTGGCGGGGCTTCAGAAGCATTTTAAAGCCGCAGACCTGTATGTCACGATCCTGGGGAAAGAACAAGTTACTGATTGGCCTGAGGAACCAGGGGTGCCAGGACCAATGGGAGGGGAAGGAGGAGCATAAAAGGGAACACAGGAAGCAGGACAGTTTGGGTTGTTCAGGTGAGGTCAAAGGAGAAGGCGATGGACCAAGGAGGAAGAAGAACAGTGCCGCCGAGCTTGGAGGATGATTTTAAAGAGAGTGTCCAAAGTGAGATATTGGAGTGAAGAGATTGAGTGTAAGAGTAGGGGGTTGCATGTGAGTGAGTGAACTATGTAAAAGTGTGAAAGAAGAGTGATGGCGCAAATGAGGGTGGAATGCAGTGGGGAGAGTAGTAGTGGAGCGAGAAGGAAAGTGGCAAGAGTCATAGAGGGGAGAGTAGAGAGGAGACTGGATGGTAATAGTCGGGAAATCAGAAGAGAGCAAGGCAGAGTAACAGTAAATTGTAGAACAAAGGAGGGACAGAGCAAGGTAGAGAGGGATAGAAAGAGGAGAATTGGAGTAAGAAAAGGAAGAAGAGATCCCCAGGGTGAGGAGTACAAGAGTGTGAAAGGTAAAGGTTAATTGAGACCTAGGTGATTGAAGGACACCACTTAGGATCTTTTAGGTTTTGTGAGAGCCTGTAAGCGTCTACCTAGACATTCCCAAAGGAAGCCAGATAGATAAGGTAATTACCTGTTGGCCCTCACGATCAGTGAGCCAGATTTCCAGTCTCTAGTAAGCATCTTAGTATTTAGATATGCTTTTGCCTTGGCATGAAAATTCTCATGAGATGAGAGAGCCGGCCCTTAGTGAGACCCGATTCTAGCATTGTAATAAAAACCCTTGAACAGGGTCAAGAGTTGGTGTGTTCTTGAGGTCATACATGACAAATTATATAATGCCTTTTTTTTACATGTCACACACACGCACGCTGTCCCTAGATCTGCTGCGTGCCTTTATGTATTGAAAAAACTGCTGATCCAAGTGATTAAATGACGATCACTGTTGCATAAGAGAGGAAGATTGTTGTTTAAAAAATGAAGATGATTTATTAGTTTATGTTTAGGATAACGTATTGGCTGCATCAATTTCCAAACTGGACCCTTAATCACAGTGCTTGCATCTATATTACCCATACTCTCTGTTGTAAAGAGGATCTGCAGACACTTCAAGTAAGTTACTGGTAAGTTCCTTCATTCAGTTACATTGTAAGTCCAAACTAAGTAAGACAGGAACCGTATCTGCCAAAATTGGGATGGCAGGTAAGGGTTATATGTTATTGGGTTGTGAGACCGGGCCTCCCAGTATGCGTTCTGGATTTTGGGGAGTCGGGAGGCAGGAGACCAGATATGATTCAGCCCCAACCAGGAATTTTGTGGCTCCTCACCACTGGCTACGAGTTCAAGATGAACCTGAGGATGCTTAGGAAGCACCAGACCCATAGTTTATCTGAAAGCACAAGAGATGTGCAGGAAACTCTGGTACTGCAGTAATAGAGCTCCGTGGATGGTTAGCACATTTTGTATTCTTGAACACCCATGTCCCAACAAAGGCAGTAGTGGTGGGGGCCGTGGGGGGGTTCTTACCTCGACCCGCCACCCTGAGCAACAAACATGGGGGATTAAGATCCAAGTAACTTATAATACTCATTCATTAATGAAGCCAGGATAAGCACCTCAAAGGCCAAACAGTGTGCCCACTTGGGCCCACTTGGGCGAAGCTGGTGAGTCTCAGCAACATTGAGAGCAGTACGGTGATACATCAAGACAGATCGAAGTGGGACGCCCCAAGGGACTGAAAGGACATTAAGAACTGTTGCTCAATGCAGAGAGGTAATCATTGTAAGGCAGGACCCTCGACTTGAGCAGTCAAATCAAGAGTTGTACCGCCCCATTTGTTGGTTGTATCCCTTCCCCATGAACTATTTCGTCAGGACATTTTTTTCATTAAACTGTCTCCAGTATGCAAATCGTGGGCTTTACAGTTAGACTTCCCTAATAAAAGAAAAGAAGACCCTTTTTACTCACTGATTCATTGTTCAGAGTATTCTGAAAATAGGCCATTTGTAACAGGGGGCAATGGGAATAAGGGCCAGTGGTCCCATGTATCTATTGGGAGGAAGGGTGGCACATACAAAGCTAGCTCGACCTATCATTTCTTGAGATCTGGGGGTTCTGGGTGATCTAGGTTTGGCTGCCGATCATGTCCTGGGCTGTGGGTGGCCAACAGTGAAGGTGAGAAGGGCTGAAAAAGATGGGAAAGGAAAGAGATATCAGTGAGAGTCCCTACCTGCTGCCGGGCACTCCTGCTTATCAGTGAGAGGGCCTACCTGCTGCCGGGCACTCCTGCTTATCAGTGAAAGTGCCTACCTGCTGCCGGGCACTCCTGCTGTTGACCCCTATTTCTTCAGCGGCTGGATGCTCCCTATGGAGGCTGAGGCTGTCAAGAAGCAAAGATCTTATTTGGATCTGGATCCATCAGCTTCTCTCCCTGCAGTCCCCCTCTCTGTGATTTTGTTTCATCTCCCAAACTGTGAAAAGCTAATTGTAGAAAGTGGATTTTAGCTTCAAGTCAGTAAATCAGCGTGTAGAGAGACAAATAGCTACATTTCAGTCACACTTTGGTCGAATATTGAATCAAGGCTGACGTCGGTACAGTCCTAGTTCTCATTATCAGTTATAAAAGTCTAAGACAACGTCCTTACTGACAGAACGAATGAACATGTTTTTTCTTTGTGCTGCTGACTTTGTATTTATTTTTATATTGTGTCTCTTGTGACAGGGTCAGGGTCATGGTCTTGTCATGGGGAAGGGACCCTTCCCAACCTGGGGAAGGATGCTCACCAGGACAAAAGCCAGAGCCAGCCCTGACCCAGACACAAGGATTGGGAGTTGTGGGGTAGGCCCAATCCCTCAAACCCCTGAGGTGTCCTGAATGTCATGAATGTTATCACTCTGTCACGTGATGCCTCCTGATACTCATTCGGGCACATGTTCTCTTTTTTTTATGTTTCAGGACAACTCCCAAAAGGCACGTCGTAGCAACCAGGAAAACCCACCCGGAGCCAAGAGAACAGAATCACAAACAGCCAGGGAGTTGACTGTGAATTTCCTTGCCAAATAGAAATGAGACACCCAACTCTTGACATGCCAACCCAAGATTAATTATGGTTGAAGGTTTGGCTCATTTGATGTGGATAAAGGCTTAACCTATGCTTCAAAGGGGGGGTGTAGATGAATGACAATAAGACATGAGGATCTTGGGTATGGGAAGACTATCCTCAAAGAAAAATGGGGGATATCATGTCTCCCATGTGATCCTCCCTCATTTTACCACCCCCAGGTCAGGATCAGGTAGCGGCTGCCATCCCCTGGCCACATGGGAGGAGGTTACTGCCGGGAGATCAGTGATGACTCCACCGGATTCTTCACCGAGCACTGTAAAAGAAATGAGTTTGGGAACTGTGCCTCTGTGTTCCATTTGAGATATATTTCACTGTTTGTATTTTCCTTTTTGGAGATGATCTGTCCCTCCTATCTCCATATGATGTCTCTTCTCGCCTTCTTATCTCCTACCTCCTCCTCTCTTCACTGTCTCTTGCCAAAATCCTTCCACATCCTTCTTCACAAATCTCGTGCTTGCTCCTAACTACTGCCAGAACCTCCTTCTCTGAACACCCAAATCTATCTTCCTGGGACATCCCATATATATTGTGTTGTCTGCCTGGTGTGCTGTGGCACCATGATGGAAGGCACTGTATCTGCTCTGCCACTAGGCCTTCGGTGGCTGGACCCCAGTGAGGCCATGTGTTCCATACCTCCACTGCTGCTAGTACCTCAGCCCTTCTGTTAAATTCTGGCAGAGGCTAAGGCCCCAGTGAGGTGTGTGTGGCTCCTACTACCCCACCCCTGTTGTACCAGACTTTCCTGGTTCATCCGCTGTGCGGTTGATGGTGATTTGATTATCTGGGCTGTCCAGTCTTAATGGATTTTATTCTGTCGCTAGGAGCTCGGCTCAGTCATATTAGCCCCATGGTCTCCTTTTCTCCATGTTGCCCTATGCCTGCATGTTAGTATCACAAGTGACTGATTGCTTCAGGAGACTGACTTGCACTACCCCTTATCTGCCTTTCTCAACTTGCTATATGGTGTTTAAAAGTGATTCCAGTTCTAGCACATAACAGTGACCATGTATGTTCATTGCAGATATAGAACATATGGGTACTGTTTTTGGGGGACCAGTTTCAAGACAGGAAGGGAGTGAATAGCACAATATATATATGTAAGAGAAAACTGGTTACCCCTAACTTCAAAACTCTCACACAATTTGTGATTGCACCACACTCTGTCTATATGCTTAACTTATTATTAGCGTTGATCAACAGAGAATTTTTGAAATCAAAATATAAATGTATTCTTGTTTTGTTGAAACCTTTTTATGTTACAGCATACATGATTTGAAACAAAAAAAGACATGTGACATCCTGCTCAATCGCCTCCGTGCCAATCTTGGTATTACTGATCAGGCCCTGGCCTGGTTGACCTCCTTTCTCAGTGACCAACCGTCTCAGGTCCAACTGGCTGTCTATCCTCTCTTCTATCTTGCTCTCTCTATGTGCAGTGTTCCCAAGGGTCTAACCTCTCTCCCTGGCTCTTTAACCACTACCTGGCAACTCTTGCCCACTGCATCGATACTTTCTTCTTCAATTTTCAATGTAATCTGGATGACACTCAGCTCATTTTCAGGCTCCCCTCAGCCACCTCTGCTTCTTATCTCATACCAGACTGTCTGGCCGCAATCCAGGAATGGGGTGCCGACAATGATCTCTGCTTTAATGCCAGTAAGACTGTGGTCCTCCTCATTGAGACACCCGCTCCCTCCTTTCCGCTCTCTCTGGCCGTCCACTGTGGGCCTTCTTCCTGCTCCTTCCTGTGAGGTGAGAAGAACCTTGGTGTAATCATCAACTCCGTCCTCTCCTTCTCTCCTCACATCTCTGTAGTCTCTAAGAAGTCAAACTATCAGCTGCACCTCAAATGTGATCACCCTGTGTACGGTCGTCTCAGGAGACGGACTGAGAAAAGAAACCAGGATGGAGATACGGTAGGGTCAGCTGCAATATTTTCACCCTGTTCAAGGACACAGACCCAAAGGCAGGCCGGTGGAGTCGACAACAGTTCGACCACTTGATCTGCCCTTATGCGCATCTGCTCGTTCCCTCCCATTGCCCTCCTATCATCTCTGACACTGCTACGTGTCTCTGGTCTGATTTCCCAGTCTTTTCAGATAATTAGGTCTTGGCGGCTATAAAGAATTTAAAGTCAGCCTTTCCCAGTGACCCATTCCGCTTTCTACTCTTAAAGATGTGTCTGATGACGTTGTTACTTTGCTAACGTGTGCTGTTAATGACTCCTTTTCCTCTGGCATGATTGCTGATAGCCTCAAACATGCTCTTGTCATCCCTCTGCTTAAAAAGCTGGCCTTGGACCCTCTTGTCCTTTCCAACCTTCGTCCTGTTTCATGATACTGCTCGAGTCTTTGGTTGCCCCTATTCTTAGTACACTTCTTGAGTCATCTGGGTTCTTTGATCCTTTTCAGTCAGGCTTCCGCCGTGGGCGAGGTATGGAATCTGTGCTGGATTCAGTTATCGATCACTTGGCGCGACTGGTTTACCTGGGTGAGGTGGGTGCCCTTATCCTGCTGGATCTGTCGGCTGAATTCGACACCGTTGACCACCCCACACTGGCGGCCTGTCTCGCCCCTGCCGGCCTTTCTGGTAAGGTGTTGGCCTGGTTCTCCTCTTTTTTGGCGGGTCGTTCTCAATCAGTCTCCTTGCTGCCTTTTTTCTCTCCTTCTGTTTGTTTGTTGTACGGAGTCCCTCGGGGCTCCTCGCTGTCCACTACCTTATTTAATATGTACATTCGACCCCTGCTTGTCATCATTCACGCACAAAGGTTTTTGTGTTATTCGTTTACTTATGACACACAGATTATTGTGCGTCTCGACCTTACTCAACCTGAGTCGGCGGCCCGTTTGAGTTATTGTCTACAGGCAGTGGGTGACTGGATGGGTCTCAACTGGCCCACATTGAATGGGGAAAAACAGAGGTTTTGGTGGTGGGTACTGGTTCCCCCTCTCTGTTCTGCACCCCTGAGTTCTGGCCTGTGAGCCTCAGCCCTTTTCCCCTTCCCGTTTCTTCTGTGAAGGACTTAGGGGTAAAAATGTCATCCTCTTTATCCATGGCCGTACAGGTGTCCTCCGCCTGTCATTCGGCCTAATTTAAATTGAAGACTCTTTAGAAAATTCTTCCCTGTATTCCGTTGAAGTTTAATGCCCGGTAGTCTCTTCTTTAGTTATCAGTAATATTGATTACTGTAATACATTGTACCTTGCTTTTCCTTGTCATCTGCTCCATCTTCCTCTTGGCGCACATATGACAGCATTTCTACGCCAGCTTGATTGGCTTCTAGTTGAACAATTTATTATGTTCAAGTCATTGTATTTGGTTCACAAGGCCTTTTACAATGGAGGCTCTGAATTTCTTCAATCAAGGTTTTGTTCCTACGTACCCGCCAGGTCTCTTCGCTCTGAATCCCTGAAGATTGTCCAGCTCCTGCGGTTTAGGCTGTCACGGGTGGGACAGAGGTCTTTCTCTGTAGCAGCAGCCAAGACAGGAACCTCCTTTTCTCTCTGAGGGATACTGAGGCCCACCTCTCTTTTCGGCGGGCTTTGAAAACTTTCCTTTTTTAGTCCTTCCTTGCAGTCAGTCGGTTCTCTCCTCTAAGGTGTAGCGCCATGATGCCTCTGGGCATACGATGCGCTTTATAAATATATATAACATAACATAACTCCACCAGCTTTGTTTTTTCATGAGGAGTATTTCCCCAAGGGCAGTCTGAAGAGGCTGAAAGGCATAGGCAAGGAGACAGGGACCGGGGTCTATTGCTTCGAGATGCTGCAGGACCCGATCATGAGGAGAAGTTGGCCATGTATAGCAGTAGACCAATAACAAATGGAAAACACACACCTTCACTTACCCCATAAGCGACACATGGTTGTATCCTAAGGTCCACAGATCCTGTCACGGCAGGCATAGTTCATACCTCCAAGGCCCGGAAGCACCAGTGCCATGGAGTGGGGGGTGGAACCTTTCAGGGTAGATATGGGATTGGCCCACAGTAGAGGATTAGCCCTGATTGGTTTACTGTGTACCGAGTAAAGATAACACCTGATAGAAATGATACAATGTGTCCGTTTGTTTCTTTACTTTACTTTACAGGCAGAATATGGGGACGCTGATAGAGTGGAATACCCTATTAAGATGAAAATCAACAGGAGCAGAAAATTAAGAAGACTTATGAAAAACCCTTACCCTGGGGAAATTTCTAAGAGACTGCCTTGAAGTTTGTTTTTGTCTTTTTTTGTTTCTGAACCAAAGCTTTTGCCTCTTTGGTTGCAATACATCAAATAAAAGTAAGTGCTTCATACCTCCATCCTTGTGTTTGGCTCTCTACTTCCCACAAGTGGTGGCAGCGGTGAGATTGTGAGAACGCCATGGAGGCCATAATTAAGACGCTATCCGAAGGTCAGCAGCAGCCACAGCAGATGTTGCAGGTAAAAAGTCACCAAGCAGAAGCAGATCCGAGGACGGTGTCAACCCCTACCAAGCCCTGACATACGGGCAGGAAAAAGAAATGGGACATGGAAAACAGGACTGAATGGCCTTCTCATGCATAGCCAGGGGACATCGGAGAGCTGTGCAATACCAACCTGAGTGTAGTGGGGGATAGCATCCATTTCTATGCAAACACAGATACATACACACAAAAAAACACTACATACTGTGTATTTCATGACCAGTATGTGGTCTCCTGTGTGATTTGCTTGCTGCAATTTCACAGCAATGTCTAGATGGATCCTAGCCATAAACATTTAGGGACTTCTTGGAACCAGCAATGACTTTCAACACAGGAAACTGTTAACAGAGATGGACATTTTTAAAGTGAACCAGTTACTAGTCACCAACAGAAACAACAGGCTAAAAAGAGACATAGACACAGAACAAAGCAAACTAATTTGACTAAGACAAAGTATGAACCAATCGTTCTGTGGAGCACCAGACGGAGGAGTCAGATGACTTTGTCTTTGTGACTTTGTGTAAGAATGTTTTATTTAAATTAAAAGAAAAATGCCTTTCCTGCCCTATTTCTAAGAGAGAAGTTCCCTACCTATTAGACTAAAACTAAGGATCAAAATAAAAAGTACTTGGTCCAAATCCTACCTCCTAACTGGCCCTATCACTTTAGGAAAGAAACAGAAAGGTGGAGACTAGGACACAGTCTCGGAGTTGGACTTCTGCCTGGCCCAACAATATAAGTCTTTTAAAATATCAAGATAATTGTTCTAAAACAACCTTGGCCTTGACGTCAGACATTGGTTTAACAAAAGAAAAAGTTCTTTAATCCAAATGCTACTTTTACAAATTTTGTGTGAACAAGTCTCTGGCTGTCGGACTCTCTAAAGTCTTCTGGTTCTCTTGAAGACTTACTCCTGGTTTGGTATTAGCTTTGGATATGATTCATAGAGGGCCCTTTCCCCTTTCGACGTCCGTGTCTTTTTCAGTATCTACGATTCTCATAAAATAGTAGGATTCCCCAACTTGGAAATAAAGAGTGTTTCTCTCTCTTTCTCACACCTTCACTGATACTTATTCATTCAGGTTACTTGGCTTCTTGTAACCTTGCCAACTTCCCTGGCTTGGCTGTAAAGTATTCTTCTTCAATTCACTCTGGTTTGTACAGACTTCCTGTCCCTTTCGACATTTTAGTTTCTCATACGTTAGTTGGCTTCCTTAACTTGGATGTACAACGTTTATCTTCGATTCACTTGATTTGTACAGGGTGCTTGCCCCGTTCGACTTCCTTGTCTCTTTCGGTATCTTTGCTTCTAATAAGTTCATTGGATTCCCCAACTTGGATATGTTATGTTGACTTGTACCCTTCTCTGTTACCATTAGTATTGTCTCTAGGCTCTCATGTGGCTCTGTAAGAAAGAGGAGCGGGGTGCGTTATTGAGGGAAGAGGAATAGGATAGAGGGTGCACTCTTCTGTTGATGCTTGCAGAACCAGGAGACACTGGTGTCTGTATGTGTCAGCTTTATAAATGAGATTTGATTGTGTGCATTGGCTTGTTGTATCCGGAGGGGTAAGGCCCAGTATCAAGGATTGTTTGTTGTTTGCAAATGTGTGTTATGTTGGATGTGTGTGTGTTTCGTGTGTAGTTTGCCTAGCCCTTGGGTGTGTGTTTTACTTTGACAGTATTTCGGAGAGGAGCAGGAACACGGTTCGTTAGTACCTTGGTTATCCTCAATGTTCTTCAAAGTGCAATAAATTGGCTGCCTTCATAATTCATCCAAGCACAATATATTGGCTACCATTGAAGTCCTTTTAAGCGCAATACATTGGCTAGCTTCAATAATGCTTATAAGGGCAATACGTTGGCTTCCCTCTGAGATATTCTAAGTACAATTCATTGGCTACCTTCACAATCCTTCTAAGTATGATACTATGCCTACTTTCACCAATCCTGCTAAGCAATGTTTCTCTCTGGTTCCGGAAGCAACTCAAGACCTTCCTTTTCACACTGCTTTCTCACTTCCTCTCCCCTGCTGATGCACCTGACTGCTCCGGGCACTGGTCACTGTTGTCACCCTCTGAACTAGGGCCCAGGTTCCTGCATGTCCATGCCCTTGGACTGCCTCCGGGCATACCTGGCACTTAAGGGTGTGTATATGCAACCCTACAGTCCCTATTCTGCACTTATGAGCCACCCGTTGGCTGCACTTGCAAGTTAACTGCACTTCCCCCTTCCCCTTGGCACTTTTCCCCTTCCCTCTTCCCGCACTTGCACAATCTGATTGACACAAGGCCTAGTAAGATCGTTATTTTGTCCTCCCTTGTTTCCCCCTCCTTGTCTTGGTGCACCTAGAAACACTTGTGTACAGGCACGTTATAAATACCAAATCATATCATATCATATGATTGGCCCTTGCAACAAATTGTATCCCCACGTGAAAGGTGAATTTTGATTGGGCAGAATGTGTTCTCCCAGCCCTGGGACCCTATACAGTTCTCAGACTGAATGTACCTCCTCAAGGTAAAGAGAAAGAACTTGGAGATGCAAAGTATTCTCTAATGTTGATATTCTCTAATCACCCAAGCCTGTGAGAGTGTAGTCAGCTAACAAATTGTGGGCAACACTTGTATTTTCTTCTCTCTGGTTCTCTGCAAACAGTTTTCTCTGTCTCAGTCATGCGTTGCTAGATCACGAAATGAAGCCTCTGTGTCTGTAATTATGAGGATTTTAGCCTGAATTTCTGCCGGTGGCTCACTATCCCAGTAGGTGGAATTATCCTGCTCCCACTTTGGCCTTGAGTGGATGTCCTTTTTCGACTTGCCTCGAGCTGCAGCAATCATGTCAGCTTGTCTGTGCTGTCAGAATCTGTCTCTCCTTTCTTGTTCGTTTCGGAGACTTAGAACTTCTATAGTATTCCTTATGGACACTCCTTGTTGGTAGCAGTCAAGCATGTGCAAGCTAAATGTATGAATTCTTGGATCTTGTGGTTTCAGCTTTGGAAAAAAGATATGACTATAGAGATATGTATGTGTGTTCTTCCTGTGCCTAAGTGGGCCATCAGCATGGGTATGGTCTGAATGGTTGTCTAAGAGAATATCACTTTTCAAAACTGCAACATATATTGATGATTGTGGTGATGGGCCTAAGAGTGAGGCACATCTATCATTTCTCTGTCTACATGTCGAGTGTCTTGCAGGGGACTTGAGGGTCAGATTTGGTCCCTCGTCTACAGTTTGGCTAGCATTCAGCTTGTGCCCACACCACCACTGGCTCCGCGATCAGGAGTTGCAGCGCCTCTCCACTACGTCTCTTCTGCAGAGGTACGTGTCTGAATGGGCTCAGTCTCCTCTCTGCGTAGGAGACCGTTCTCAGTTCATTTCTTTTTGGTTTTAGTTTGCCTCAGTAAAAAGGGGCGTGTTCTTGATCAATGGTGTCTTCCAAATTAAAATCACCATTGCTTTGGGAAAAACACAATGAAGTATCACTGTTCGATGGTGGTAAGTCAGAATTAACAATAGTTATTTCTGCTCTCATACCATTTGACACAGTCTTCTGGTCCGGAGTCCTTATCCCACTCATACCGCTACGGAGGATTTTTAGGAGCGGGCTCACCTCTCCATCCCCAAAGGGGTGGCTCCTCCTGTGGAGAAGGGGCACATCAACCAGATTTGTCACAGTTCTAAAAGTAAATATTTGGCTGAGCCGGCCCTGTTATGGTGCAGAAATTGGTATGCCAAGTGGGTATAGTTAACAATGAATGTGGCATGTTTTAAAAAATGGCAGCGGCACTCCCATGTCTCCACGTAATAAAGTGATCATGAGATGATCACACACAGCCCATCCACCAATCCAATAGACAGCTGTACGTGGTATTGAGGTGATCTGTTGATTTATGGTTGTCACAGAAGCGGCCCGCTTATGTTGATAACACATCAGGCCAAACATTCTGGGGCATCATAGAACATTCATGTCAGTGTGTTACTTTGTTGCTAATTGCAGTATAGTCAACTGCAGCCTTTCCATTGAAGACATTATTGTCATATACTAAACTAGGTACTGACATGGGTGTGTGTGCGCGTGTGTGTGTCAGGACACTTGCCTCTCAAGCGAGTAGCTGCTGAAGATGTGGTTTTGGCTGTCCTTCTTTCTGTTTTATGGTGATCACTGTGTGGTGGTTGTCCAGCAGAGTCTTAAATCCAGTGTCAATGGTTGATGTTTCAGGCTGACCAGGTAGGGTTTTGGTCAGTGGATGTGGGGGAAAGGAATGGAATATTCAGTAACAGATATCATCACTATATTTAATTAAAAACCTCCCCAATATCTGACAGTTGCAACTGCATACAGCACTGATTGTGTTTTGGGGCAAAAGAGCTTGATTCAGGAGTCAGATCTCTGCACAGTAGCCTCTATTTTAGATGTGGTATTGATGTGTACTGTAAGACCTTTGGTTCAGCAAATGTTTTTGACTACTACTCTCCAGCTGTAGTCAGGGATTTGGTAGGAGGAATTGTGGGAAAGGGAGCAAACACTGGTGATGTATCCAGTGGCAACGCGGCCATACCAATGTCCGGATGCACAAATACACCCACTAATCAACCAAGCAATGAAACAAACAGAAACAAAGGCATATGTTAAACCCTTATCAACAAAAACATGAGCAACATTACCAGGATCAAAGAAAACAATTAAGTCATAGCTCTAGTGACTGACTGCAGTGGTGACTGACTGTAATTGTTTGAGATGCTATTAGTATTCGCTGTACTGCTGTTCTGTTCCTTAGTCCTGCTCCTGCTGTTTTACAACTAATGCGGAGAGAGTCACATTCCAATGGGTCAGACAGTACCACAGGCATTTTGTCCGTTTTCCTTCCAGAACGCGTGCCACAATCATGCACTTTGGCTGCTTCGGTGACTGCTGTGTAACTATGTGGAGAATCCAAGTTTGGATGGGTAGCAAAGTTCTCCCAGCACTGAAGCACACATGATCTTTCAGTGAATCATCATCTATTCCCAGGCAGCATCATCTCATTTTATAGTCCAATGAGATCAGTAATTGTAATAATTTGCTCGGCCGCATTTCCATGATCTATAGTCATGCATTTCTGCTGTTTTGTGCTTTTCCAAAATGAGACGGATCTAAAGAGCTGCTCCAGAAAATGCATCATCAAACCCCAGCCATCCATGACAAGATGGCAAGTTTACAGAGCGATCAGGTATAATATTAGGGTGGTTCCTTTTATCTTCTCACATTCCCTTCAAAGTGTTACATTTGCAGTGTGTACTTTATGCAGCCACATTATTATTGACATTGGATCCAATGATTGATTTCTTTTTCGTTTCCATAAGCCTCCATGTTGTGCTCTCTTAGATCCATAACAGACGATTGAATAAAGCAAAGGGCCCATTCCTACCTGGCAGAGATTTATATGTACACTGCACATATGTAAGATGCAATGAACCTTCAGAGAATGTTTCAACAAGATCACAAGCTCACACCTTTGTGCTATCACTGGCCTACAGGCGGTCCATTAAATGGGCTCAGTGTTAGCTCCTTTTATTTAGATTATCTCCTCAATTGCTTTCTCATCCCTTTTCAGTCACTTTTCAACTCTACAGACATATGTTCAACATTCACTGTTGAGTGCAGTTGAATTCTCTTCCACACAACATTAGGCTGTGGAAGTACCATCTGCACCTCATGGCAACCCTCTTAACAATTGGAAAAGGAATTCTCTCAATGTGTGGGGATTGTCTCTCTGGCTCTGAGTCTGCACCTATCCCCTTTCTACTTGCTTGCCCAATGTCTACTCACTCCCCAACAAAAGGCAAGGATGTCTGTGCAATATGGGCCTCTCCGCTAGGCCTGGTCAAACTCCTCAAAAAAGGGCCGGTAGTAGAGGACACATCTTTTAGTGAAGATTAATAACTACCATGAGAGCGGTGCAGGTTTTTGGCACTGACAATCCCAGAATCTGTGTCCAATCGGGAGCAGCAGATGTTTTGACTAATAATGAGTTCCTGAACCTAATCATGGCTCTCTCGGATAATTTGTTGAGTTTGTACAGCCAATCAGAGCCTACAAATCCCCTAAAGGAAGGTTGACCCCTATATGAGGCACACCTCACTTTCTGTTCCTTTATGTGTATTGCACCCCAGTGAGGGAAGACATTGCCAGGGCAGATTCACACAGGGAGGATGTCTGGTGGGAGTTTGGGGCTTTGGAGCCGTGTTTTGAGCACTCTAGAAAGCCACAGAGAATCACTGATCCTTCAGGTTTGTGGGGGAGTTTGGGGCACTGGGCGAGGTCCCAGGATTAGGAGAAGAACAGGGCCATCAAAGGAGTCCAAGGTGGTGACAAGTAGCAGAGAGCATTGACTTCCGCACCGAGGCAGAAGGCGGGGGGGGCTCATGTAGACATCTGCACAAAGCATTGGATGAGCAGGAGGGCATGTTCCTCATTTGGGAGGAGCTGACTCCACCAACCACCCGGGAAGGCGGGGTTGGAATGGATGCTGTCAAGGTGGGCGGGGGCCTACAGCAGTGTGGGGCTACTACTCAGGACAGGGGGACACATGGTCAGGGGGAATCTCAGGCAGAGCACCCGCCTCCAGTGGGGCCCTATCAGGTGGTGGACCGACCACAGCGGATGGAGGAGAGGCCGTTAGAGGATTAGATGGTGGAAGAAGAGGAACCTCTTCCTGCTGTGGCACGGTGGACATTACATAGGCAAACAGCACTGTACGTAATGTACACTATCCAGACGCAGCGCTGTTCAGAATATTGATTTTTTATCTAAGAACCTACATGAGCTGTGCATCCATAGAGCATTAAACCTTCTAATCTTGATTGAACAGATACATGAATGAGCAAGTCTTCCTTCAACATCCATTCAGAGCCCATATTGAGTGGGAAACACAGAACCTATCATCCTGATGAAGAATTGGCGTCAAATAATTGTTGCAGTTCAAGCTGAAATGTAAGTGCATAAGTCGACAAGAAATTACAATTTAATACTGTTATATGGATCAGAATTGAGAGGAGCTAATTTTGCTAAAAAATGGAATTTGGTCATATGCATGCGTATACACAGCCTTTTGCCCTGCACTCTGCCGTGCAAATGTATAAACGCTGCCTACCATGCTCATGGGTAGGCTAGGCAGCGTTTAATTGTACACACACTGTCACACAATGTTCCATGATAACATGCTTAAGAGTTTTAGGAGTCAAGCTAATGATGTTATATCTCACTCACAATTGCTAGCTTTCTTACCTATTCCGTTTAAGTTCATGCTCTTGCTACAGTTCTGAAGACACTTCTTTTTTTTGTCAAACAATTTTTCAATTACATTTTTTAGCATAGATAACAAACAAGAGAAAAAGCAGACCCTAATCAAGTAACAGTACAGCATTGACACCTGCATCTCCTTAAAAGAGAAAGGGGATTTCCATAGTCCAGGAGGGGAGCATTTCTTATCCCTTTCATGATTTTCCCACCATTTTCCAGGGAATCCAGATTTTCCAACAGCCCAGCAAATAACCACCTTCTCCCCCATTTCCCAGTCCTCCTCTTTCCCAGTTTCCTCCCTCCACTCTTCTCTCATCTGTCTTACATTCTCTTTTATATCTTCAAGGAGGTTTCAGGTCCACTGAGGGTTTCAGTTCATTCAGGAGCCGGCTCCAGTCCACCACTGCCTCGTCTTCTAGCCCCAGATCTGATCTTGTTGCTGTTGCAGTGCATCCACCTCAGCCATTCCCCGCCTCAGTACATCTGCCTCCCACTGTGACAAGCAGGGGCCCTGCGGTCTTTTCCAGGCAATGGCCACCCTGCGTTTGGCTAGTATTCACATGAATCGGGTTTCCCGTCTCCTTACATTATGTCTCTTCCTTCCCGGGACTAACCCCCACAGACAGACACTCGGGCTGTAATCATAGTTGGAACCCAGTAATGTGTTTATCTTTAGGATCATTGCCTGCCAGCACTGCTTGATAATAGTCCATTCCCATAGCCTGTGCCAGAACCCTGCCCGGCCAGTCCCACATCTTGGACAGTCACTGCTCAGGGCCCTATTCATTAAATGCAATTTGACTGGGGACACATATGTCCTGTGTAGTACATTGAACTGGATGAGTTGAAATCTAGCATTCCGCGACACTTTCCTGACCTGGTCCCACATTGGCCCTCATTACGACCCGGCGGTAAGCGAAAAACGATGCCGGTAAATGATTACCGGCATCATTGTCCGCTAGGTCTGATAATGACCCGCAAAAGTGCTGTTAGCAGCTTCGTGGTTAACGGTGCCGCTAACAGCACCAAGTTCGCGCGCACGCGTCCTTCCACGCCGTAAATACCGGCATCGCGCAAAGGTAGGCAAATCACGAACCAAGCAAACATGCTCTTAACGCCATTGCAAAGGCCGTTAAGTACCTTACCGCCATGGTGCTAATTCCGCCATCGCGAACCAACCGTAAATGGCCATGTGCAGTGTTCCCAGCTGCCACAGGTGCAGAGAATCAGCACAGGTGGAGGCAATACAGACTCACCAAGTACAAAAAGAGCACACCCCACCCCTTCCCACACCCAGTCACACTCCACAATGATTCCAATACGACTAGCAATGTTGGGGCTGGAGGACCTGATTGCAATGCAAGTGCTATGACTACAACAACAACAGGCAGCACAGAGGAGACGCAGGAGGAGAAGGAGGGCAAGGCAGGGCCAGCAAGCCCCACCAGCACAGCCAGTGCCACCACGCAGGCAGCTCCCAATCCCACGCATCCGAGCCAGTCCATTCAACCTCACCGCTGAGCAGATCCATACCTTGTACCATTTGGACTGGGACACCATCACCACCATCGTTCACATGATACACAACAACATCGTTAGCATGATAGAAACACCCACCACCACCCCCCCTACTGAAGGTAGCGTCCGTGCTCCACTTCCTGGCCACAGGTACCTACCAGCACACAGTGGGGCACTTGCATGGCATTTCACAACCATTATTCTCGCGTTCACTGATCCAAGTGCTCGATGCCCTCCTCAAGCACACAGACAACCACATTTCCTTACCACGGTCTGCCCAGGAGATTGCAAACACCAAAGTGGGTTTCCATGCACTAACCGGCATACCTGGTTGCATTGGTGCCATCGATTGCACCCATGTGGAATTGGTGGTCCCACATGCCATGGAGGTACCGTACCGCGACTGTAAACTATTTCACTCAATCAACGTGCAAATGGTCTGTGACTCCAACAGGATCATCACACATTGTTGTGCCCGATTCCCCGGATCAACCCATGATTCAATGGTCCTGAGGAACTCCGCAATACCACGCTACATGGAGCGACATGCAGGGCCAAGATCCTGGCTACTCGGTGAGTCTCATGTCATGGCCATGGAAATGTGAAGTGGGTAGGTGATTGACGTACCAATGCATACTTTACCTGGCTGAAAGGGGGGGATGATGCATACTTTACCTGGCTGAAAGGGGGGGGGTCATGCATACTTTACCTGGCTGAAAGGGGGGGATGATGCATACTTTACCTGGCTGAAAGGGGGGGCGGTGATGCATGCTTTACCTGGCTGAAAGGGGGGGGGGTGATGCATACTTTACCTGGCTGAAAGGGGGGGAAGGATGCATACTTTACCTGGCTGAGAGTAGCAGAGGCAATGGAGCCAGCTCATACCCTAAAGCAGCACAAACGTCAGCTGACACCTGTACACATAATGCCCGATGTAAGCAGCCCTACCATGTGAATGAAGGTGTGTCCCAACCATGACACAACCATCTGCAAGTGCATTGTACCTATTCGGACCACATTGACTTCAACAAAATGCACCTACATGCACGGCACCAAACAACATCAATTGAAAGGCCTGTCCCCCATAAATGTGCACAAAGGAGGCACATGACGGACAGAAACATCAATACACCATTACACAGACACCAAGGCCCCAAAAATGTCCCTATCAACATCAGTAGTGCTCATTGGGGTCATCATGAGGCTGACAGCAATGTTGCCATAATGTGAGCGTTGATATCACAGGACACGTGCCAATTCACCAAAACAAACGCCATGAACGAACACAGTGGATGGGCACTCACAAGGCACTTGACCCCCATGCATACATTGGTTGTTGGCATGAAAAACAGTCCATGAGAGCAATACACATATACCGGTCACATAGTGTAAATCCATTTGTGCATTTAAAAGTGGTACAAAGTAACAGTTGAATGCATGCCATGTTGGCACGTCATGTTTGGAATTAGATGTCATGACTGACACATACATTGTTGCCCACATACAGGTGATAGTATATACAAAAATAATGAGCACGCTTTTACAGCATGAGTCCTCTTTTTAGGGGTTTGTTGGACGAGGACCAGATATATAGCAAAACATAAGAGGGATTTCCAACAAACTACCATTACATATCCTCACCAGAGGTCAACATAACTGGATCTCACACCAGATACAAGTGATCACAGACCATCAATCTTTTAGCAAATATAAAGAGATGGTAGGCTCAATTCTAGCAAAACATATTTCGTCAATTTATTATATTTTTCTCATAAAAACAGACCATTAGGTCACAATTGTAGAACACATTATACATAAAACAACACAAATAAAAAAGAGACATATAATCAATAGTTCAAATCTTGTGATGTGTTCACATAATATTTGCTAGTCAGACAATAGTGATGTTAGTAACACAATGGGTGACTTTACAATAGCCTGGTATTGTTTTTGCTAAGGCGTCCCCACTTTGTTTGTGTCGACGTGCACAAATACGTTTCCAGCCTTAATGTTTAAACGACTTTTCCTTATTTCATAACACTTAGTCGTATAGATAAGGCTTTCTTCAGGAAACAGAATTGACAAGTATAACTTGTCACACAATCAAGTGTGCAATGTCTCAGTATATCAGCAATCATCCGGAATGTCAGTCCTCTATATTGTTATGGCCTTCATTCTTTCTATGGGCACTTGGTCCCACTAAGGAAATTCCGTTGTAATTTGGTCCTGTCTATCGGAAGAGCTTTTTTTTGCCGGGCTCTGCGCTGTCACAGAATCAATCTTCGAGGTACATACAGGGTACGAGCATTAATTACCGCTCGACTCCACATGATTTCGGCAGAACTTTTCTTTGCCGGGCTCTGCGCTGTCACAGAATCAATCTTCGAGGTACATACAGGGTACGAGCATTAATTACCACTCGACTCTACACGATTTCGGCAGAACTTTTCTTTGCCGGGCTCTGCGCTGTCACAGAATCAATCTTTCAGGTACACACAGGGTACGAGCATTAGTTACCGCTCGACTCCACGCGGTTTCTTTCAGGCCTGCAGATATGGCTTGCGCTCTCTCATCTCAATGGTTTACACGCGCCTCCGGCAAAAAACAACAGAGAGTCCCCTGAAGAGGTGGCTCCTTACACCAGTCCGAAACCCACAGAACCAGCATGAGGAGGACTTCAATCGTGCACATACACGTACCCGTGTGGTGATTGAGCAGGAATTCGGCCTACTGAAGGCACGGTTTCGCTGCCTCAGCAGGTCTGGTGGGGCACTCCTGTACCGCCATGAGAAGGTGGCAAAGATCGTCATGGCATGTGTCATGCTACACAATATGTGCATCAGATGAAATGTGCCCTTCCCCCTGACGCAGTACTATAACCACCTGACGATGAGGATGAGGAGGGTGGGGATGGGGCAGCACCTCAGGGAGGCAGCGATGCACAGGAGGGACATCAAATGCGTCGGACTCTGATCAACCAATGTTTCTAGCACACATCGATGGGGGGTGTCACATGGAGATGGCAATTGGGGCACTGTGTGTGTCTGGTATATGGACACTGGGGACTGTTCACCAATAAATCACACATACGCAATGAGCAATGTCCACACATGTGAATTGTACAAAAAGGAAAAGTGTATTGTAAATGTGATTTGGTTTAACACACCCACTCCCCCCTCCCACCTCCCCCCTGAACTCCCCAACACACCCACTCCCCCCTCCCCCCTGAACTCCCCAACACACCCACTCCTCCCTCCCCCCTTCCCCCTGAACTGCCCAACACACCCACTCCCCCCTCCCCCCTGAACTCCCCAACACACCCACACCCCCCTCCCCCCTCTGCCCTGGACTCCCTGCAAAGGTGTGAGGAAGTCTGTGATGAAGTGGCTAATGTTTGATTTCTCCACTGGGCGGCCACTATTGGCAGCCCCATCCCCTGGCCCCCAGGGCACCCCTGCCTGTGCTCCGCAGGTTCCTGCCCGATCAGCGGACGGGGCTGCTTGGTGTTGAACTGGCAGCCGAGGAGGTCCCTGGCTGCTCATTGGGACGCATGTCCCTAATTGACTGAACAAGTTCAGAGATCACGTGCCGCACCACGGCGAGTTCAGCACAGATGTCCTTTGTGGAGGACTGTATTGCAGCCTTCACTGTCTCTGCGCATTGCTGGATTCCTGCCCTTGCACCCCCACAATCTGCCACATGCTCAGTCAGGAGTGAGGAGAGTTGGTGCTGCCGTGTGATGATCTCCTCCGACTGTTGATTTTTCTGGGCCATGGATATTGCCAGTGGTCTATCCATTGGGCTGCTCACCTCCAGCACATCTTGCACTGAGCATGGAGAGCCTGGACAATCCTCATCATCTAATTGCCCCTGTGTGGCATCTTCATGCTGGCTGCTTTGGGAGAGGTAGGGGGAATGAGGGTGGGCAGTGGGGGGTCCTACATTGATCTCCTCATCATTCCCCATATCACTGTCAGAGGAAGCTGCAATGGCAGCAGTTGCCCCGATTGCGCTGCTTCCTGCAGGACCAGTCCCTTCTGTGGCCACCAGTCGGGGTATGTCTGCTGCTGCTGCTGGTACCCTGCTGCCTGCTGGGGTGCCTGTCAGTGCCCTGTCCTGTGTTTTTTCCCACAGATTTGGGCTGCTGTGGGGTTTTGGTCTGTACAGCAGAGGTGGAGGGTTGGTGTGCTGGCACTGTGGTCCTGGCCTTCTTGGCAGGTGTGGTGGCAGTAGTGTCTTCCTCGTCGAGGTCGGAATTGGAGCCTGTGGTGGATCAAAGGAGGGAAAGTGTTATTGATGGGTCTGCAGACATTGAGTGGGCATTGTGATGACTGCCATCATTTTGGTTACTAGATGCGGCACATTCGAGGCAGGGACATACAGGTTGTCTCCCTTTTGTGTGGAAGTAGCATGGGGGTATGTGGGTGCCTACAGTTAGGGTGTGCATACTGCATGTGTCCAGGGTGGAGGTTAGATATGGCTGTAGGCAGTCTTCTGCTGATGTGTTGTATTTACACTATTGGGCAAGATTGTGCTTCACATGAATGGACTTCAGTGACTTTTGCATGGCTTGATTTGAGGCACCTACCTGCATCGCCTGATGTCGGGGCTCCTCTCTCCATTCCTCCTACCCCTTCAATGCTCTTGATGCCGATTGTAGTGGCACAGATTTCCTCCCAGGGCTGTAATTTTATTGGGGGCTCTGATCCTCCGCCGCTTGCCATGCCCATGTTCCTGTTGGCAGACAGGATGCTCCTAACGCGGAGCCGGAGATCATCCCACCACTTACGGCACTGTCTCGCGTTGCGGGGTACTGTTCCCACAGCACTGACCCGCTGTGCAACTGGGGCCCATATGGCCTTCTTCTTTGTGATTGCCGGTCTGGTCATTTGGGTAGAAAAGACCACAGCAGCGTTTTCTTGGATGTCCACTGGTTGCGGAGGATGCCAATGGATTGTGTTTTTGAAGATGGCCGCCGTGCTCTTTCCCGTTCCGCCGCGATGACACAACTTCCAGTTCCGCTCATTTACGGTCACCGCTAATTGCGGTCACCGCTAATATCGGTGGCCGGGGTGGCAGTAGTGCACCTTGCGCGGCATACGATGCCGGTAGGTGCCGTTTTGGGGGCATTAACTGCATGGCGCAGTTTACATTACCGGCATGGCGCAATGCTCGTGCCCGATGGGTCGTAATGTGCCGCTTTTTACGGTTCCGGCCCAGCACGGACACGTTAATTGCGCCATGCCGGTAATGTACTTTACTTACCTCCAGGGTCGTAATGAGGGCCATTGTGTCACAATCTGCCTCTGGCATCTGGTCTCCCATGTTGCCTTCCCATTTGGCCTTAACCGTCAACTTTTCCAAAGGAGATAGACCCTTTATTGCTTGATAGAGTCGGGTGACCTTGGCCCTACCCTCTCCTCCCACCAGGAGTTACTGCAGTAATGAATTCACTGTGGGTTCCTCCGGAATGTCCGACCAGTTGGATGCCAATCGCTTAACCCCTGCCCCATTGGTGAGGTACTGCCCCTTCGACATTCCATACTTTTGCTTCCATTCTTCAAACGGCAATAACTTACCTCCTTTGAACAGATCGCCCACTGTCTGGCAACCCTTGTCCATCAGGTTCTTAAACCCCATTTCCTGTATTATTGTCCATAATTCTTGGTCTGCGCTCCATGGTATGTCTGCACTGTACAGCCCCAACCCCTGTTCTTTCCCCTGGAGCTTTATCCAGACCTCTCACACCACTTGGAATATGACAGTGGATCCTTTCCCTCCCACCACGCCCCACAACAATTCTACTCCCGTCCGGTGGTTTGGGAAGTCTCCTATTAAGCTTGACACAAGTTCCCCCATGCTGTCTACCCACACCAGTACTGACTGTAATTGTGATACCATGAAGTACCATTCATAATTTGGTAAATTGAGGCCTCCTTCCTTGTGTGGGTGTCTTAATGTTGCCAACGAGACCCTCCTTCTTCCTGTGTCCTATAATATAATATATAATATAATAACACTTTCTTAATACTATAGGGTATGTTGAGAAGTAGTAGAGGAGTCTTGGGAGAATGACCATTTTGCACAGTGCTACTCTCACCATCAATGATATCGATAATTTCTTCCAAAACTGAATCGACTACCCTATTCCCGATAGGGCTCTACACATGTGCACAAACGTGTCTTCTATCTTATGGAAAACCTGGATGTCCAGATACCTGAACGACTCTCCCTCCCACCGTATTGTAGGTGACTTCAATCCAGCAATCCAACTAAGTCAATGCCTAGTCTGGGGTGCCCAATGGAAGCCCTTATTTATATATTTCTATGTCAAGTTCTTAAATCTGGATGATGAACCCTTATATAACGCCCCTCTCGTTGAATCCCCTTGACCTCACTGAGCCAAGAAGTAGGTTTGTTTTGCAAATTAAAATATTTATTTGAGGAATAAGACAATATATATATATCACAATTTTATGAATAAATTAATATTTGATAGCACGCTTATGAATATAATACTGATCAACAATGGGTAATATTACAATAGCACGATTATTTAATCACTTAGGAGTTGGTATGGAAAGAATAAGGTAGCAGAGAATGCTTTGTATGGTTTCAAGGGAATGTAAGATGGGAAAGAATGCAGCAAAAAAAATAAACTTGATATGGTTTCAGCAAGAGATAATATGATCACTTTTTCCCTTGTGACAACTCACTCCCCCCCTTAGGCAATATAAAGAGATGGAAAGGAGAGCACACAGTTTTCAGGGATACAATCAAAATGCAGTTCAAATGCCAGTTCCCCCCAGCAAGCTTAGAGAAAACCGGTTTGCTTTTAAACAGGCAAAAATACTTTTAAATGTGATTGCAATGTAGTGAAAATTATGCTAAAAATGATTCATGAGTGATTATCAGGTTGAAAACGAAATTCAGCAGTTGCAAGCAAAAGACAGCAATTTTGACAGGAGCTCATTTTTCAATTTGCGGCACTTTTTCCGAGTGCGTAAAGCGCGATTAGGGAAAAACTATAAGGAATTTGGGATTTTGGGTCTGTTGGAAAGATTAGGATCTTCGCTTTAAAATGACAGTTAAATTTCACTTCTAGGACGTGCGGTTCAAAAGATACAGACATTTTTGTGGAGGTAGATTTTCAAAAATAAAGTCAAGATTTCAGAATGACAGATGACGCTTTTACAGATTTGAAATCACAGAATGGACACACGATTTCTATGCAGTTCTGGACAGGTTGAAATGGTTTAAATAAGATTATTTTAGACTAAGAGATTGGTTCTGTACAGTTCTTAGACTGGATAATCACTCCTAGTTTTGGACTGGAATGGGCCTGGGACGGCACTCTCGCCACCGGGCGGTCAGGCACTAGTTGCTCACAGCACGCTCTCTGGTCTGCTATCGGCACTGCACAGCGGTCTGGTCTGGTCGGTCTGGATACAGCACTGCTCTCTCTGGATCTCGGTTCTGGCACGGGGTTCTGGGCCAGAAGCGAACAGCATGGCAAGGCTGTTGAATAGTTTGGTTAGGCTGCTGGATTCTGGTGCCTTTGAAAAGGATTCAGCTTGTGGATTAGGCCTCTTTTCTCCAATTTTCTAGAGTTTAGTTCTAGAGTTTGGTTCTGGAGTCTATCTGGAGTCTAAGTTCTGGGCTCTGCGCATATTACTGTATGTTTTCATTTTTTCTAGTATAAACCCAGTGTCTACAATATTAATTATTACGGGGCTTGGACTCAGAACATCCCACAGCGTCCAACTTTGTCTTCAACTATGAGTGAAGGTGTCATTTTAAGAATCTCAAAATTGTACATTTCTATCAGCTGGTTACAATTAGTTATCAGTATTCTTATAAAACATATATTTGCCTTCACTTCAGTACACCCATTGGTTTGTGCCCGCCACTAGAAATTTGGCTTGACTCAGAGGTCACATGTCTTGTTTTTCCTAGAGCAGTGTGGACAGTTACACCCAAATCAGCATATCCTAATCAAATGAAAGAATCCATTGTCTTGTGTTCCTGCTAGCATACCAGGGTGCCACTCTCCATCTGATTAACAGGACCATGCGATTTCCTGCCTTGTTGCTGAGAAGACTAAGTGTGAAGAGTTCTCATAGAAAAGCAAGCCTTTTGAAGTCTCAGCTAACTCAGGTTACTGTTTAGCTTCTGAAATACAGGTCTCCTGTCTCAATTGAGATCACCAGCACCAGTCAGTGGCGAGCACCAGTACTGCACCTGTTTTTGACAGTTGTCTTAACAGTAAGGAATCCTCAAAATATACTTTGTTCAAATATAGATACACTTCTGTGGACCTCAGATTCATGTAGATTCTTGCGGCAGAATGATGTTGAACCCCCAACAAGGACGTGGGACCTTTTTAGTGGTTTTGGTGAGCCGGAATTTTAGCAATTTTTGACATCAAGAAAATGAATTCCCAACAGCTCTGGGTTGCTTTTGGCAATCAGTATTGCTATTCCCAAATGGTTTCAGGCTACTGTGTGTCTAGCCCAATGGTGGTTTTTAGGCAGTGACCTCCTGTGCTCACTAATATAGACAAAAGTGGGTGGCAGCCTATTTTTCTGATTTTTACTGTGCATTTTTGGATGATTTCTGGCAAGCAGCATGCTTTCCGGTGGCCGCTCTAATGTTTCTGCTGCCAGCGATGTTGTAGGGCTTGAATGCGTGAAAACATCCCACAGTATCCCCCAGTCCAGTAGTGTGCCGAGGTCCCGGCCTCGCAGCCCCCCTAGTGGGAATAACAGAGACTTGCCTTTATTTATGTATAAGCCCGACAGTTTCCGGAAATGATATAATGCTTCCAACAATATTGGAACGTTCACCGATGGCTTACCTACATACAACAGTAGATCATCTGTGTGCAGGGAAACAATATGTCTTAACCCCCCTGCCTCATTCCCTGTTTCCCTCATTTCCCTCATAAGATACCATGCTAGTGGTTCCACCACCAGTGCAAATAGTATCCTGGAAACCGGGCACCCTTGTCTCGTCCCTCTTCCTAATGTCCACTCTGCTGACACCCAGTCATTTGTTTTAACCCTCGCCCCTGGCTCATTATACAGGAGTCACAACCACCATCTGATGTCCTCTCCAAACCCATAGGCTTCTAATACTTTAAACAGCCACTCCCATTCCAGAGTCGAAGGCCTTCATGGCATCTTAGGAGGCCACCGCCATTTCCTCTGCGGAATCCTTAACCTGGTCCATTACATGATGAAGACGGTATAAGTTTATCATGGTGCTGCGCCCCTCTATAAATCCACATTGCTCCGGTGTATCAATACTGGAGCTACTGAGGACAGTCTAGACGCTAAGACCTTGCCCAAAATGTTTGTGTCCACATTTAGCAGTGAAATTGGCCGGTAGGATGCACAGTCCAACGGTACAATGTCCTTTCGTCGCGGGATGTTTTTTCGCAGGTTTTTTTACTGTGAATTTCTTTTAAAAAAAAAACATCACATTTTTAATAAAATCGGGGGTTTGGGGTGGAACCAAACCCAGTGAAAAAAACCCTGCGAAAAAACATCCTGCAATGAAATGGCATGGAACCAGTCCAACAAGTCCTTCCTTTCCTTTAGGATGACCATTATTACTTCTTCCCTCATAGAGGCTAGGAGAGATCCTGTCTCAAATGCTTTGTCATATAGCCAGGGGATCAGAAGATCCTCATACTGGCAGTACAATTCCACCGGGAACCCATCACCCCCTGGAGACTTGCCTTTACCCATGGACCCAAACACCCCCTTTATTTCCGATTCCGTTATTAGTTCCTCAAGTCTATCTTTCAGTTCCCCCTTTACGGTTGGTAGCTCTGTCAGATCTAACAAGTCCTCTGCCTCTATTTCCCCACCTGTGTACAGGGACTGATAAAAGCTACAAAAGGTTTTGTTGATCCCTTCTTGTGTGGTGACTATCTTCTCGATTCCCCCCCTGATTTGTGTGATGATAAATCGGGGTTACTCCCAATGAATTAACCAACCCTGTAGTCTCCCTGCCTTCTCCCCTTCTCCATGTATTCGCACATCCCATCTGTTCCCATCTGTTCCCATCGAATTTGGATAGGGCATCTTGTGTCCCCCAGTAGGGCCCTAAAACGTCAGCCAATTCCCTCCCTTTCTCTGTCCCTTACGCAATTTCTTATTCCAATTTGGCTACTGTCCCCTCAAGTGCCCGCAATTTTTCCTGTAATCTTTTCCTCTCCCCTGTTACCTTGGATATACATATCCCTCTACCCGTTGCCTTCAGAGCTTCCCACAGGGTCCCCAGTCCCTCTATTGACCCTTCTTTCTCCTCAAAGAAGCGTATTTTCTCCTTGTGTAGAGTCTCCCTAAAAGCTACATCCTCTAGTGCCTGGACAGAAAATCTCCATTCCCTCCAGGTGTGTCACTAAGGGTGAGTGGTCCAAGAGGACCCTTCCAAAGTATGACGTTTGACCAAATCTGTGCGTGCTCTCCACCCCTACGAAGATATAATCTAGGTGCGAGTAGGATCCATGTACCCCAGAAAGAAAAGAGTAGCCCTGTTCCTGTCCATGCAAGTGTCGCCATAATTCCACCAAATCTAGGTCTCTAACCACCTTTCGCAAGGATGTTGTTTTCTGCTGTTTTGTTTGACCGCACCTCCCGTGCAATCTAGTTCTGGGTCTAGTAGGCAGTTAAAATCACCTCCCCACACAAATAACCCTTCCTGGTGATCCCCTAGTAAATGTAGCACCGATGGGAAGCATTGTTTGTCCTCAACATTGGGGGCGTAGGTATTTACTGCACAAATCTTCCTCCCCTCCATGATCCCCCAGAGCACCACCATCCTCCCAATATCATCCGTCACTACTTTGTTCACCTGGATCAGGACCCCTGCTGCCACCCAGATCAATAATCCCCTAGCATACTTTGAGTAAGCCGTTCCTACCTCCATCCCTCCCCACCACTTCTTAAGCAGTTCCAAATCTTTCTTCACCATATGGGTTTCCTGTAGCAGGGCCAACTGTATCCTTTGTCACTTTAGAAACCCCCCACTGGCTGACATTTAAACTTTCTTACCCATTCCCGCACATTCCAGGTCCTGATTGTCAATCCATCACCCTGCATATCCGGCATAGCTACCTGATTCTTTGCCCCCCATACTTGCCCCCTCCCTTTTGTGTCCCCACTGTGATGTCTGAGGCTGCCTTATAGCTGAACCATAACTTCCAACCACTAGAATAACTAGACCTCACCATTCCGCTTATTGACATTCCCCAAATGCCCCACAGTGTCATCTTAGTCTGCTTCGAAAACTTTACCTTAACTTTCAACCAACCAGGCCCTAACCATGTGCCCCTGTTGACCATTTCTCCACCTTCTCGCACCGCTCCCGCCCACCTCCCTATCGACCCCTCACCTTCTCCCGCAGTTCTTCCCCCCAAACCGGTCCCCCAACCAATAAACCCAACCAACGCTCACCGAGACCTCTCATCCCACACCTGTGTGTTAGTGTGGCGAGTGAGATCTCAGTGTCAAGGCAGGCAAAGCACCCTTCCTGCTCTGAACCGCCTACCCTTATCCACACCTCTTATTAAATCCATACAGGTGTTGTGCCTCCGCCTCTAAAAGAGAAAAAGAATAGGGGGGGCAGCTGACGTGACTAAATCAAATGCGTCCGAGAGATCCAGTAGGAGAAGGAGGGTAGGCTTCCCTTTGTACTTTAGCTCGTCCATTTGATTTTTTTAAGTCTGTTAAAGCAGATTCTGTGCCATGTTTAGGTCTGAAACCTGAGTGTCGCAGACCAAGGAGATTGTTAGTTTCAAGGTAGGCGTGTATCTGTAGATGGACCGCCCTACCTAGAATTATCAAGAGGAATGGCACAGTAGTTATGGGTCTGTAATTAGTTGGGATGTTAGGGTCCAGGCTTCTTTTTTATAAGAGGGGGAGGGCCCAAGCATCTTTTAAGTTGGACAGGACGGAACAAGTGTCGAAGGAGGAGTTTATTAAAGTAGCAATGAATGGTGTTAGTTCCTGAGCTGCCTCTTTAATTATTGGAGCCGGGCATATGTCCCCCTGGCATCTTCATGGTTTGAGAGTGGCTATTAGGTCCACTACATCGTGGATGGATACCGGGGTGAATTTGGAGGGGTTGCATGGTTTAGTGGGAATCGTCTGCGACTCCTGTAATGGCAGGTTCCCTGAGAGTTTTTATTTTTTGGCTTCTATTTTCTCTTGTAAAAGCGTAAAAATATTCAGGAGCGTGGTTTGAATATTTGTACACGAAGATTTGTCCTTGGAGCAGGTTTCTGTCAGTGGTTTTGGGGACTCCAACTCTCTTAAAATGATGAAAAAGTCTCTAGTACTTGAGTTGGCTTAATAGATCCTGTCATTATAAGTTTGAAGGATCTCAGATTTGTATCTGTTAGAAATGTTAGCGAGTTTTTCCTTGTTCAGCGCTGTAGGGTTATTCTTCCATAAAGATTCTGCACTTTTTTTCACTACGTAAGGCTTTAAGATTGGGGGTTAACCAAGAGTTTAGGTGTGCTTGGGGCTTACTTTTACGCATTTTTAACAGAGCTAGTTTATCAGTAGCTTGTTTAATTGTGTAGTTGTATAATTCTACTAATTCTACAGGGTCTGGGCTAGTAACAGTGAGATTGGCAATAGGTTGAAGTAAACGTAGTAAGTTCTCCACTTGTTTTTCTGATGCTCTCCCTTAAGTCATGGGCAGTCAAGACCCAGGGAGCGTGGCCCCAGGGTGGTTCTTATGTTGTCTCTTATCGCCCTGTAGGGGTACCCCTCTCTGGTTCCAACGTCAAATAGTGTTCCTGCTCTGTGGGCCGTCTTCTCCCAAGTGGCCCCATAGGTCTTCCTGCTTGTACACCCCTCCTGCTCTGCTGGGGGTGAGGTTGCCCTTGTACGCTGCCTTGCCGCCCCACAGGGTGTTGATTGATTCCGCCCAGATCCTCTCGTCTGGATAGGTCTGGTGTGCTCCACCAGTATGCCCACTATAGGAGTTGTTTCTCGCTGTTGCCCCCAGGTCCTGGCACAATATTGTTTTTGTCCAGACGGGAGGGAGGTGGGGTGGTGGGCCTTCTCTTGTGGCCTGCGTCTCTCTGTTTCACTATCTCGGGTCAACCTTTCAAACTGCCGCCTCAGACCCTCCCGCGTGGTCAGGTCCATTGCTGTACCACTGCGCCCTTGTTTTGCTGTGTCGTGGGACAGCTCCATGGTGCTCCCCCGCTCTGGCACTTACTCTCCTGTCGTTTTGTGCAGCACCTCTCGCTGCTGTGTGGGGGTCACCTCCATGATCGGCCAGTCCATTCGGCACCACCAGATGCCAGAACTCCCTCTGGGCCATGCACCGCCGGATCGTGTGGGCAGTTTTGTGTCCCTCACTTCATTTCCGCCGTTCCCCAGGACCAGGAGCGCTTCTCCACTGTTGCCCCTCCGGCACCGGTGCTCCTCCCCCTCTCCGCCAACTCAGGTCGCCAGCTCAGCGGGGAAAATGGCGTGCTTGTGCCCCTTCTCTCCTTCTGGTGTGTCGGTCAGGTATTCACGACAGTGGTTCTGCATGAAAGGTTGCCTGCACACTGCAGGGGCACTCCGAAGGCGATTGCTGCAAGTGTTCTTGTGCATATGACAGGATCTTTATGGCATATTGTCTGGCGGTGTCGGCAGGGCGTTGAGATTCATGTCTCCATCTTGCGCCTGCCAAGCCACGCCCCCTGAAGACACTCTTTGCAGGCTGTGGAAGATGATGAGAAACATGGCAATGGTGAAATACCCTTATTCCCTAGAGGATCATATCATCTAGATGCTAATATCTCTGTACCAAGCTCTTCATTAAGAGAAACACAACCACCGTCTAGGCATTTACGTTGGGGTCCTAACCAACATACACTTGTGTCCTTCAACAGGTGTGATGGAAGTGCATCTGCCTGATGAAATCTTTCTGGGTTTTCTGAACACATCCAGAGCTCAACAGATTCTGCATGGGAGTGGGGTCTGCTAATGAGCCTCACTTTCATAAGACATTCTTAAAGAGGGATGTTAGTGGTGTCTACCCAGGTGCGAATGACTACCTATGGGATTCATCTCCATATAAGGACACCTATGTATACTTTTGCTGTGCACGATTTGACATCTCAGCAGCTCTTGGGCAATGTGGCTACCTAGCTGGGAAGTTACATAAAGCAGAGAAAATGTGCACGTGCCATAAAATCTGCACACATGTACTATCATTCAAGACACCTACTGGCGTTAGGAAAAGTGACTTATAATGTACAGTTGTCGATTGGTTCCTTCCATGGTATCCCTACTAAATTAATAATGTTAAATAAATTGTTGGAAAGTGTTTATTATCAATTAATAAAGCCTCTTAATGCATAAATTCAATTGACAGCAATAGGGATTTACTTTTAATATATAAAGCGCATTGTTAACTGCCATTGGAATGTCCATGGCCCTCTTGCATCTGCTTGCAGTGTTCTATTATCCTACAAACTTGATGGAACAAAATCTCAAACAATATCCTACCAAAGAAGAATACTTTGTTGTGGAAATTAATGATGTATTGGTGATTTCTGGTATCAATGTTTTCTGTTACCGACCCTTGGTTAACTGATTTTACTGTTTTTTGTTACCAACCCTTGGCTATAAACCATTGGCTGATCAGATAACATTTCTTGCTGGGTATGCCCTCTCCCTCTTCTGAGTAGCAAGCAAGTGGCTCCTTTGTTCTGCATCAAGTAAGACTCACAAACCAACAGTTGGGCTGGCTGTTTTGTAAGCATTCATAATAATAATAATTTGCATTTATATATACCCTCAGGCATCTGAGCGATGCTTACCCACTTTTCGTGGTGCTAATTTATCGGCCTTGGAAGGATGAAAGGCTGAGTTTGGCCTTGCCGGGATTCAAACCTGCATCAGTAGGCTCAATAAAGACATCAAAGCGAGCGTTCTAATTGCAGTGCTATCTGACCATTGTGTTGACCAATGCACAGATGATTCAAGGGAAGGTAACCAGTGACAGAGGCCCTGTGGTCTCCAGGAGGTTGGGCGTGGGAAGAAATAAGGTACCGAAGAAGAGATGATCAAGGAAAGCTTGTTTCCACTATGCTGAATATTACCCATCATGCTGTTCTCAGCCCCAAAGTGAATTCCTGTGGACTGAGGCATCTGAGAACTGCACCATACGGGTGTGGACAAGTCCTTGAAAACTAGTTCCTATTGGATTCTTGCAGTGGAAAGAAAATCCACCAATCCTCTGTCTTCCTTCTATTCTATATGACCCCTTAACCCACTATTCAATTGATTCTTGTTGGATCTGTGAACAGTTGAAAGACCCCTTCCAGAGGAGCAAGGCCTTCATCAGAGGATGGAAAGCGTCTTCCTTCAATGATCTCTGAGGAGTAAAGTGACTACAGGTGAAAGCACTATGAAGCCTGACTGCAAATAAGGACCCCTGGACCAGGAACTCACTTCCATGAGGGTACAGTGTTCATGTAGGTGACTTCATATACTTCACTGCATTGGAAAGAGCTGAAGAGGCTGAAGCAGTTGTAGCTTTCCTGAACTGAGCCCACCCCTCATCCCCGCATCTTTTGAAGTCCAAAGGAATTAGCCCTGGCATTGCTGTTGGTGATCATTACATCAACTGCATACAAGACACTTTCAAGCAAGCTTGTTGAGCTTTTGATGAAGTGACCTTGAGATGCTGATATTTAACCAGCCATGTCCATGCTTTGACTCATCGAGATACTCCAAGTCACAATTGAGATGCCTATTTGAAGCCATCCTTCAATTTCTGAGACGCTTCTGGGGGACTCAACCCATCAACAGTTTTCAATAAAATGTCATGCTTTGTTTAATTTTCAGATGCCTATCAAGAGCTTCAAACTGAGCCATCTCAAACCACTGCCTGCTGAACTTGATTGTTGTTGGGCCCTCCTGTCATCTCCTTGAACCTCTCGGCAGTGCTTGAATTCCATCCCAGCGAGATTGCCTCCTTTGAACCATAACTCGAACAACAGAAAAAAAGTATAAAAGTCCAGCCGAATGCTTTCGATCCACCAAAGGCGACTAAGGAATTCCTATGCACCCTGCTTTACCTTGGGTCCTAGAGACTGTATATATTGACAGGGTAATTCATAGAAATTCGCACAAAAATGGCGCACGCGGCTGGCGCACAGTGTCCCCGTGCGATACACTGCGCCAGCCGCGTGCGAAAAAATCCTTTTCATCGCACAGCGTATTCATGGATTTTAGCCTCCGAAACCAGCCGTGGCACAGAGTGGCGCAGCGACCCTGCAGCAGCGCCAGTTACGCTCCCAAGAACGCCCTCGCGCAAGGAAAAGCCTTCAAAATCCCCAAAATCATCGCAAAGGGCTGCGCTAACCCTGGACCAGTTCACAGGGCTGCCAAACAGCAAACGCCAAGCAGGGAACGTGTATTTCAGTGGTTCGCGGGAAGTTCCACACGCGATTGTCCTGGGTACGTGTACATCAGGGGTGCGTGGGAAGTAACACATGCAATTCCATCAGGGTACGTGTATTCCAGGGGTGCGCGGGAAGTATCACACGCAAAAGCAGCAGGGTACGTGTATTCCAGGGGTGCGCGGGAAGTATCACACGCAAAAGCAGCAGGGTACGTGTATTTCAGGGGTGCGCAGGAAGTATCACACGCGATTCCATCAGGGTACGTGTATTCCAGGGGTGCGCGGGGAGCACCACACGTGAACCCTGCACATGTCACGCAGGCACCACATCCACCATGGCCATGCCCCCCAGCCAACCCACATGTCACCTTTCACTACTGCCCACCAACGCATGTCCCCCTGCACCCCCAGCCACCAGAGGGAACCCTCCACCAGGCCCCCACTCATGTCTCCCACCACCCCCACCCCCCAGCAGTGCAGGGGCAGCCTCCACCAGGCCCCCACTCATGTCTCCCTGCACCCCCAACCCCCAGCAGTGCAAGGGCAGCCTCCACCAGGCCCCCACTCATGTCCCCCTGCACCCCCACCCCCCAGCATCCAGGGGCACCCTCCACCAGGTCCCCACTCATGTCTCCCACCACCCCCACCCCCCAGCATCCAGGGGGAGCCTCCACCAGGCCCCCACTCATGTCTCACACCACCCCACCCCCCAGCATCCAGGGACACCCTCCACCAGGCCCCCACTCATGTCTACCATCACCCGCACCCCCCAGCAGTGCAGGGGCAGCCTCCACCAGGCCCCCACTCATGTCCCCCTGCACCCCTACCCCCAGCATCCAGGGGCACCCTCCACCAGGCCCCCACTCATGTCTCCCACAACCCCACCCCCCAGCAGTGCAGGGGCAGCCGCCACCAGGCCCCCACTCATGTCTACCACCACCCCCACCCCCCAGCATCCAGGGGCACCCTCCACCAGGCCCCCACACATGTCCACCCTGCACCCCCACCCCCCAGCAGTGCAGGAGCAGCCTCCACCAGGCCCCCACTCATGTTTCCCACCACCCCCACCCCCCAGCATCCAGGGGCAGTCTCTGCCAGGCCCCCACTCATGTCTACCATCACCCCCACCCCCCAGCAGTGCAGGGGCAGCCTCCACCAGGCCCCCACTCATGTCTCCCCCACCCCCACCCCCCAGCATCCAGGGACACCCTCCACCAGGCACCCACTCATGTCTACCATCACCCCCACCCCCCAGCAGTGCAGGGGCAGCCTCCACCAGGCCCCCACTCATGTCTCCCTGCACCCCCACCCCCCAGCATCCAGGGGCACCCTCCACCAGGCCCCCACTCATGTCTCCCACCACCCCACCCCCAGCAGTGCAGGGGCAGCCTCCACCAGGCCCCCACTCATGTCTACCACCACCCCCACCCACCAGCATCCAGGGGCACCCTCCACCAGGCCCTCACACATGTCCCCCTGCACCCCCAACCCCCAGCAGTGCAGGGGCAGCCTCCACCAGGCCCCCACACATGTCCCCCTGCACCCCCACCCCCCAGCAGTGCAGGAGCAGCCTCCACCAGGCCCCCACTCATGCTTCCCACCACCCCCACCCCCCAGCATCCAGGGGCACCCTCTGCCAGGCCCCCACTCATGTCTACCATCACCCCCACCCCCCAGCAGTGCAGGGGCAGCCTCCACCAGGCCCCCACTCATGTCTCCCCCACCCCCCAGCATCCAGGGGCACCCTCCACCAGGCCCCCACTCATGTCCAACTCATGTCTCCCTGCACCCCCACCCCCCATCAGTGCAGGGGCAGCCTCCACCAGGCCCCACTCATGTCCCCCTGCACCCCCACCCCCCAGCATCCATGGGCACCCTCCACCAGGCCCCCACTCATGTCCAACTCATGTCTCCCTGCACCCCCACCCCCCAGCAGTGCAGGGGCAGCCTCCACCACGCCCCACTCATGTCCCCCTGCACCCCCACCCCCCCCAGCAGTGCAGGGACAGCCTCCACCAGGCCCCCACTCATGTCCCCCTGCACCCCCACCCCCAGCATCCAGGGGCAGCCTCCACCTGGCCCCCACTCATGTCCCCCTGCACCCCCACCCCCCAGCATCCAGGGGCACCCTCCACCAGGCCCCCATTCATGTCCAACTCATGTCTCCCACCACCCCCACCCCCCAGCAGTGCAGGGGCAGCCTCCACCAGGCCCCCACTCATGTCTCCCTGCACCCCCACCCCCCAGCAGTGCAGGGGCAGCCTCCACCAGGCCCCCAATCATGTCCAACTCATGTCTCCCACCACCCCCACCCCCCAGCAGTGCAGGGGCAGCCTCCACCAGGCCCCCACTCATGTCTCCCTGCACCCCCACCCCCCAGCAGTGCAGGGGCAGCCTCCACCAGGCCCCCACTCATGTCTCCCTGCACCCCCACCCCCCAGCAGTGCAGGGGCAGCCTCCACCAGGCCCCCACTCATGTCCAACTCATGTCTCCCTGCACCCCCACCCTCCAGCAGTGCAGGGGCACCCTCCACCAGACCCCCACTCATGTCCCCCAGCCAACATGTCACCACAATCTAGATCCCCGGCCCTTATGGTCAGCCTCCAAATGCCAAACATCCACCTGAGTATTGCATCAACCCACTTAGAAATGGCAAAAACATGATAGAACCACAATTGCAAGTTTGGAAATGAACACATGTCCCTCACATACACCCAATGGGTGTCAGTGAATGTCAAAACGCATATCATGATATGCATGAAACCAATGAGATGATACTACACATTGAAGTCTGAAGAAAAAATATGTATTAAAAGCAACATAAATTGAATCAAAAATAAACAAACAATAATGGACATTTTAACAAGAAAACCCAGCAGGTACGTGAAATAATGCAAAACCACAAATCATAATGCAAAGGAAAGGTGTCCAAAGTCACAGTCCACAAAACTAAATCCAATGGAAAATTAAAATCAAAAACCATTGCTCCATGGGGAAATCATAAAAAGAAATGAAAATCCAAAAGTCAACTATATACAGATAAACAATCCAGGGTCCATGATCCCAACCGAAGAAATGAAACCTATCTAATAACCCTACCTAAAAAAAGAAAATATATACATAAATGTGGCCCATTGTCCAAAAGGTTAAAAAAAAAATGCAAAACCAAAGGAAACCTAACACTAACTACAGAACTATTTACAAGGGCAGCGGGCTAGTCCGACGGCTCACTTTGGGATGTTCCGGGCCAGGGCATCATCAAACTCCTGCTCAATGTCCCGGAGGCGGTCCTCCTCCATGGCCCCGAGGGTCCGCAGGGCCATCCACATGTTCACCCCAAACTCCCTACGGATTGCCTCGAGGCACTCGGCCCGCCTCAGGGCCCTCCGCATGGAGTTCTCTGACCTGACCATCGTGAGCCGTGCCTCTTTCACCCGCTGCCGCTCCGCATCTATGGCGTGGCCCAACCGCTGCCACACGGAAGACACTTCCCGTCCTGGGTCCTCCTGCCCTCCAGCCGATGCCTGCCCCTCCGATGTCGAAGGCCTCGAGCCATCATGGCTCCCACCACGTTGCTGCTGCGCCTCTGCCCGTGCACTGCCTCCTGCTGCCTGCACATCCTCCGCTGGCTGGGGTGCAGTCGTTGATGTGGCCACCCCTGCTGGACGTCCGACTCCCAACTTTGGCAGGGATGCCTCCTCCACCAGCCTGGCCGCACCGTCAGAGGCAGCTCCACACGGCACCCATGTGACTGATGGGTGGGAAGATGGCACGGAGGACGACTGGCGCATAGGGGGTTCAGTTGAGGAGGGGGTCTGAGCAAGCCCCATCAAACGGAGGACGCGGTCAACGAGCCATTCGAGATGACGTGCAATCTCCTCATGAAAAGACTGCAGATCACCTCGCATGGCCCGTTAACGCAACGCCACACCAGTCAGGACAGGCTCAACCCGGACCCGGATAGCCACCTCCGCAGGCAGAGGAAGGCCAGTTGTCGTGAGCTCATCCCCTGCCTGAAAACGGGTCTGGACGTAGGCAACCCTGCTGGTGCAAGATGATGCAGTGACAGGATCAGGGACAGGATTGCACACAGGCACCTCCGCGGCGACCTGTGCTGCCTCCTGTCCCTGGTCCTGCACTGCACCACTAGCACCAGTTGAATCCCCACCTCCAGACCCCATCTCTGTTGCTTGCACAGCCTCCTCCTCCACCAAACCCCCCACCAACCTGGATGACTCTGTGCCATATTCCCCCGTTGGGCCCTGTGGAGTCCCAGCTGCCCCTTCTGCTGCCGAGGAGTCCAACTCCGACCTCTGCCTCTTGGACCTCCCCCCGGCAGCTGCGGCCTGGGACGCGGCACCGGACTCCTCACTCCCCGACGAGATCACAACCTAGGAGGGGAGCCGGGCCTTGCGTCTCCGGCTGGCGGTGCGCTAACCGCCGCTGTGCTCCACAGCACCTTCTCCGCCCTCTTCATCAGTTGATGCTGCAGACAGGGAGAAATAAAACACAGGCATCAGGGCACTGTACAATGGACACATACACACATGACAGTTGCACATGAGTGGCATTGGCAAACCTCAGACATGGCATCACAATTGGCAACACACATGTCATTTCAACTTGCACACATGAGCCATACCACAGCCACATCGCAACTGCCAGCACCAACCATACACATACAACAGCATGAGCAGACAAAGGTGAGCCAGACATCACATGCAACACAGGGAGTGCACTACACATGCACGCACACCACCACGCTTGCATGCATGTGTACACCTCAGCCAACTGTCGCAGTGTTCCGATGGGCATCCATGTCACATCTGCCAATCAGGCTTCCACATCCCTCTGTCACATGCATCCATGTTGCATCACTGTTGCACCCTTGTCAAATACACACACATGCACATGTACACAGTGCTGATACATGTAGCTGAAAACAACATACATGCGTGACATCACAAACATGCCTACTTACATACACATTCATCCAAACATGTGTGCCCACACGACTGCATTTGGCATGCAAGCCTACACACACAAGCACCATCCATGTCTCACACATGACAGCCCTCGCATGTGTTAGCCTCAAAGTCCTGTACACCCCCACCCATACTCGGCCCCATACAAACAGATGTGCAACCGGCACACTACTGGCACATCACCACACGCACAGCTTACAATCATGATGCTTGTACACTTACCGTTTGACTCCAGACGGGTCTGCCTCTCAAGGACCTGGACGTGGAGCGCTGGGGATATGCGTTCCAGGACCCTCATCTGATCTTCCGACAAGTGGCCCCGGCGCCCCTTAGCATCCGCTGCCTTCAAGAGGTGCTGGGCCTTGTTCAGGGTCCTGGACCTGAAGTCCTACCAGCGCTTCTTGACATGTTGGAAGTGGCGGACTGCCACCCCCTCCGCGTTGATGGCAGTCACGATGTCCGTCCAGATCCGAGTCTGTCCTTCCTTGTCGGCAAGCACACTTCCGTAGAGGGCATCATACTGCCCCAGGACTTGCTCCACCAGGACACCAACTTCCCTGGCACTGAAGCTGGTGCCCCTCTGCCTCTCTGGCCGGGGGTTGTCAGTGGTGCCAGATGTTGCAGTGCCCGACATTGCAACCCCAGAGGCAGGAGTGGGTGGACAACTGGGTCCTGGGGCTGGACTGTGGAGCGATGGAATCCCAGTCGGGAGTCTTCGGTTCCAGCAGGGGTGGTCACAGCAACAGCACCCCTGGCTGATGTGCAGGCAGCAAATGGCAGGGCACGTGGGCAGCAGGCAGTCAGGCAGCAGCAGATGGCAAGTGGGAGCGTGCTCGGGACTCTGGGGGGCAGTAAATCGGCTTTCTGGGCAGGAGTGTGGTCTTCCGTGTGCTTACGCGTGGCCAGCTTGATACGGAGTGATTTGGCAAGTGAAAAGTCCTGCACGTCTGCGTGTAATTCGAGGAAAGGCCCTTCGCGCGTAAGCACGTCTGCACGCATACGCGATTTCATTGGCCCAAAGGCCCCCATGCGCAGCTATGACGTCATGCGCATGGCCGTATAGAATGGCGCGTGTAAAAAAAAAGATACACGTCTGAGTGTCAAAGCATGTAATTGGTGGAAATGGCCTCATCGCGTATGCGCGTCTGTGACGTGTGTATAAAAGGTACATGTAGAACACCATTTCCTTGTGCATGCTTTTCGTGGAGAGCGAGTGGGTGAAATCTGTACTTCTTGTCGGTTCACACGCGATTTACTTCACAGCGTTTCAAATTCGTAGTCCCTGTTACCTCTGACAGCTTTTTCTATTTTCCTCTTTTTCCTGGGCCTGTTTCCTCAAACAGCGTTCCCTTCTACTGTTGTCCTGTCTCCTTAGACAGCGTACAATTCTACTTTTGGCACGGGTGTTGCCAACGCACACACGTGCATATTTTTCACGCTTTTGTTCCTGGCAGACGGTGAGTCGCGCACGTATTTAACATCTGTGCTTGCCCCGTGTGTCGCGTACCCCTTCAGAGGTCATTCTAGGCTGCGTGTGACACGCATATGTTCATTCTTGTGTTTCTGGGTGCCACAGCGTAGTGCAGGTTTATTTTTCCACACACGTGGTCTAGGAGGGGTTGAGTGCACCTCACTTCCCTTTTTTGGGGTGCCTGTGCGTTGCGTGACCCGTCATCTTTCCCCAGGGTTGACATACAGCCTTGCTAGAGCACTAGGGTATGATTACCATCTGGTACCCAACCCCTTTGACCCCCAATTGCCCAGGACAATAGTTCACATTGACTCCCATACGCACAATAACATCAGTGCCATGGCTGGGAGGCGAACAAGCCCTAAGGGTGGCAAAGGTGGCCGAGCCCCAAGTGGTGGCCCTGGTGGATCCGGTAGGGGACGTGGCCGTGACTTGCAGGGTGCCCCTAGCCCCCCATGTGTGGAGGAGCAGTCAGGGACATCCATGCCCCCCCGGTTGAGGTTAATGTGGCTGACACCATCCATGCTCAGCCCTTGTTGGACCAGCCCACTGTGGAACCAGACCTGGCACAGGGTGACTCCATGGCTGACTTCCAGGTCAGCAGGTCACCAGGCCACGTGGATCAGGGGCAGCTAGGTCATCTGCTGCCCCGCGTAGGCAGGCTGGGGAGGCTGCAGGAGCAGCTGCGGCTCCATCCACCCCACCTCTCACACACCCAGCCAGGACAGTGTCGGTCCAAGACCATCATGCTGACATTCCCCATGACACCATCACACTTGAGCTAATGCCTGCACCAACTCCCATGCTGAGTGTGCAAACCCAAACGACATAGGACACTCAGGATCCCCACCACCTTCCAAGCGGAAGAGGAAGAGTGCTTGTCCAGTAGAGGCTGATGCCCCAGACACGGCTACACAGTCCGGCCCGTGAAGGAAGCCCAGCCTCAATGAGGCGGAACTGAATGCACTTGTAGAGTATGTGTCCGCACATGACCGTGAAATGGTGATTGTTGCAGGATCCAAGACCACACCTGCACAACGACAGGCACACTGGCAGACCATTGCGGACATCATTAGTGCCATTGGAATCGTGAGGCGCACAGCTACTGAGTGTTACAAGCGCTGGAATGACCTGAAGCGCAGGGCAAAGAATAAGCTGGCCTCAAGTCATGCCGCAACTCTAGTGACTGGAGGTGGGTCTCCAGCAGAGGACATAGAACAGGTCGCTGGGACCTACGTCACGGAGGAACAGATCCAAGGAGTGGGAGGACTGGCAGATTACGAGGCATTGTCCGGTGAGTGCACATGTGTGTGTCATCCATGTGCATGGTGTGTGTCGGAGGGCTTCTGTTTGGGTGCCAGGTGAGGGTGTGTGTGCCGGAGTGGTTTGGGTCACCCATGTGCCTCATCCAATACATTCTGTGCACCAGCATTTAGGTATAGCAGCATCCCTTCTGCCAACATTAGACATCCAGCCCAACACCACGCCAGTTGCCCGGGATGACGCACTTGATACTGCTGGGGTTGTGGAGATGGTGCAGACCCAGGAGGGGTCTGAGGCCCGACTGACCACCAGTGAGGGACGTGGTGTGGTGGTGGGTGAGAACCCACAACTGCTGCAGGTCGTGCTCTCAAGGGGTGTCTCTAGCTGCACCTCCCGTGAGCTGTATTCAGGTGTCGATTCGGATGATGAGACCTATGTGCCGTCGCAGGTGAGTGTTCCTGGGAGGGATTCTGTTTTGTCCGACCCACCTGCACCAGGGTTAGAACCCTCAATGGGGATGTCAGTACGCCTTTTGTGGCTACGGATGCAAGGTCACACTCTGCGACATCTGATCCTGTTCCTGGGCCAGCAGATCAGAGGGGGAATGCAGTCCTGTAGCCTCAGGCAGTGCCGGCACAGCAAGGCACAGTTCGCCTTGCCCCAGACAGGTGTGGTGCCCGCCGACGTGGTGGCCGTCCGCCACCTGACAATACCGCATGGGAGCAATCCATATACGGTATGGCAACCCAACAGGCAGCATCATCCGAGATGATGGCTCAGGCCATGGATAGCGTGGCCACTTCTATTGTCCTACCCGAAAGGCTGATGGAGCGACTACAGCAGGCAACAGACTCCATCTGCCAGTCACACAGGGAGGACATGTTGGATTCCGACAGGGACAGGCGGGCGGCACTGGCGACTCTGCGGGAAGCCATTTCCATAGAGTCCCAGGGTCACAGGGAAGCCCTGAGGGTGGAACTCCTTCACCTCAGGATGACTCTTGTTGAGCTTGAGGCATCAACAAACAGAAGGACAGGACAGCAGCTGGAGCGTCTCACACGTACGCTCTCAGCTGAGATGCAGGCAACTAGAGCGGAGGTCCGGGCATCCCGTGAGTTGTTGCATGGGGACCTCCGCACAATTATCCTCCAGAATGAGACCTACCACACCTGCATGCTTGCTGCCATGGAGGAACAGACTAGGGCTCTGCGTGGGCTGCCTCAAATAGTGCCACCACCTCCTGATGCAGCTGCAGAGGGTGAGGAGAGCGACAGCAGTGATTCTCCCACAATAGGGTAACCGTGTAGGCCATGAGCCCATTGAGGTGTTCCACACAGGTGAGTTTTGGTGTGCACCCTGTCCTCGGACCTCCTGGGTGGCCTCCCCCGCCCCCCCGGACCCATTAATGGCCATTTTTGATTTTATTTTATTTTATTTTTTTTGGGACAGTGTGTTGCCTTGTGTGGCTCCCATGGGCATACGCTGCATTGTGGCTGGGCACATGCAGGCTTGTCATGAATTTGGTTCAGATGCTTGGGTTTTTGTGAAACACACCCCTCCTGCTTCCCGTTTCCATGGGCTTGCAAATGGTGTGCCCAAGTGACATTGATGTACATGGTGACATTGGACTCCCAGTCGATGTGTGGGTAGTCTGTAGTCAATACTGTGTATACATTCATAGTGCATATTGTTGTTGTATTGTACACTGCATGGTGTATTGATATGTGCCTCTGCATCCAACTCATCCTCGTAATTTGCAGGTCCATTTCACATGTCTTCACAAGGTGGTCCACCTTGGAACTGGAGTCCATGTTGTAAGCCGTGCACTTACACTCTTGTGTGGCGCTAACACTGTATGCTTGGAAGTTTTCGAAGTGCTGGCATTATCAGGTAGTGAGGCTACCAAATTTTTAAGTCTGTAATGTCATGTTTAAGGTAGGTTGGAGGTTGTGTAGGTGATTGGTATTCTTGGTAAGTATTTGGTAATGTGTGTTGTAGGTCCTGCATTACTGTGAGCATTTCATGTGTGGCCATGTTTCCATTAGGGACACTGTAGCTGGTGACACTTGGGGCATGTTGTGGGGATTAATTTGTTTGCTCTCACATTACATGACATGCCATGGTGTGTTGTGTGGCCATGCCGGGGAGGGGTTGGGTGACATGGCACTGTTCTCATGTAGTATTTTGCAAGTGGGTATTCATTTCTGCAGCATGGAAGTGTGTCTTTTGATGACACTGCATTGGTGCTGTTTGTGTAGGTAGGGATGCACACATTGTGACACTTCCACATGAACAATCTCAGGCTGCTATGGTTTTGACAGTTGACTGTCCCTTTGTTCGTCATAATTGTCACGTCGAGTCATCATTGCTTATCAGATGGTATGTGCCAGGGCTGTGTGCACTCCACAGGGGTGTGATTTCTATGTGAAGTAATTAGCCACCAGCTGCGTACAGGCTGCCTCACCCCATGCCCTCTCCCCTCCCATGCGCAGTGGGCATGCATGTGGTTGGGGATGTGGGGGCACCACCATATCCACAGCCAGGCCCCGGCGTGTTGCAACATTGTGCAGGACACATGCTGCCACTATGATCCTGCACACTACTGGGGGCGCATATAACAGCTACCCACCAGAACGGTCAAGGGAGCGAAAGCGTGACTTGAGCACTCCGAATGTGCGCTCCACTATGCCCCATGATGCAATATGGGCTGTGTTGTATCTTACCTCGGGAGGCGTGATGGGGTTCCGAATTGGCGTCATCATGTGGGTGCTCAGAGGGTAGGCACTGTCCCCTGGTGAGGAGGTGATTGGTATCATTAGTGGGGTAGTGACATAACTCTGCATCTGACATGCATGCATGTGCAGTGGCATTCATACTCACTAAGCAGCCATGTATCGCCATGCTGCCCAGCTTCTAGGTCCCGGCTTAGGGTAGACATTCGGTAAATGAAGCTGTCGTGGGTGGACCCTGGATAGGTGGCATATACTGAGGTGATGATTCCCTTGGCATTACATACTACCTGCACGTTGATGGAATGCCAGTGCTTGCGGTTCCTATAGATGTGCTCAGATGCCCTGGGGGGACGTAGTGCCACATGGGTGCAGTCAATGGCACCTAGCACTTTGGGGAATTGTGCCACACCATAGAAATCGAGGGCGGCAGCCTGCCTTTCTGCAGGTGTCCTGGGCAGGTATATGTGCCTACGGACTGATGGGCGTGCAGTGATGATGTTCAAGACCTGGTGTAGGCAGCGTGACTGCGTGGCCTCTGACACCACACCCACTATGGCACGTGTCCGCTGAAATGATCCTGTGGCCAAGAAGTGCAGTACATTGAGGACCTTCTCCAGGGGGCTGAGTGCTGGGGAGCACAGGGTGGGTGATGTGAGGTCATCCTCCCACTCACTGACCAGGTCCAGTATTATGTGTGGTGGAAACCTGTACCTCCCATACACCTGGTCATCAGGCATCCCAAAAAGGCTGGTTCTGGGAGTGAAAATTCGGGCCCTCACTATCCTCCTCCTCCTCCTTTGGTAACCCACGGCCACTGCTGCTAGGAACGGTATATTCATCCTGGCGTCTGAGCTTGTTTGTTGTTTGCACGCACTTTTATGCTGCGCGGGTCGACGTACGCCTGCTTCATGCTGGCGTACGTGTTTCAGGATTGGACCATTTATTTTTTGGCGCGTTGTAGGCGAACATGTGAATCATCCCGCCCACCCCAGGAATACACGTAACACGCTCTCCCAGGCCCAGTCGCGAGTAAATATTCCCGCCCACCCCTGGAATACACGTAGCCCACTCTCACAGGCCCAGTCGTGTGTGGAAGTTCACGCGCACCCCGAAATACACGTACCCAGGGAAATCACGTGTGGAACTTCCTGCGAACCCCGTAAAACACGTAGCCTGCTGGTATCGCGTGTGGAAGTTCACGTGCACCCCGAAATACACGTACCCAGGGCAATCGCGTGTTTGGAACTTCCTGCGAACCCCGTAAAACACGTAGCCTGCTGGTATCGCCTGTGGAAGTTCACGCGGACCCATAATACATGTACCCTGATGGTATAGCATGGGCGACTACCCGCGCACCCCAGGAATACACGTACCCAGGCAAATCGCACAGCTGGGGGGTAGGGGTGCAGGGGGACATGTGTGGGGGCTTGGTGGAGCCTGCTCCTGCACTGCTGGCGGTGGGGGGTTGTAAGACATGTGTGGGGGCCTGGTGGAGGGTGCCCCTGCACTGCTGGGGGTGGCGGTGATGGGAGACATGAGTGGGGGCCTGGTGGAGGCTGCCCCTGTACTGCTGGGGGTGGGGTGGTGGGAGACATGAGTGGGGGCCTGGTGGAGGGTGCCCCTGGATGCTGGGGGGTGGGGGTGGTGGGAGACATGAGTTGGACATGAGTGGGGGCCTGGTGGAGGCTGCCCCTGGATGCTGGGGGTTGGGGGTGGTGGGAGACATGAGTGGGGGCCTGGTGGAGGGTGCCCCTGGATGCTGGGGGGTGGGGGTGCAGGGAGACATGAGTGGGGGCCTGGTGGAGGCCGTCCTTGCACTTCTGGGGGGCGGGGGTGCAGGGAGACATGAGTGGGGGCCTGGTGGAGGCTGCCCCTGCACTGCTGTGGGGTGGGGGTGATAGGAGACATGAGTGGGGGCCTGGTGGAGGGTGCCCCTGGATGCTGGGGGGTGGGGGTGGTGGTAGACATGTGTGGGGGCCTGGTGGAGGCTGCCCCTGCACTGCTGGGGGGTGGGGGCGCAGGGGGACATGTGTGGGGGCCTGGTGGAGGCTGCCCCTGCACTACTGGGGGGTGGGGGTGGTGGGAGACATGAGTGGGGGCCTAGTGGTATGTGAATCTTCCCACACACCTCGGAATACACATACCCAGGCCAATCACGTGTGGAACTTCCCGCGCACCCGAAGTACACGTACCCAGGACAATCGTGAGTGGAACTTCCCACGCACCCCGAAGTACACGTACCCAGGCCAATCGTGTGTGGAACTTCCCGCGCACCTCGAAACACACGTACTCAGGCTAATCGCGTGTGGAACTTCCCGCGCACTCCGAAGTACATGTACCCAGGCCAATCGCGTGTGGAACTTCCCGCGCACCCAGGAACACACGCACACGCTATTTTTCACACAGCGGGTGTCCGTGTTTGTCGGTACCCCTTTGCACCTCATTTGTCCTAGAGGGCCACTGTATGGACCATTCATCATGGCTGTATATGGGTGCTTTTTGCGCACATTTTGGCACACATTTTTTTCAGGCGCAGGGGCGCTTCCGCCTGCTTTCTTGTGGCGTACTTGTTTGGCCCTGTGCGCGTCTTTGACCGTGTGCTGGTTCGCCCTATTCGATTCCGTGAATACGGGTTGTAGGCGAGAGTGTGGGCGTTCCACGCACTTGCCTCCTGTACTTCCCCTGTGACGCCCATATTTTCACGCGTTGTTCCCCATTCCGAGTGTTACGCCCCGTGTTCGCCTACTTTTGTGATGAGCGCCGTGCTATGTGCGATTTCGCAGTGGCCGTGGCGCACGCTGTTGGATGACTTGTGCGCCGGCATGCGCGGCGCACATTTTCAGCGCACATCCAATGTTTTTCTCGCGCACAGACTTCCATGAATCGATGTGCGCTGGTTTCCCTGCAATTTTCACACTTGCACTGCGATTTTCGCACTTTTACTGCGAATCGTACGTTTTGGCACCTCTGCGCGGGAATTTTCGGCGCACATTAATTCCATGAATCGACCCCTGAATATAGGTCACTTTTCCCCCACTACTGTGCATTCTAAAAGCGCTCAGAATGTTTGATTAGATGGATTGTTGAGGGTAGGGAAAGTGGTGCCTCTGGTTGGATTTTTGGGGTGGAACTGTGCCGTATTCAGATGGATTTTGTAGGTAGGAAACATGTTACACTCAGATGGATTGCTAGGGCAGGAAAAGTGTTACACTTAGATGGATTGTCAGAGGAATGCGTAATACCTAGATTGTTTGTGAGGGATTGGAATTGTGTAACACTTAGATAAGTTGCTGAGGAAGGACATGTGTTATGCTTATCTATGAAAGACAAGCACTGAGTTACGCTAAGATGCATTGCTAGAGGAAATGTGCTACTCTTGAATAATGGTGAAGTTTAGCACATGCTTGCATTAGAAGGAACGGTGTCATTTTAGTAGGCTCATTTCTCTTGAAGGACTTAGCCTGGCTCCTGTATGGCCGGTGTGTGCATTAAATTGATCTGACAATGGCCATGTGTGCTGCGCCCATGAGGTTAGCCACCTTTACACCCCAGATCTATGCTGGTAATCCCTCCATTACACTTAAAGAGCCCAACTCAGCCTTGTTCTCCTCATATCGCAGTTAGTAGACGGCTGTTAAGAGTGTACATAGAACTAGGAAGATATCAAGTAAGACTATAAAGGTAGCCTGTCCATGGCGCCCAGAGAACCCTACTAACCTGAATCCTATGCTAGCAGCTTAGTAGATATACTAGGTCTGTTGGGTGTCCTGACCCACGTTTGGACTATTATACTGCAACATTTGGTGCTGTGGGCTTAGAAAATCCAAGATGGCCGAAAAAGCCCACATTGCGCCAGAATCCAGGAAAACCGTGCATTTTTGGCACACACCAAAATGTTCCCCTGACCTGCCACCCACCAGTGTGAGCATGATGGGCCAGGAGTGCCATGAGTGAAATGTGTGCCAAAGGAAAAACAGCAGTGCCGGTTGGCTCAAAAAAGCGCTTCGAAATCACTTTTGTTTCTCTGAAATGCAAGCTAAAAATGCCTATTTTAAACATTGCAAGATATTCAAAAATCTCAATGAACACCAGCAGACATTTGGCAGAAGGTAGACTTGTGTGCATACAAAATCTGGAAAGAGAAAGAGCCTAAAATAATGTTCATAATGAAACTGGCTGAGCTGTGGATGTCAGCAGCCTAAGTTAAATTGGACTGAAAGACACTAAAATCTAAATGTTTAAAATAAATGAGTGACCTACTGTTGAGTGTCACATAGTTTGCAACTGTTAAATGTCATAGTTTTGAACTTAGAATCAGCGTTCTAGCTGCATGTGTAAACATTGTAAGTTTGATTTGGATGAAGAAAAACTGGGAACAAAAGTGAAATTTAGCTGAAGCCTGGCTTAAAGAGATTGAATTCTGCCTGACAACTGCCCCCGACGGGAGTTGAAACTTGCTCAACAAATGTTCCCAGGCCTGGCCTGCATTCTCCTGCCCTCACCAAAGGGAGATGACACCTCTCTGATTGGATTAGGGGAGGAGCAGCTGGGGACTGCAGGAAACTGAACAATGAGCCTTCCTTGGCTCAGGAAAATGTTAAATTGGGGGGGGTCGAAAATGGCTTCCTCTTGAGAGAAACTGGGAGGGGCAGTGTCTCTGTGAGCAACTTGAGTTGGAGGAAGTGGACAAACCAGAAATTCCACCATGTGCTTTGGGAAACCACACCCCTGTGGGCCAGAGCATCATTTTAAAAAGATGGATAATTCATAGTACGGACTTGTCAAAATTATATAAATAATATCATCATTCTTGTGATTTTTCTGTGCACATTTTAAGAGGTGTTAGGACTCTGTGGTATGTTTTTGGGGGTAGTAGTGGAAAATAAGGTATTACTCCGAATATCTGTATGTTACAAATCTGACACTTTATCATCTGATGCCCATATTCCTTGTGCATGATTGTGTAAATTCTGGAAAAGTTTAGAGGTTGTGTTCTTGATAAAAAGGGCAGAATTCTGTCATAAGTGGACATCACATCTTACAAAGACAGGGATCGGATGGTTTGGTGCTACAGAAAATATGTTAACTGGACATATAATATTAGAATAATTGTACGTAGATAAATATGTGTTTGGATCAAGAATAGATTTGTGTGCAAATTGACCAGGGGTGGATCCTCTGACCCATAAACTACCTCATAACGATGACACTCCATTTCCTTCCCCCAATCAAGGGAGAGGGGAGGACTTGGCCAATGATAAATTGTGAGGGGCAGGCTTAGTTATGTCACACACACACCCATTTTCTAAAGACATAAAAGGAACACCAAAACCCAGGCAGAGACATTCATTTTCCAACCTTCAACTGAATTCCTGCGCAGCACGCTGACGGAGAACTCCAGAACCCAGAACTCCAGAGATCCAGACTAACTCCAGAACAAAAACTTCAAAGAGCTGAACTCTTCAGCAGGCCTCAAAATCTTTTGCAAACTATTCAACCGCCGGGCTGTGTGGTTTGCTGCTTGCTAAGATTTCTGTGTATCCAGATGAGAACCAGTACCCAGAAAGCAGTGCGGTATCCAGAATCCACTTGATCCAGACCAGCAGAACCAGAGACCCAGACCAGACCGCTGTGAACAGAACCGGTGCCTGATTGACCCGCCGGGCAGAGAGAACCACAGCTAAACTTGTTGACCAGATCTGTGACAAGGCCATTCCTTTCAAATTTATAGTGTGAGTACCCAGCTAGAACTGTGAAGAACCCATCTCTTAGCTTAAAATAATCTGATTCAATCTGATTCAAAACATTTGAACCTGTTTAGAACTGCATCTTAAGAAATTGTGTGTTCCTCCTGTTGATTCAAACCTTTCAAAGCACATCTGTCATTCCGAAACTGTAATTTCATTTCTGAAAAACTACCTTTACAAAATCGTCTGTATCTTTGGAACCGTGCATCCTAGGAATGAAACTTTTATTGTGAAGCTAAGATTCCCAGCTCTAAATCGACTTGCTACTCCTTATAGCGCCTCCGTAATTTCGCTCGACGCACTCGAAAAAAGTGGTGCTGACATTTTGCTTCATTTCAACCACGTATAGAAAGATCTGTCCTTTGCTTCCATTACGGAAATCCATTTTCAACCTGATAATCCCTCATTAATCATTGTTAGTGTGGACCTGAACTGATTTAAATTATCTCTCACTCACCCTGAACCTCTAGAGGGAATTGAAATCAATTTTAGCATATTTCACTCCCTTGCAAATCACCTGAAAGTCTTTTGCCTGTGTTTCAAAATCTTCCCTGGTGCTATAAGCTTGCTAGGGGGGAACTGAATTCGTATTGTACTGTGATTGTATTCCTGAAGACTGTGGCCCTCATTAGGACCCAGGCGTTAAGGGGTTTACGGCGCCGTAAACGGCGCCGACCCTTAACGCCTGATTCCAAGGTCCCTTTGCGGGATGGCGATTTTAACGCCTGCTTTTTGCAGGCGTTAAAACCCATGCCGCAAAGGGACCTTGGTGCTAATTACGGCACCGTAATTTACGGTGCCGTAATTAGCGCCTTTCCCCATTCCCATTATGCCCTATGGGCCAAAAATGGGAATGGGGAAGGGGCCATTGGTGAATGGGGAATTACCACCCCACTCACCTTGGAATGGGGCGTTAATTCCGCCATCCACCATGGCGGAATCCTGAACTTAGCGGCATGGACCATGGTGCTATTAGCACCATGGTCCTCCCCCAAGGTCGTAATGAGGGCCTGTGTGTGTTACTTCCATCTCCTTACATTGCATAGGGGGGGAGTGAATTGTCAGAGAAGAAGTGATCATATTATCTTTTGCTGAAATCATATCAAGTTTATTTCTGTACTGCCTTTTATTCATCTTTGCATCTCCTTGAAACCATAAAGCATTCTCAGCTACCTTATCCTCTATCCTACTCCTAAGTAATTAAACCAGTGTGCTAGTATAACATCATCCATTGTTGATCACTGTCATATGTCTAAGTGTGATATCAAATATTAATTTAAGTGTGATATATATCTATTGTTTAATTTTTCAAATAAACCTTTTTAATTTGCAAAACAAACCTACTTCTCGGCTCAGTGGGCTCAGATGGATTCTAAGAGAGGGGCATTATACAAGGGTTCATCATCCAGATTATAACTTGTCATAAAAATATATAAATAAGGGCTTTCCTTGGGCAATCCCAGACAAGGCACTGACTTAGTGGGAAGGCTTGATTGGAGTCATTAACAGATTGGGGGCTCGAGCCGGGGCATCTGGATTAGAACTACCATTGTGCAGCTTAATACAGTGTGCCAACTGACATGATACATATATCCGGTTAGATCACCACGCTGTTTTACACTGTGAAAGCACCCGCCAAAGGAACGCTCTAAGGAAACGGTCTGTTTTGCAAAATAAAATACAAACTTCTGTAAGTCAGGAAGAAAATCAACTTCCAGAATGACGACACTGGTAGACATCATAATAGCCAGAGAGCACTTCTTACATAAGCTATTTGTGAGAGGTGAGTGGGCTCATCAGGACCAGGCGGTCTGGTTGCAGGCAATCGCACCCCAGATCACTGAAACAGGGTCAGGCATATGGAGAGATCAGGGTCCATTACATGTGACCCTGAGTGAACTATAGCTCCTAAAGCTAACGATGAACACGACAAGATTGTGAGGATAGAAGCATATCTGTATATATATATGGGAGCCATACAGGACAAATGTGCTGAAGGCCAATATTTGGTAAATAGGCAACAGATGGTGTTAGAAAAGGCCCAATCTGACCTGGTCTCTTCCGAGCAGAAGCTGCACAGGAGCCAGGAATCAGAAAATGATAGTAGACAGTACATCATTAAAATAAAGGAGGATATGGATATCCTGCAACAGGAAAAGGCTGACCAGGATACCACAATTCTGGCTTTGCAAAAGGAGTACCAAGACAGTTTGGACTCCTTACTGCAGTGCCAGAAAAAGCTGGAGCAACAGATCAATTTCAACAGGGCATGCACAGAGCAGGTAGCCACCCTGCAAATCCAACTAGATAGGGAGAAGGCAGAGAGCAACAAACTGATTCTGAAAGACCTGGACACCCAGACAGAATATGAGGAGCAGCGCCAGAAAGCTGGTGCCTTTCAAAGGCAGAGGGACGACCTAGCGGCACAGATGCAGGTTCTTAGTCAGGAAAGAGACACCTTAGGCCAGGGAGTCTGTCACTTAAAAGAAAGAATTGAAGAAAATCACCTGGCCCTCCAGGGACTGGGTGACATCCAAAAAGAGCATCAGAACTTGTTAGAGCACACCCGGAGGGTGGAAGATGCTCTGGGAAGAAAGGAGCAGGCCAGTAAGGATGGGACTAAGGAGGTAAACCTCCTGCAGCAAAGACTGGCCCAGTATTTCAGGGCAAACCAGGAAGCACAGAGGGAAAATGAGGCTCTCTGTCAACACAATTATAGGCTCCAGCAAAAGGTAGCCATGCAGGAGAGACTGATAGAGTCTAGTAAGGCCTTGGTTGAGGAACTGAAAACCCAGGCTCTTGCATTGCAACAAGGAGCAGGGGCTGATAGAGATGAAGTTTGCTGGGAAAGGGAAACACCTGAGCATAACCTCAGGAGCCCTAGTATCAGAGGCCTTCATCTCTCCCAGTCCCTGGACTCTGCCTCCCCCATGTCCCCTGGCGCACATGAGCACAGGGCCACAGGGATGGCAGATTACTATCCAGCCAAAAGTATGGGGCTCATAGGCCAGTACCACCCAGGAATGGAGGGGCGGGCATCCGGGTATGGGCACCCAAGCACAGTGCAATTTAGTGGGGAGCCCCAGGAGAGTAGGCCCACTAAGGGCATCCTGAAAACCTCTGCCCAGTTAGGTCGGGGGGGGGTACCCATCAAATCCTGGTAGCAAGGAGGGATCTGAAGACTCCTCTGAGCGTCACAGGACATAGGAAACCAGGTCCCCATATTCTGCCAGCCATTCCTAGGCTCGCAGAATCCGGGAAAACCTGGAAGATCAGACGGGCACCTCTGGGAGCAGTGCTTCTGAGTCGGAGGATGAATGGACCAAGGTTACCCAAACCAAAAAGGCCAATAAGGCAAAAAGGGCCTTGCTTAAAGACCCCTTAAAACAGATTAAGGCAATCAGGAGTGTCATCACGCCTTATCACAAGAATTCCAAATATTCTGTTTGGGAACACTTGGAGCTCTATGAGCAAATGATGGAGACTTTCCATTTGAAGGACAGCAGTAGCTGCATCCAGTACGTCAAATGGACATTCTCCCCAGAATACTCCAGTTTCTTTGCGGGGCTGGAGGACCAAAATCATTCAGGATGGTCCACCTATAGGGCGGCCATCTTGAAACATTTTTCTGTTCATAGAAATCCTCAAGAGGCTTGCAAGGCAGCCTACAATTTGCAATGTGGGGAGGATCAGGCCCCACAAGGATTTGTGCAGGAGTTAAAGCGTGCTTTTGCACAGACTACCAAAAGGGTGCGCACCAACAGTAAGGAATTTGTTAATACGTTTTTCCATGCCTTACCCAAATACATAATGACCCAGCTCGTGAGAGATGTTCACGAGAAAAGATCTTTAGACTGGGTCATTGAGCAAGCCACCCGCATCTATGAGGTGCAGAAACCGGTGGAAAATAAGAATCAGCCCAAAACCCCCAAAACCAACAGCACCCCTGCTGCTGCCAAGGTGGCAGAGGTAAGGTTGCCCCCGTTTTAGATTTGGAGATGGGTGGGCCTAAAAACCTACCTGCACCAAATAATTTTAAGCCCAGAAGGCCTTCGGGCCAGTCACAGACAGGGAGTCAAGGAGGTAGTCCCACAAATGGGGTCCCTCACTCCCCTGATTATGTAAGTCCCCGTTACAAGGGAAACCAACCCATCCTGGGTTATGTGTGGACTCCTCCAGCCCAAGGGGGGATACAGCCAAGCACCTGACCCAGGGAACTTCCCTCCTAACTTCCCACAGGAGGGCAGAAATTCCCCAAACATTGGGCAGAACTTTTTTCCCAGGTATCCACACAATTTCCAACCCCAAAACCATCCATCCTTCTTTCCCCAATTCCCTGAGCCCGACAACCTAATCCAGGAGAGGGGAGGCCAAGGGTGGAGGGGTACCCAAATATTCCCAACCCGGGGTCTTACCAGAGAAGGGATAGCTACCCTTCCCGGGATCAGCCCAGGGGAGAAAATGGAACCCTGTATCAGCCTGAGTGGGTTTCACTACTTGAGAGCCAGGTTCAGAGCATGGCACAGGATTTGGGCCGCATGCTGAGGGCTCAACGGAACCCTCAGATGGGCATGCCAGCGCAGAATGTCCCAAACTCTGGACCTGGTGCTCCAGAACAATGACGGGGGCAGCACCCTGACAACCCACCGGTTCCCAGGGAGGAGGCACAAGAGGAAGGGGGGTGTCCAGCCTCAGAGGAAGTTGCCTTCCCCACTTGTAAACAGCCCTGGAAAGGCCAGGAACTGGAAACAAAATCTCCTACCCCTGAAAGTTTGCCACCCAAGGAGCAGAGAGGAGGTAGGAGAAACAAAGGACCCAAACAGACCCATTTTGTGGAGGAGGTACAGATCTTCAAATTGGAGTGAGAGGGATCCTCAGAGGATCCTGGGAAAAGGATCTTCTCCTTCAGAGATGGGGGAACTCCTCCCGAGGAAAAATGGGTCCCAAGGGATTCCAATCCAGACGGGGTAGATGTGGGGATTGAGCTGTCGCCGCATATCATCCTATCCCAGAACCAACAGCATCAAAATCCCCGGGTTCAAACCCATTCTGGTGACTGCCTCCAAAAAGGGGGGTTACGGCCCAGGACTGGAACCAGGGGAACTCGAATATCCTCTTTCAAGTTGCCAACTTTTTCTTGCAGATTCCCATGACTCTCTACAGAATTCTGCCCAAATCTCTTCTCTCGCAATGTCCAAAACCAGAAAATTAGCCCACCAGTTGTCCAAAAATGTGCATTATCTGTGCCCCCTTGAGGAGAAGGAGGGAAGATACTATGCCCCGGTACAAGTACAGGGGCAGGGTACAATTTTGGGACTAGTGGACACTGGATCCCAAGCTACCCTTCTGTCCAAAAGGGCCTTTGGTGAACTAAATGCAGAAAGGGGGGAGAATTACCATATTCCTCTCACCTCTCTTCCTGGACAACTGCAGAACTTTGACGGGAAGGAAATTCCCGTCAAGGGGACTGCATATTTGGACATTAAAATTGGGTGACACAAGGTGAAACATCCAGTCATAGTAGTGAAACCAGAGGGCACCCATTATTTACTAGGGAATGACCTCCTGAGAAGGTTGTTACCCCTAATAGATTGCGTAAACAAGGTCGTCTGGACCCAGAATAGCCAACCAATAAAATTAAAACAGAGTGTCAACCATGTTAGTTGAAACGGCACGTGCCACATGGTTGAACAAAAATATGACCAAGTAGAATTTCACTTCCAGAACAACCAAATTCCAAATGTGACAGTAATAGCAGTAGGACAACAGACTGGTGATGGGGGGTCCTCTCTATTTCTGAAAATCAACCTGCTTTACTAATCCACAATCAGGCATTCCCACTCCGATAGTCCAGAAAGATGTGAAATCAGCTCAAAGCCTGGCTGATATTCAGCAAATTGGAGAGCAGTTGTTCATCCCTGTTCAGTTAAATGATGGGAAGGACACTGTTCTCGCCCGAGCGTGTGTGAACAACGGTAAGAGCTTCATCAGCGAAGCCATGTTCCGCCAACTCCCAAGATCCAGCCATTTCCACATTCAAACTGATAGACAAATGGAAAATGGATCTGGAAACACCCAATTCGAAACATCTCCTGCTAAGCAGGTGTATGCTCAAAATCTCCATTGGCAACTTAGGCAGTGACATTCTCAATCACTTTGCCATTAGTTTGGACCTAATAAACTTCAAAGCTTGGTCCTGGTTAGCGGATAATCCCATGGGCTTTGATGATCCAGAAAAAGCATTTAGGTCAGCTCAATTGCTACCTTATGCAGTTGAAATTCAGGTTAAAGAGGAAGTCACCATCCCAGAAAGGATCCGACAATTCTCCCTGGAAGTGAAAGTTAAAAGAGGACATAAAATGAAAAACCCTGATGCTTATATTCATATAAAGGCTTCTCTCCAACTGCAAGGGCTGGGGGTAAACCCAACACCATTAGTCAACATAGAACATGACACCATTCCAATAGAGGTGGATAACAGCGACTTACAGAGTATTACTCTAGCCGCAGGCACCATTATTGGAATGGCGGTTGATGACCGACATTTCTCCATTGATTTAGGAAATTAACTGTTAGGACCAATCCCCAAGGACTGTTTTGACAGTGACAGTGATGACAATACAACACAAGAAAGGATCTTTACCCAGCATGGGCGGACTTCCTGGTGTAAACTTCTTGCCCTTAGGTAAGGAAGATGTGACTTGTGACTTCAGAGGGGATGAGGTGATTTTCCAGGTCCATGAGGGCTGCCTTTCCCAGCTGAAGCATCCGGTCCAAATCAGCACTCTGACCAGGAACTTCTCCACCCAGCCGGAGGAGGCCGCTGAGATAGCAAACCAGAAGTCTTTCCAGGCTTCAGGCAGATGGTGGAAGAGAGAGTCAACCTAGCTGATGCCTGTGTGACTCTAGAACAGAAGCAAAAGTTGAAACAATTTTTCTTGGATTTCCAAGATCTCTTTGCGGTAGACTCATATGACTGTGGCCGCACCGACATCCATACAACCACAATTCCCATGGACCCTGGCATGACTCCAGTGTTTGTGAAGCAATATCGCTTGCCTCTCGCATCCATGGAGTCCCTTACTGAAATAATTAAGAACCTTGAGTCCCGGGGGATAATCCGTCCAGTACACAGCACCTTCAATAATCCAGTGCTGGGAATATTGAAGCCAAACGGCCAGTGGAGACTCTGCGCAGACCTTAGGAAGCTCAACAAACGGGTCCATATTTCCCAATGGCCTCTGCCCTACATTGACCAAGAGCTGGCTCAGATTCAGGGGTCACAGGTATTCACTGCAATAGACCTGACCAATGGATACTGGACTGTGCCTGTCAGTAGGGAGGACCAATACAAACTGGCTTTTACCTTTGGGGGGCAGCAGTACACATGGACCTGGACTCCCTTCGGATACCTCAACTCCGGCAATGAGTTCAACATTTTCCTACATAAGGCCATGCCCGACCTGGGTGCGATGGGTAACCTGGCTTATGTAGATGATGTCCTCATCAAAAGTTCATCTGTGGAAGAACACATAGCGGAGATCTGTTATGTTCTAAGACAGTTGAGGGCAGCCGGAGCAAAACTTTCCTTCCAAAAAGCACAGTGGTGTAGAACCCGTGTTAATTTCTTGGGGCATGAGATTACTCCTCAGGGTCTCTGTCATCAGGAAAAGAAAGTGGAAGCACTCCAGAAACTGAAGGACCCCACAACTCTGCGGGAACTAAGGAGCCTCCTTGGACTGACTAATTACAGCAGAAAGTTCATTGAGGGCTACGCAGAGATCACCAGACCCCTGATTCATCTCTTGAAGGGGGGGGTCAAGTGGGAATGGGGTCCAGAACAATCCGAGGCAGTAAGACAACTCAAAAGAAGCCTCTCACAAGCGCCCTGCCTAGCATACCCTGTCAGAAACAAGAAGTTTTTCCTGGAGACCGGGTTCTCTAATACGTGCTTGATGGCAGTATTATACCAAAAGCATGACAAGGTCAATAAAGTAATCTCCTATGCGAGCAAAACTTTATCCTCTGTGGAGGAAAAATTCAACGATTGTGAGAAGGCACTCCTGGCAACGGTGTGGGCATTGAAGAATTACCGCCCGTTTATCCAGTGGGAACACATCATAGTGGAGACTCCACACCAGCCTCTGCAATATCTCCAAAGTGACAGAATCCAGGCCGGAAATGTGAGTAATTCCCGAATTACTTTCTGGATTCTGTCAATGCAAGGCTTTCCTGTGGAGGTCAGATATGGCCGAAACAAGAAGAGTCCCCTCGCGCAAGGTCTGGCTGACTTGCATGATTGTGCCAGAGAAAACTGTCTTGAGGACGAAAGTCTAAAAATCAAGGACAACATGGAGGCATACCTTAATTCCCCACACAAAGTCTGTGAAGAGGACAAGTGTGAGGGAATGCCCACTGTCTATGTGGATGGAGGCTCTTACCATGTTGACAACAAAGGGGAAAAAGAACTGGTGGTCGGTGTAGGGAATGCATGGGTGAGGAGTCCCCAAACCCTCTGCTGGGTACAAAATTGGTCCCCGAAGTAGTCAGGTGGCAGAATTGATGGCTGTGTATCAAGCCATCCTCACTGCTGTCCAACATCAACTACACAAACTGGTCATAATCACAGATTCAGATTATGTACGGAACGGGTTTGTGGAGCACCTGGTTAATTGGAAAACCAGAGGCATGTTATGTGCTAATAACAAACCCCTGAAACATGGGAAGTTAATCCAAAATATTGATGATCCGGTCACATCGAATGGGATGACCATCTACTGGAAAAAGATCAAGGGTCATTCCAAAGTAGAGGGACCAGACAAAACTGGAAATGACTTAGCTGATCAGCTGGCCAAAACCGGGGCCATCCAAGGGGATCTAATAGAGATTGAGTCCCTGTTGGGGGAAATCCAGGTCACGGCTATCACTAGGTCCCAGACAAATGCTCACAATGATCTTTCAACTACACAATGGAGTAAGGAGACCCCGGATGCTGATTTGATTATAGTTCCAAAGGGGGATCCAATAATTGGTAAGTTTTACCAACACATTGAGGACCCTGAGAACTTTCCCCCGATGGATACCGATTACATTGGGAAAGAGGACCTTAGTGTGTTGATGAAATGTCCAAAGATGTTCCGAATCCAAGATGGTTTGTTGGTAAGGAAGTCCCAAGCTGGCCATGATCAGTGGGTTGTTACTACTTCATTCCGAAGCCTGATGTTAAGTCACGCCCATGATGCGGCCACCGCCGGTCAGGAGGGGTTTCATACAACACTTGAAATCTTAAGAGATTAGTGGCCACACATGGGGCAAGACCTCGACCAATACTTGAAGGGGTGTCTTGTGTGTGCGCAATTTCAGACAACATCCCTCACACACCGTGCGCCTCTCCAGAAGAGGGGGATGACACTGCCATGGTCAGACTTACAAGTCGACTTTATAGGCCCCGTGATTCGCTCGTCTAGGGGAAACAAGTACATGTTGACGGTCACATGCTTGTTTACCAAGTGGGTGGAATGTCTCCCGGCCCCAAACTGCAAGGCAGAAACTGCAGCTGCCCTGATGATCAACCACATCTTTTTGCGTTTTGGTCTACCCCAAATGATTGAGTCAGACAGAGGTAGCCATTTTACCAGTGAAGTAATGACTAAGATGTGGGAGATACTGGGGGTTAAAAGGAAGCTACACATTGCTTACCGGCCAGCCTCTTCTGGTGCAGTAGAGAGATACAACAGAACCATAGTGAGCATATTAAAAAAGTTTGTGGCAGATTCTGGGCCAAGTTGGGATATCCGATTACCTCTGGTCCTAATGGCCATCAGATCTACCCCTTCATCTGCAACTAAAATGTCACCATTTGAGCTGATGACTGGACGCAAGATGGTGCTTCCCCAGCATTTGCTCTACAGGACCCAAGAGCAGACATTGATAAATGCCTCCACAACTCATGAGTATGTGGAGAATTTAAGGAAACACCGTCAACACGCTTTTGCATATGCTCAGCGGCATCTAGAAAGATCGGCTGATAGCATGAAGACCCATTACGATTTGAAAACTTCCAGGAAAGCATATAATGTGGGAGACCGGGTCTATCTATACAATTTCCAAAGAAAGCAGGCCAAACAGCGAAAATGTTTGCCTACATGGAAGGGACTGTTTGAAATTATAGACAAGATCTCCCCACTTGCCTACAAGATCCGCATCCCCAAAGGTAGTTTGGCAGAGGGGGAAGACAAGTGGGTCCATATAAATCAGTTAAAGTGTTGCCATCCCACACACACTCTGCAGCAACTGGAGGAGTCCTCTGCAATACCAGAGGGGGCCGCTCCAGAGTAATTCAGTTCCAATCCTAAAAATCACACATATAGTCTCTAAAATATTATGATTCTTGAACTAAAATGTCTTATAATTATATCTTGTTTTTTTTTTTTAATAAGAATGTAAATGTCTATTGATTTATAAAATGTATATGCCACACCATTATATCAGTAGTGGGGGAGAAATGTCTATGAATAGGTATTGGCGCTTTGCTTTGTCATCCTAGGAGAAAGAAAACCTGGAGACTGACCACGGAAGACGACCTGGGGACCAGGAGCAAAGATCTGAGGGGCCCGGGTACCGCCCAATACTCATATCAGGACCGGCGAGGAGAACCAATCGATCCACCCTGATGGAGGAAACAATGCTGAACTTTGTCATCTGCGGAATCGGAAGAAGATGATGCGGACATCCCAGTGCGTGGATCAAAACATCCTTTGCACCCGACTCCCCATCGACTCGAAATCAAAGCACAGTCGGGTGGGGGGGCTTGTTGGGTGTCCTGACCCACGTTTGGACTATTATGCTGCAACATTTGGTGCTGTGGGCTTAGAAAATCCAAGATAGCCGAAAAAGCCCACAGTGCGCCAGAATCCAGGAAAACCGCGCAGTTTTGGCGCACACCAAAATGTTCCCCTGACCTGCCACCCACCAGTGCAAGCGTGATAGGCCAGGAGTGCCATGAGTGACATGTGTTCCAAAGTAAAAACAGCAGTGCTGGTTGGCTCAAAAAGCACTTTGAAATCACCTTTGTTTCTATGAAATGCATGCTAAAAATGCCTATTTTAAAAATTGCAAGATATTCAAAAATCTCAATGAACACCAGCAGACATTTGGCAGAAGGTAGACTTGTGTGCATACAAAATCTGGAAAGAGAAAGAGCCTAAAATAATGTTCATAATGAAACTGGCTGAGCTGTGTATTTCAGCAGCCAGGTTAAATTGGACTGAAAGACACTAAAATCTAAATGTTTAAAATAAATGAGTGACCTACTGTTGAGTGTCACATAGTTTGCAACTGTTAAATGTCATAGTTTTGAACTTAGAATCAGCGTTCTAGCTGCATGTGTAAAAATTGTAAGTTTGATTTGGATGAAGAAACACTGGGAACAAAAGTGACATTTAGTTGAAGCCTGGCTTAAAGAGATTGAATTCTGCCTGACAACTACCCCTTGACAGGAGTTGAAACTTGCTCAACAAATGTTCCCAGGCCTGGCCTGCATTCTTCTGACCTCGCCAAAGGGAGATGACACCTCTCTGATTGGATTAGGGGAGGAGCAGCTGTGGACTGCAGGAAACTGAACAATGAATCTTCCTTGGCTCAGGCAAATGTTAAATTAGGGGGGGTCGTAAATGGCTTCCTCTTGAGAGGAACTGGGAGGGGCAGTGTCTCTGTGAGCAACTTGAGTTGGAGGAAGTGGACAAACCAGAAATTCCACCATGTGCTTTGGGAAACCACACCCCTCTGGGCCAGAGCATAATTTTAAAAAGATGGATAATTCATAGTACAGACTTGTCAAAATTATATAAATAATATCATCATTCTTGTGATTTTTCTGTGCACATTTTAAGATGTGTTAGGACTCTGTGGTATGTTCTTGGGGGTAGTAGTGGAAAATAAGGTATTACTCCGAATGTCTGTATGTTAAAAATCTGACTCTTTATCACCTGATGCCCATATTCCTTGTGCATGTTTGTGTAAATTCTGGAAAAGTTTAGAGGTTGTGTTCTTGATGAAAAGGGCAGAATTCTGTCATAAGTGGACACAACATCTTACAAAGACAGGGATCGGATGGTTTGGTGCTACAGAAAATATGTTAGCTGGACATATAATATTAGAAAAATTGTACATAGATAAATATGTATTTGGATCAAGAATAGATTTGTGTGCAAATTGACCAGGGGTGGATCCTCTGAACCATAAACTACCTCATCACGATGACACTCCATTTCCTTCCCCCAATCAAGGGAGAGAGGAGGACTGGCCAATGATAAGTTGTGAGGGGCTGGCTTAGTTATGCCACGTACACACCCATTTTCTAAAGACATAAAAGGAACACCAAAAGCCAGGTAGAGACATTCATTTTCCAACCTTCAACTGAATTCCTGCGCAGCACGCTGACGGAGAACTCCAGAATCCAGAACTCCAGAGATCCAGGCTAACTCCAGAACAAAAACTCCAAAGAGCTGAACTCTTCAGCAGGCCTCAAAATCTTTTGCAAACTATTCAACCGCTGGGCTGTGCGGTTTGCTGCTTGCTAAGAGTCCTGTGTATCCAGAACAGAACCAGTACCCAGAAAGCAGTGCGGTATCCAGAATCCACTTGATCCAGACCAGCAGAACTAGAGTCCCAGACCAGACGGTTGTGAACAGAACCGATGCCTGATTGACCCGCCGAGCAGAGATAACCGCAGCTAAACTTGTTGACCAGATCCGTGACAAGGCCATTGCTTTCAAATTTATAGTGTGAGTATCCAGCTAGAGCTGTGCAGAACCCATCTTTGTGCAGAACCCATCTCTTAGCTTAAAACAATCTAATTCAAAACATTAGAACCTGTTTAGAACTGCATCATGAGAAATCGTGTGTTCCTCCTGTTGATTCAATCCTTTCAAAGCGCATCTGTCATTCTGCAATTGTAATTTCATTTCTGAAAAACTACCTTTACAAAATCGTCTGTATCTTTGGAACCGTGCATCCTAGGAACTTTTATTGTAAAGCTAAGGTTTCCAGCTTTCCAACAAGCTCCAAACCGACTTGCTACGCTACTCCTTATAGCGCCTCCATAATTGCGCTCGACGCACTCGAAAAAAAGTGCCACGATTTGACATTTTGCTTCATTTCAACTACATGTAGAACGATCTGTCCTTTGCTTCCATTACTGAAATCCGTTTTCAATCTGATAATCCCTCATTAATCAGTGTTAGTGTGGACCTGAACTGATTTAAAGTATCTCTCGCTCACCTTGAACCTCTAGAGGGAATTAAAATACATTTTAGCATATTTCACTCCCTTGCAAATCACCTGAAAGTATTTTGCCTGTGTTTCAAAATCATCCCTGGTGCTATAAGCTTGATAGGGGGGAACTGAATTCGTATTGTACTGTGATTGTATTCCTGAAGACTGTTTGTGTTACTTCCATCTCCTTACATTGCATAGGGGGGCAGTGAATTTTCAGAGAAAAAGTGATCATATTATCTTCTGCTGAAATCATACCAAGTTTATTTCTGTACTGCCTTTTATTCATCTTTGCATCTCCTTGAAACCATAAAGCATTCTCAGCTACCTTATCCTCTATACTACTCCTAAGTAATTAAACCAGTGTGCTAGTATAACATCATCCATTGTTGATCACTGTCATATGTCTAAGTGTGATATCAAATATTAATTTATTATAAAAGTGTGATATATATCTATTGTTTAATTTTTCAAATAAACCTTTTTAATTTGCAAAACGAACCTACTTCTTGGCTCAGTGGGGTCAGGAGGATTCTAAGAGAGGGGCATTATACAAGGATTCATCATCCAGTTTATAACTTGTCATAAAAATATATAAATAAGGGATTCCCTTGAGCAATCCCAGACAAGGCACTGACTTAGTGGGAAGGCTTGAGTGGAGTCATTAACAGGTCAGACAGTCTATTGCGCTTTGAAGACTTGAGAATAGCCCCCCCTCGATGCCTAGATGCCTAGAAGCGTCTACAAGAGTAGCTGGTCTTTTTTCCACAGACTTTCGGACGACACCGCGACATCAAAGATAAGCTCCATCGGTGCTCTTGCTACTTATGAATCCACCACTTCGGTGGGCATTCTGCTGCAGGCACTGCTATCCATCCACTCACAGTAGAATGCTTCTATGACCTACGACAACATTCGGGCACGCTGGACACATTGCGAGTCTCTAGCAATCACTCCATCGCCTGACCTCTCTCAGGATTCTAAGTGATCCGACCGCGGCTGATTTTGCCGCGGCCGGAATGTTTCCATGAGAAAGGTGCGAACTACCAAAAGTTTGCAACTTTCTCATGCGAACACATTTACATACTACGGGGGCTGCAGGAGATTCCCCCGCAACCCCCGCTCACTATACTTTAAAGTATAGTGAGCGGGATGTTGCGTGGGATGCCCCTGCAGCCCCCGTTTTTTTGTTTTCTTTTTTTGCAGGTGTGCTGCGGAGGTGTCCCCCGCAACACGCTGCTCACTATGCCACACAGTATTATGTGTGTGGCAGGGCTACGTGTGGTGACGACCGTGGCCAACGTGACATAGTGGTGAGGAAGGTGACAATGTGAGAGTGAATTGAGAACATAATTTAATGTTACCTTCCTCACCACTATGTCACATTGGCCACAGTCGTCACCACACGTTATCATGTGAAAACACAAATGTGACTTCTGTGACTAATATTGTATAAATATCAGCTTAGAGATGTTAATTTCCATGCTGTCGGTCTTTGCATACTTGCCAGCATCTCTATCGATCTCTGCAGTCCCACTGGAGTCATGTCAAAGATGACTGTGTTATCGGCATTGGCCAGGCAATGCAGTGGCTTGCCATTATATTTTCTGAGAACATTTCTCGCAATACTAACAGCCTCTGCCATGTCTGCGACATACAAGTTGTAAAGCATGGGAGCTAGGATGTACCCCTGCTCTAATTCCTGGCTAGTGCCAGATTGGTTATTGAGGTTGCCAGATTGATTCAGCTGTATTGATACCATAGTATTTGTATGCAGCAACTCAATGTGATATAAAAGCTCAGGTTCTTTACCCCACCGCCTGAGTTTTTTCCCACAAAAAGTAATGTGTAACCAGGTCAAACGCTTTGCTGTAATCTACACAGCACAATAGAGATCTTTTTTTGACCATTTGTGGCTTGCACCGTTCGGTAATGGATAACAGATCTGTTGTCAGTTGTACTTTTTCCTGAAACCAGTCTAGAACGTTGTTAAGATGTTATTTCGCTCAGCCCATGTTGTCAGCCTTTTTTAACAGAATAGTTGCAAAAACCTTCTGGCTAACATCGAGCATGGCCACCATTCTGTAATTTGCTGGAACTGCTCTGTCGCCCTTTTTTACAAACTGGTACTAGTATGGTTTTAAACCAGCTCTCAGGGAGACCTCTGGCATGATCTATCCGCTCAAATGCGGCGGACAGAATCTTAGCCCATGGCAGTGGGTTTTCCTTTTATAGGATGTTAGGGATACCATCAGACCCAGGAGCTCTGGAGGGTTTTCTAAGTCCTCCAGGTCTGCTTCCAGAGGGCCCAGTATTACATTTTGATGCCCCTCATTGGCAGATTCAATCACATTTCTAAGGACAGTGTACAATTCCCTTATGTGCACCGCCCATGCCGTCTCGGTTACTGGATTTAGTTCTCTGGCCAAAGGAATTTTTTCAGGTAGTCATTAAACCGAGACCAGAATTTTCGGCTGTCATTTGATTTTAATAAAAAAACAATGGTCAACCAATTTGCACTCAAAAGAGACTGCTTGTCTTGTTTTATCCAATTTTTGGAGCGGGTGGTGATTTTACCCTCAGTCGTAAGTGCTTTATTACCTCTAACAAAAGCCCTTTCTAAACACTTTAATATTTTTTGCTCTTGGATCATAGCATCAAAGGGAGCGAGTATCTTCATTCCCTTATACATGCAGTTACTTTGTGATCCAATGAGCCCCGCCAGGTCCCATATATTTTCTGTCCATCCATCCTCCTCATCTGAGGGGTTGCTCTACAGAATATCATGTACCCCCTTAATCCTGTCAGCCGTCCATCAGGTGCATTTACCTTTGTTGTTGATGTTTATATTAGCAACACACATCTTTTATCTAAGGGGCGGTAATAAATTAACATCCCAAGTGATGAGAGAATGATCGCTCACATCAGTGGTATTGCTTTGGACCGAGTCACAGCAAGAATCCTCTCCTGCATTGACTATTATGTAATCTACGCGGGAATGGGCACTACCATTCGACGACGTGGATGTCGGGAGCTCCTTGAATCGACATTTCAAGGGGTGGGCATTCCAGCTGATGGATTGACAGAAAGTTTATCCACTAACTACTCTTATTTCTACTACTACCAATACTTCTACTATTACTACTACTTCTACTACTACCAATAATACTTCTACTACAACTACCAGCACTACTATTACTACACATACTACTACTATTGTTACTACTACTGTTGCTTGTTCTACTACTGGTACTACTATTTGTACTATTACTGCTACCAGTAATACTACTACTATTTCTACTATTACTACTACTTCTACTACTACCAATAATAATTCTACTACATTTACCAGCACTACTATTACTACACATACTACTATTGTTACTACTACTATTGCTTGTTCTACTACTTATACTACTACTACGAGTACTACTATTTGTACTACTACTGCTACCAGTAATGCTACTACTACTATTACTACTATTCATCATCAGAAAGTAACTGGGATCAGTGAGGAAGACACTGAGCACCTGGCAGATGTCCAGCATACAGGGAAGAACCTGCCATGGTAAGTATAAATGCTGAGTGGTAAGTTAACACTGTACACCAGCAGTGCGCAGAAAATAAACACACGATTGTTCAATAATTTGAAGCATATTTTATGTCGACAAACTTTTTTAAAAAATTGTTTCAGCAACATGCGGGTATTCCTAGTTCTATTTTGTAGGTAGGGTACAGTGGTTCAGTAATTAATGGCATTTGGCACAATTACAAATAGAAAGTCAGCGAGGGGCACACCGCTTAGTCCCAGGTGCTCCTCAGTGCCCTTTGATGAGCATCAGGCTCCCTCCGTCTCAGTGCATGCTTTTAAAGGCTTCCAGTGGCAGAACTGCAGCTCACCGGCCTCACACAAGGGCTTCCTGCCCATCAGGTAAGTGAGCTCCTTGACTGATACATATGGCTGCAGTGGGGAGCTGCCATGACTGATGCATGTGACTGCAGTGGGGAGCTGCCATGACTGATGCATTTGACTGCAGTGGGGAGCTGCCATGACTGATGCATGTGACTGCAGTGGGGAGCTGCCTTGACTGATGCATGTGAAAGCAGTGGGGAGCTGTCATGACTGATGCATGTGACTGCAGTGGGGAGCTGCCTTGACTGATGCATGTGACTGCAGTGGGGAGCTGCCATGACTGATGCATGTGACTGCAGGAGGGAGCTGCCATGTCTGGTGCATGGGACTGCAGTGGGCAGCTGCCTTGACTGGTGCAAGTGACTGCAGTGCAGAGCTGCCATGACTGATGCATGTGACTGCAGTGGGGAGCTGCCTTGGCTGATGCATGTGACTGCAGTGGGGAGCTGCCTTGGCTGATGCATGTGACTGCAGTGGGGAGCTGCCATGACGATGCATTTGACTGCAGTGGGGAGCTTCCTTGAATGATTCATGTGACTGCAGTGGGGAGCTGCCATGACTGATGCATGTGACTGCAGTGGGCAGCTGCCTTGACTGGTGCAAATGACTGCAGTGCAGAGCTGCCATGACTGATGCATGGGACTGCAGTGGGCAGCTGCCTTGACTGGTGCAAGTGACTGCAGTGCAGAGCTGCCATGACTGATGCATGTGACTGCAGTGGGGAGCTGCCTTGGCTGATGCATGTGACTGCAGTGGGGAGCTGCCTTGACTGGTGCAAGTGACTGCAGTGCAGAGTTGCCATGACTGATGCATGTAGTGGGGAGCTGCCATGACTGATGCATGTGACTGCAGTGGGGAGCTGCCTTGGCTGATGCATGTGACTGCAGTGGGGAGCTGCCATGACGATGCATTTGACTGCAGTGGGGAGCTTCCTTGAATGATTCATGTGACTGCAGTGGGGAGCTGCCATGACTGATGCATGTGACTGCAGTGGGGAGCTGCCTTGACTGATGCATTTGACTGCAGTGAGAGGCTGCCATGACTGATGCATGTGACTGCAGTGGGGAGCTCCCTGACTGATGCATGTGACTGCAGTGGGGGCTGCCTGCTGGAGAGTTGCAACTTTTCTCTGAATGTCGGCAGCCTTGCAGCTTCCCGTGTGTGTCTGGCAGTGGAACACGGAACCCCCACGGTAATTGCTTCCCCCTGCAGATTGGCTACCATACCAAGCCCTGCCAGAGAGGAGTCCTTGCTCATTTTGAGTGGCAATTACTTCCTTTTCTTAATAGTCTTCGTTTTACCGCGAGAAATGTAATGTTTCTCTTCCTTCTGAGTTTTATGCACAATTATGCACTCACTTTATGAGCGGCTAGAAACCTTAGATATTATTTATGTAGAAGGGGACCCAGGAAGGCTAGTGTACTGTATTTGTTTTTATTTAAGAGTAGTGTGACGTTTCAGCGTAGGCACTAGCAGAGAACAAGGCATAGGAGCCACTGCATGGAGGGTGATGAAGGAGTCAAAGGAAGGAGTCAAAGTGAGTACACACTCCAGGGACAGGGACCCGAGGACATTTAAAAATGTTTAACATTGAGAGACTTAAGCCGGCGGTACTTTCATATTTACAATTACACTGGGGCACAAATATTTCTGGCATTATTTTAAAAGAGTTTATACAGTGTACATAATCAGGCGACGTTCAGGAGAAAAAAACAGGGCTTCCAAACTCGAGCCATGTTCCCTGATCTGGAATGCACCATTGTTCGATGCTACCGCTCCTCTCACCACCCCTGCTGCCTTTAAAACAGAAATATATGTATGTCCATGGAAGGTTAGTCCTGCCTTGCCGCCTCTTGCTTAGATGACTGATGCAGTAATTCGGTAACCGTCTGCCAGTCGCTCCACATCTGGGACGGCGAAAGGGCATTTCAATCTTGTCAAATGAAAGGTACCTCGAACCTTAGGAGGGCCCCCAGCAACTGCCCCCACATTGCCAATCAGCAGCCTAATAGCACAGCAATATATTTAGCCATATATTACTTAGGCTCTGGGGCTTACAGTGTGTGCTTTGCAGCGCTTGCCTCACATTCACAAGCTGCTTTTGCTGCAGCCCATCAGGCCGTCACTTCCATTGGGGAAAATAGAAGTGTTATCATCTCGTCGCCTTTCAACACCAGTTCCTCCATATCAGCCACTTGCTTATAAAGAAGGAGCCATAGCTATTCAGTGGGCATTCAGTGCTATAAACCTTCTCTGTTATAGAGTACAAATCCCGTGCCACAGGCTGCTTTTCACTCTAAGCAAGTGGGGAGTCAGGGGGGGCAACCATCTTGTTGAAATGGGCCCCCAAACATTTTCAGCCATGCCTGCTCCACATTGACCACCTGTTAGCACACGCACACACTGATTAGACAGTGGTTAATGCCATGGATCACGGCGCCATATCAGGACACCTGGGCACAACACCCATTTTGCAGTGATTTATTTATTTATTTATTTATGTTGTCATTTGTATAGTACACAAACCCCGGAGGCATCTAGGCGCTTTTTGCTTACGAGGTTGGTTACACTTGCTTGGGTGGTAGGATACATACGTTGCTTGCATTGGGTTCTGGGCCGTCTCATATTGAGTGGCTGTAAAGAAGATGTGAACGCCCAAAAAGGGGCAAAGAATTGAAACCCCGGGGCATTGGGTGTCTAGTCCACTTCGCAGGGTTCATGGAAGGGCTTTGTTTTCATTTCCGTTAATTACGCTAGATGATAAACTCAGTGTAGATAGAAAATGCCTGGGACACCTCAGGCATCACCTGAGATCTTCATTTTGGAAAAAGAGCGGGCAAAGCCGAGGTACTTCAGATGATAACACACATGTGAGCATGTGTACCTATGCATTGCAACGCATAGGACACAGGGAGGCACAATATTCCCTGTGGCCACCAGTGCCGGATGATACCCTGTGGAGGCCCCTAGGCAGTCGAAAAATGTCAGCCCCCCCCTTGCAAATTATCTCCTGTACTTTTTAATTTTCTACACCGCTTTATTTTGATCCGTGGCCGAAATTCCGTTAGTGCCAGTTTTTGGGACGGTAATGGAATTGCTGCCACTTTCACTGCACCACCAAATTCCGGATTTTGATCTTGAAGTTGAAGAGTAACTTCCTGTTTGGTGCTCGAGGTAAATCATCCACTTTAAGGCCAAACTTCGACAGATTTACCACGGTGGAATTACCACTCACGGTTAACCTGACAAAATCCCAATGGCGTCCTATCGACTCCAAAGATTTGGATTTATGCTGCCTTACCCTCGGACGGAGGGCAGGTAACAGTAACCTGTTTGGGATAATTTTTCAGTTTTTCCTCAAAGTTTCATTATATGCTCTTACAGGCGCCTCCACCTCTTTTATATTTTGCTAGATACCAAAAATGGAGTTAAATGAATTTCACCACATTTACACTTTTTTACAAACTTGTTTTTCGACACGCTACCTCGGTGCATGGAATGGGAGGGTCCATCCGTGGTAACCTTCTATTATTTATGTATTTATATATAGGAAGAGCAATGCTCTTTCATCACAAAAGAACGTCCAATAGATAAGAAATCAGATTTGACGGGAAGCAGTGAGCTTCTTACAATGGGGCGAGTTTGAGGGACATTCTAACCAGGTTGTGGAGGGGAATAAATGGAACAGTCGCCAGGGACAATGCATACGTGGACCTAAGTCAATTCTAAGAAATGGAAATAGAAATGATGTAACAAGATTCGATATAAAGTTTTGAAAGGTTCCATTTTTAAACCAACCAAAAATAAATAAATAAATAAATAAGTGGACCTACATAGATTAAGGACAGCGAACATTGGACGTATTGTAGTACAGGTAGGCGGTAAGACGGGGACCAGCTCTGCTCAGGATGTGACCATGATGGGTGAAGTGCTATATTGGAGGCAGCGGAAGTGAGGGACAGAAGCAGGTTAGAGGCGAGGGAACAATGTTGCTAGATGGCAGAATAGCGGTAGGTTTTTGTTTCATTAAGCATATTTTGATGCAATGTTATACACTGTCGTAGTGGAAAAACCTTCCTGGAGCTGGTGTGTTTTGTTTGGTAGGAGGTGTGTGGTGGTCGCGTCTCTTGTATGGTGTTTCCTCTAATTACGCCTTGGAATGCATCCCCTTGAAGTTGATACTTCAGCCACCAAACTTCTAAACTTTACTCGTTGAGCTCAGCTTCATTTCTCCGATGACTCCACTAACTCCACACATATTTTCTGAGCGTCCACTTTCATGATGCAAATGAAATGGACTCGGAAGACATAGGGTTCATTTTCGAGCCCCTAAACCCCGTAAATCACGTGGCAGGGACCCTTCACATTTACACTTTTGTATAGGCAGGTCCCCTCCATGTAATTTTGAACATTTGCGTGGTGGAGTTCAAAAGTATAGTGCACAAAGGTGGCGTATACGCTTGTACGCCATCCTTTTGCACTCAGCCATCCAAATAAAGCAAACGCTGCCTGCCAAGTAAGTATGGGAGGCAACGTTTACAATAGATTCCTTGCTGGTGTAAAAAGCAGACGGATTCCATAGACATACATTGGTTTCCTGCCAGCTTGAAAAATGTCATGCTGGCATCAAGCCAAATGGCTCTTGGAGGGATTCTAGGAATCCATTATGAACGCTGCCTGCCACGCGTAAATGGCATGCAGTGTTTATTTAGTTCACAGTGCATTGTGCAAAAGAGATTTGTAAAGGTGATTTTGCAATCATTTTACACCTCCTTTTTGAAATTTGCAGTGCAAGTGATGGAAATTGAGGACCTGTTTTCCTGTACTTGTTTTATTTTATTTATTTTTACATTTGTAGCAGCGCACTAAGCCCGAAGGCATCAAGGCGCTAGTTGCGATACAATTTACAAGGTTGCAGACAGTAATATGTTAGCTGACTGCTGAAGATAGGAGGGGGGAGATATCCCCAGGGCAAGAGCCAGTTTTCTAGGAGCTTGCGGAAAAAGTCCAGTAGGATTGTTCAGATCTCAAGCTCAGAGGTGGGGAGTTCCATAGTATTGCTGCCATGACCGGGAACCTGGTTCCTCCCACTCGCATTAGTTTGGAACTCGGTGTGCTGAGTGGGTGGCTGTAGGTGGATGAAGTTGGTCTCGAGGATTGTGCTCTTTTACATTTTTGGGAGAGGTAAGGGGGCGGCAGAGTTGGACAAGCATCTGTGGGTGATTGAAAGAGTTTTAAAGGCGTTCTCGTATAGGGAGCCAGTGCACTCGTCTTCTAGCTGTTGATATATCCTCTCGCCTAGGAAGGTTAAGAGTGGCTCGGAGAGTGTTGCTTTGTATGACTTGGAGCTTCTGGGAGTTTATTGTTGATGTGCCTACGAAAATCGCATCACAGTAGTCACGTCTGGAACCGAACACGGCCCGGGCGATGGTGAGGCAGCTGTTATTGGCTAGGAACGGCCTGCAGACATTAATACGTTTGGATGTGTGGGCAGCAGAGGAAGCGATAGGGTTGACTTGGCAAGTTAGGAAAAGGGTGGCATCGAGGTCTACACCCAGTGTCTTCACCACAGGGGAGACAGTGATCGAGATGCCGTCAATGGAGAAGGACTCGTATAATTGCTTTAGGTTCCGGAGCATATTTTGGCAGCCTACAAGGAGAATTTCCATCTTTTCGTCGTTGAGACGCAGCTGATGATCCACCATCCTAGCCTGGATGGTTTGGTACACTGTGTGTAATGAGTTGGAGTCTGCTGATTGCTATGGGGGCTAAGGGGGCTATAGCCCCTGATATTTTGGTTGTAGCCCCGGATAGAATCTCAGGAGCTACAGCCAAAAGACTAGCTAGCCCCCAGTCCGACATCAGCGTAGCCCCGGGTCTTTTCCAGACCTAGCAACTCCCTTTCACACAAGCCTTGGGGTACACCGAAGGTGATTGGTGATGGTGGGGCAGAGGGGTTTTCAGAGAAGAATCTGATTGTCCTGTCTGCCAGGAAGGAGGCGATCCAGCGAATAGATTCTGCAGAGAAGTGGGGCGCAGATGTCAAATGCTGGCAGAGTATTTTATGGTCGACCAGGTTCAATGCTACATGGAGGTCTAGGAGTTGGAGGAGTGCAGGTTTCCCTGCATCTTTGAGCTCGTCGAGCTGGATCTTTAGGTCCAGCTGAACTGTTTCCATGCCGTGATCCTTTTGGAGGATGGAGACTGTTGTGATGGGGCGGTAGTTGGTGGGGATAGTGGGGTCCAAGGTGGGTTATTTCAGCAGCGGAAGAACCCAAGATACCCTGAGACTTGTGGGAACAACGCAAGCAGTCAAGGATGCATTGATAAACCCTATGATGAAGGCAATCAAAGCATTAGAGACTTGTGGGAACAACGCAAGAAGTCAAGGTTGCATTGATAAACCCTGTGATGAAGGGAATCAAAGCATTAGAGCAGTCTTTAATGATCGTTGCTGGGCATGCATCACCTTTGCATCATGATGGTTTTTGACCCTTTAAGATGAGGGTGACATCCGTTTCAGGGACTGGGTTCAATCTGAACAGCGATAGGTCACACAGTGAGATGGTGGGCTGATGGGTTGGAGGTTTGTAGGGGGCGCAGACGGGGAGTCCATTTCCCTTAGGAGGGAGAAGAGTTTGTGAGTGTTGGATTTTCAGTTCAACATTCTGTATTGTAAGTGGAGGCTTTAGCCTGTAGAATGGCTTCTTGGTAGATTTTGGTTGAGGAGGCAAAGAGGGAATTGTTGTGGTCAGATGGAGTTTTCCGCAAGTTGTCTTCGCATCATGTTTTTTTGAGCATAAGGCTTGGATGTCCGGGGTAAACAAGGAGTTTCATTGGGCAACAGATTTCAGTTTGCATTGTGCAAGAAGGGCGATGGCATCAATTGGCAGTTCTATAGTTTTGAGGAAGAGGTTGGCTAGGGTGGTTCGGTTCGTATTAGGGAGTGGTACTGCATGTAGCTTACTGAGCAAAGGCAGGATCCGGGCTGTAGTAATGTTAGGGCAAGTGTGGGCAACAAGGGTGTGGTAGCTGCTGTTGGTAGGCTGGTGGTAGGGATGGTGAAGAAAATGACATGGGTGTCAGTCCATGGGCAAGGAAGGTTTGAGAGGATAGTGGATTGGCAATTGAGGTCTGCTAGCCAGTCTGGGATCCAGCCTTTGGAGTGTGTAGGGACCATTACCCGTTGTGCGTAACCTAAAGCATTAAGGGAGTTGGCTAGGGCTGCAACATCCGATTCTTCTGCATCATTGAAACCTAGATTGAGGTCGCCAAGGAGAATGACTTTCGGGGATGGCTTGATGTTGTGCAGAGCATGTGAAGGAGTTCCTCCTTGAAGTATAGAGGCGGGCCAGGGGGGCGATAGATGATATGTAACGTGATGGTGGAAGTGTGGGTGAGGGCTAATTTGATTGAAAACGTGTTGCAGTTTGGAATAGGGTAGAGCTGATCTGCCTAATTGGGAGGGTAACCCTCGCGAATATTGCTACACCTCCACCCCTAGCGCTGATTCTATCACTGCCAAAAGACGGAGAATCCCGGTGGGGGTCACTAAAGACAGAGTAGGGCCAGAGGCAGCATGCAGTCAAGCTTCAGTGACAGCCAGGAGGTCTAAGTTATTGGAGGTGATGAGGTCCAGTGGGTGGGCTTGTATGGGCCTGGCATTGACTAAAGCACTCATTGGTGGTGGTGGGGTGGGCTGGCTGGCATTCCCCGTGGATGGTGGGGTCGTTCTGAGGGGCAGCCGGGGGCTGGGGTGAGAAAGTGGCAAATTACTTGTGTGGGTTAGTGGTAGGCACGATGTGGGTAGTGTCACTGCAGAGCTTCTTTGTGGTTGTTGCAGGAAGATTGGGCGGGCTGTTGGTAACTTGGTGAGTCGGCAGCTAGCGAGTGACGGGTTTAGCATTACTGTTGGGTAGTGAGGCCTGAAGCTTGGATGGGCCTTGTAAACGTGATGGGTCCCATCTGTGCAATTTAGGCATTGGAGCGATGTGAGCTACCATTTGTGCTCTCATCGTTAAGTGACGGTACTGCATTTTAACGGTCAGATGTCACTGCCTTTGGGGCACAGAGGGAGAAATGTGGAGAAACCAGACCATGGAGAGCACTTTGATTATGCATTAGAGTGAAATTCACGCGTACACTACATGCAGAAACATTGTACTCATTCATTTTACTGCACTCTACATTTTAAAACATGTGTATAGTGGAGTGGGGGCATGGAGTGCTATTATCGTTTCTGCTACCCCATCCCCTCGGTCAAACAAACACACCAGCGTTTTTACGCCTGCGGGACATTTTCATGCTGGTGTAAATGCTGTGGATTGCTGTAGTATCTGTCATATTTTTACACCAGGAAAAAGCAGGCAGATCCCATGGACTCCTTTATGAGTGCTGCCTGCCATTCGTGCATTTGCACTGCGAAGTAAAAAAGAAAGGCATATAAGGGAAATGCTCCTGCTTTTTACACCTTTCTTTTGCACTTTGTAAACATTCTCTTCTGTCCAATTTTTGACTTTCAGGAAGATGAGCGCCGATGTGCTTGCTTTCAGGGACACCATCCATTATTCTTTAAGGCATAGCACCTATTGTTTCAGGCATAGCACCCATTGTTCTTTCCGGCATAGCACCCATTGGGACTTGCAACCCAATCGCGTAACATTCGCAACATCACGCCTGCCAACATGCTTCCTTTGCTCTCATGGCTCACTACACACACTAAAACACAGCCGATCCCTCCTCCTTGGTAACTATCTATAAACACACCATGGAGGCAGCCATAGATTCGGTTGCACCTCTGCGCAATTGCAAAGCTAAACCTAAAGCACATCTCAATCACTGGTTTACCTCAGAACTCAATGACTTACGTAATAAAAAAACAAATGCAGAAAGCAACTGGAGAAAAATAAAACCCTCTAATAAATTACAATTTACTTCACTAGCATCAGAATATAGAAAAGACACCCATCATGCAAAATGCAACGCATATAACCTGCGTACAGAGAATGCCAATTCTAGCTCTAAAGAGCTTTTCTCAGTTTTGAGAGAATTAGAATCACCCTCGCAGGCCCCAGATCTCTGCATCAAGGATCAAGTCTGGTGTGAAAATATACAAAAGGCCCTTATGGACAAAATGTATTCACTCCAACTCAACACCTCTAATCAACCTACAATGGAACACAGCCCACCCAAACTATTCCCGAAGTTTGAGTTCTCTCCCATTATTCTAGACGAGACTACTCAAATCATAAAAGGCCTTAAACCATTGCGATGCCAAGGCGATATCTGTCCTGCGACATTAATCAAAGATTGCGCGGACAACCTGGCACCATTCATCACTTCACTTATAAGCAACTCTTTTGCTTCTAATAAAGTACCCGACAATCTTAAGGAAGCATGGATATTGCCCTTAATGAAAAAAACAACTTTAGACACTAACGTACCAACTAACTACCGACCCATCACAACAGTGCCATTCCTGTTAACAATTCTTGATAGGGTTGCTTCAAAAATACCCACAAATGCACCATCTGCTGGGCCTCCGACAATCAGGTTTCCGTCCAGGTCATGGAACAGAAACGGCCTTGGTAGACCTAAAATCGCAAATGGATCATATAAGAGACATAGGTGACCTAGCCATCCTCCCCCTCCTGGACCTCTCAGCGGCATTCGATCTAGTAAATCACAACATCTTATGCTGCCACCTAGAGAGCAATGCCTACTTCTACAACAACGCCATACCGTGGATCAAATCTTTCCTCTCAAACTGTTCGATGAGAGTCTTCTCATCCACGGCGGCAGCTAGCCCTACCCCAGTCACCTGTGGAGTGCCTCAGGGATCATGCCTATCCCCTACTATATATAACACATTCACAAAACCTCTCTTTGACGAATTAGACAGTTTGGGTGTCACATAGACAAACTATGCTGATGACACCCAAATACTAATTCATATCACATGGGACTACAATACCGACACCAAAGCCTCAAATGCAATCTATCACACCATCCAAGCCTGGATGGCTCAAAACGAGCTTTGTCTTAACGATGATATGACCGAGATCTTGATCCAGGGCAACCCAGCAAAACTTAAGAGCCTCTCACCTTCCTACCAATCCCTCGACATAGAAGGAAACGACATCATGACCGCCAAAGAAGTTAAGACATTAAGAGTCTATCTTGACTCCTCACATACCCTCTCTCGGCAAGTCAATGCCATCACCTTGGCATCATCTTATACTGCTAAACTTATCACGGCATGCAGACCATATCTTACTGAAGAGAACTGCATCACCTTGGCAAGAGCACTAATCCTTTCCAGGATGGACTACTATAATGCTATCTTTGCAGTATTCTCCTCCAAAAACATTAAGAAACTCCAAATTGTGCAGGACAGCGCTATTAGAACAGCAATTAATATCCCTAAGTCAGAACACATTACAACTTTCAGAAGAAGCATTCATTGGCTACCAGTTAGAGACCAAATTACTTACGCTCACGCACAAATGCCTATCTAACTTGGCTCCCTGTTACCTGTCTAGTTGGTTCACCAAAACCCAACCAGTCAGACCCGCCCGTTCAGCTCACCTAGGGCGATTGTCCAAACTAAGGTATAAAAGACAAAGAGCAGGTCGCTCCAGCTTCCCTGTCATGGCATCTAAGTACTGGAACACCATGCCCACGGAACTAAGGCTGGATCCCTCATTATTGTCCTTTCGCAAAAAACTAAAAACCTGGCTCTTTACACAGGACACTGAGTCTCATCCTCCTTACCCATAAGAGCCCTTGACTCACCTACCGGACTGATCTTTTGCTATTCTGTACTCATCTCTGTCAACCTGCTATCAGTCGTTACTCTTCGTTGTACGAAGACATTACCTTGTGACTGTTTTTTATCACTGTATTGTATAATGACCTAAATGACCTGTAAAACTAAGAATAATCTGTAATCACATTCTTTAAGCCAAGCGCCCAGATGCCTGAGGGTTAGGTGCGCTAGACAAATCCAATAAATACATAATTAAATACATTGTTTCAGGCATAGCAGCCATTGTTTTTTCAGGCATAGCACCCATTGTTCATTCAGGCATAGCACCCATTGGTGTTTCAGGCATAGCATCCATTGTTCATTCAGGCATTGCACCCATTGTTCTTTCAGGCATAGCATCCTTTGTTGTTTCAGGCATAGCACCCATTGTTCTTTCAGGCATAACATGCATTGTTCTTTCAGGCATAGCACCTATTGTTGTTTCAGGCATAGAAACCATTGTTCTTTCAGGCATATCACCCATTGCTCTTTCTGCCGTAGCACCCATTGTTGTGTCAGGCATAGTACCCATTGTTCTTTCAGGCATAGCATCCACTGTTGTTTCAGGCATAACATCCATTGTTGTTTCAGGCATTGCACCCATTGTTCTTTCAGGACAGCATCCATTGTTCTTTCAGGCATAGCACCCAGTGTTCTTTCAGGCATAGCACCCATTGTTATTTCAGGCATAGCACCCATTGTTGTTTCAGGCATAGCATCCATTGTTCTTTCAGGCATAGCACCCATTGTTGTTTCGGCATAGCACCCATTGGCCTTTCAGGCATAGCACCCATTGTTGTTTCAGGCATAGCACCCATTGTTCTTTTAGGCATAGCACCCATTGTTGTTTCAGGCATAGCAACCATTGTTCTTTCAGGCATAGCACCCATTGTTCTTTCAGGCATAGCTGCTGTTATTGTTGCAGGCACAAATCCTTTGTTATTTCCAAATGACACAGCGCCTTGATGCCCCAAATCCTTTGTCCGCGCTTTATAAGTACCTCGTACATACGTACATACAAGCGATTGATTGTTTGCATAATTCATTCACCGTTTGCGTTTTGGGCCTATGATCTTTAGAGGATAGTAAATACTCCATCTCAGAAGGTGAAGCAGAGCATTACAGCACCCTGCCAGTGGCAACCCCTCTTGGTTGCATTAGTAATGTCCAAACGTGTAAACATTTGCTGGAAGGGTGGGACGTGGTGGTTTTTGCACCATTTGTGTTTCTAACAAAAGTGAAATACTAGTGGAACACCTGCTTTTAGAACCACTTTTCAGCTGTCAGACTTGGGAAAGAAGCCTGGATGTGGTGAAGCGGGGAATCCGGGAGTTGAACAGGGGGTTCCTGTTGACATAGAAAGCAATGCAGACCACAGTTGTTTCCTCCTTCTGGCCCAACCCACTGCGCCCATCCGCTGCAGCGCGGAGATGATATCCCATACGGCTGTTCCTACACGCAAGAGAAGCACCTGATGTATGATCTTATAGCGCTATATTCAACCTGTGACATGATCACTATGTTATGCCATATTTACTCAATAATGGATTTATTATCTGCCAAATGTCAGGCCCTTATATGTCTCTGGGCATTTGCCTGTCTTATAATGTGAAATGATGGGAGATACCTTGATGCTTTCCTTACCCTCTAGCAGTTTTTTCGCAGAAGGCATTAGTAGTTTCGGTCCTTCGTTCAATCTTGGAAAGTCTGCTATTATTATGTAAGTCCCCAAAGGGGCACATGTTTGTGTCTTTGTATTTGTGTCAGTGAATAAGAGGGTTTCCCCTTTTATTAAGGTCAGTGCTGCACCTGTCTTTCGCCAGTTCTCAGCTCTGCCTGTCTGTAATGGCTCAGCCGGGGGCTGGTCCTTATTGAACTGTTAATGAATAGTTTCCGAGCCTGAGTCCTTTTTCAGGTCTGTATTGAATTACATATTGCTCTGAGTACTAACTCTTTCTGGGTTTACCAGGAACTTGTGCTCCAGCACCTTGAAGCATCTGTGTGCTAGATGGAATTACCAATAAAATCTCTCAGACCAAATAACCTGATAGACTCAAAGGAGATAGTAAAATACTACTTTAATCTCAAGAAGTAAAGCAGGGCGAATAAACACTCATCAAATCGACTTATGCAGGATAACAATGTCCTTCCGGTTATATTTAGTGTATATAATGCTAGATGTGTCATCTATGACGTCCTCCTACATATAAAATTGCAAAAACCTATCGAGGGGTGGATTGGATTAGGGGATCATGTCTACCTATAGAATATACGTGTGTTATTACCTCATTGGTGGTCTCTTATCTGTAAAACACACCCTGAGATACTTCTGTACACATGGTGTAAGGCCCTCGTCATAGCAGAGAATGTGCCAACGGAATAATACTTTGCAACATTGTATGTAAAAGTGCATTGCAGGCTATTCTAATTGGTTGGCAACCCAACTCCAAGCTTGGACATTGGACTTGCTAGCAACACGTACATAGAAATGAAACCCAGGTGCTTGGAGATACATCAGCTTTTGTATTGTTTCCCCAATTAGTCTACCCTCTCTTATCGGTAGGCCTCATGCCAGAGTCTTCTGTTTGAAGGTTGACCTTGCCAGTCCGCACTGTCTCGGGACATTCAAGGGAGTGTAGGCACATCACAATTTTAGCTTCAGACTTAATGAATTGCCCTTGTTTGAGACCTCTTTATTACGTGTTACAAGACCATGAAATTGTCCATATCGATGTTGCATTTAACACCTTTTGATTTAATTATACTGGGTGCAGTTGCTCCTCTTGGCCTTTAGAGACTTGCTTACGCTATTCCATATCAACTTTATGCCCTTTTAATTGTCCAATATTTGGCATCGTCAAATGTTCTTGTTCCACCTAATCTTTGGGAAATATGTCCTTGCACATGGTTTGCTCATTAGACTCCCTTTTTGCTTTTCCTTCATCTCTCGAAATAGCGTCCTTGGTCCTAATCCAATGTACTCCCCTATTCTGCAAGGGAAAATCAGCTTCTTCATCATCTTTCCACATTAAGATCCTGGGCTCGTATTTTGACGTAACCGGGTTAATTGACATAAGCCGTCATCCATCTTCTTTTATCGGTCATCCTAAATGTTGAATCTATACCTCTCATAACCAGGCTTCTACGTATTCCTTCTATCTTGCGTTTCAGTGTATTTACAGTTATTGGCCATTAAATCACTTCATTCTTCTTTGCATTCATACGTACTACATCATGGAGCACATATTTTTCTTAGTAGTCCAGTTATAGCGTTATGCTTAAGATTTTTCTTATTGTTTCAGCATAGATTCATATGTCTTTTTTGAGACATTATTTTACTGTCATTAAATTTTGCTTAACGTACATCCATGTCACTCACCATTTTATTATTGGCTGCATTCCGGCAACTCAGCAAAGGACATCATTCTTGGTAGCTTTCCTTCACTGTGTCAACATGAGGGTATCTTCTAACAGGCTTTCAGAGTGCATATCGTCTTTCATTTAGTCGACGTGGTATGGACATGTCGCATAAACTTGTGCATGGGTTCCCAATTATGGCTCCTTGGTTGTCATTCCAATAGGGTGTGGGTGAGGGGTGGTGACTAGGGAGAATGCTTCCACTTGCTCCTCTACAAACTGTATAGTTTTTCTTCAGCTTCCTTATTTGTCGATAATGTGAGAGCCCCCCGGTTGAGAATGAGCAGGGCCATATAAGCTGTCCCCCAGGGAAGGTGCCCCCATGGAGAGTCCACCATCATGTGTGAGCACATTTGCACTTTAGTCTGGTCACACCCATGTGGGTAGTCAAGCACTGACATTTTAGGGGATATTCTGTGCAAGAGTACCACTAGAAATCCCAGGCAGGTGTCTCTGCCTTCTTGGGTGCCATCAGTGAGGTGTGGCTTTGTCTCTCTAGGCATAAGGATATTATCCAGTGTTTTTAGCACATATCGAATCTTCACCGAATCTTTGCAGCAAAAAGGCAGGTGGGGATGTTTGTGACAGGTAGAGGGCTGTAGGGTAGTGGCCCGTGGACTCCCCCTGCATTTTATGGCAAAAATATATCTGTGAAATAATTGTGGTAAAAACACATAGAACCCACAGAGAGCAACTCACACTAATTAGAAGGTAAAGGAGTGTTGGCCCCCTCTACTGAGAACGAACATGGGTCAAATAACTGTTCTATGGAATTTCTTCCACTCAGGAGGATCTACAACCACGTTTTAGCTCAATGCACCCTTCACAGAGGAGAAATATGTATTTGCATATAGGTCTCCCCTCCCCCCCACAAGAGCAGTGCAGCACCGAAGTACTGGGCAATTCTCCTCTGAACAAGAGCACCATCAGCAACCCCAGACACATGTTTTGGCCTTGTTGGGCCTCCTCAGTGAGGTGACCCTAACCCTCTCCAAAGCACAGTGAGGAAGTGGTTCACGTCTGGTTTACCTTTGGTTACGTAGGTTGCAACCCCAAGTTATTCAAAATTGAAAAGGAGTGTGAAAGCCTCTCTACTGAGAACGAACAAGGGTCAAATACCCTGTTTTATGGAATGTCTTCTATTTAGGAGGATCTACAACAACGTTTTAGCTCACTGCACCCTTCACAGAGGAGAAAAATATAAATGTTCTAATTAGAATGCATCTTGAGTGCCAACCATGGCTGTCTCCACACTCGCTGGGGTAAAGAAACATGTGTCTTAGCTTAGCAGAACATTGCACCAACTTCAAATGCTTTTCAAATATTCTTTGTTGTTCCAAGCTGCACTTCCATTGCAACCTACTTAAACATGGCTAAACTCTGCCTATCGTGGCCTAACCACCATATGCTGCTCCTGTCTATGTTAAATGTTAATTAAAGATCTACTTCTGGCCAATTTTACTGGCCTACTATTATCTCCCGAAAATCCCCTAAATACCCAGTGTCAGACATCCTATACTCTACTGCGTGTATCCCCCCACAAAACTCTCGACTCACTCTGTCAATATCTTCTACTCTGCAACAGTTTTGCTGCTCCGCCTTTCATCCAACAATACGCCTTCCATTAACATGTGTGCTTTGCATGGCTTAACTAAAATGGTGGCTACAATGATGGATACAAAATGGCAGCTACCTTCTCAAAATCACTCTGCACTCCTGACTAATAGAATTTGCACAGTCTAAACCTCTTCCCACGGTTGGGAAGTTGGACCTGCATCCCAACACTTTCATCCTTCCGAGGTAGATAAATGAGTACCACTTGGGTTTGGATGATAAATGTATGTTAATATGTTCTATGTACAGCGCTTAGGCATAAGCGCTGGTGGGAGATTTTTTATTGTCCTATCCCTGACCTTCACATCAAAGACTTTACGAACAGAATTGCAATTAATTCTACCAATTATTGCAGGAGGGGGTACCTATGGGTCGAAGTCGTGCATAAACTGCATGCCAATATAAAGGGTGATATGTTAAGTTGTTTTACATATTACGATTTAAGTTGCATCTGGATCCCTCCTTGGACACAAATGGCCCAAAAGATATCTCTACCACAAATTCAAACTATCGTTTAATTAAGCTTGAAGATTGGCAGTGGTATAACTGTATATATCATAAGCTCTTTATGGTAATGACAAATGGCATATCTCAAAGCCTATTAGCCGTCTCGTCCAGAATTGACAGAAGTCATTTTGTTAGGACCCATGTCTTCGATTACGCTGTTCGGACCAAGAAGGTGGCCCTGAGAAGATCGCTAAAAAGGATCAAATATGATGTGTCTACCAGATCATGTTAAATATTCAAAGTTTCAATTATGTAAGCCACAATATAGAAACTGGTATAGTAAATAAGTTTAAATCGCAAATGTGTTAGAGATGCGTAAATATCCTTGGTCCAAATTTTTGTCATATTACCACTGCGTTGGTTAATGTAATTCCAGAGGCAATTTGGGATGCATTTTTAATGTCCAAGTTTTGATCTCCCAGTACAACCCCTCTTCACTTTGACCCCAGCCTGCTTGGTCCTCTGATTGGTTCTTTCACGTTGGAAGTCATTGAGATAAGAATTTGCAAATGTAAGTCCTCCAGTAAGTCATCATCTTCTAGCTGTTGATATAACCTCTCTCCTAGGAAGGTTAAGAGTGGCTCGGAGAGTGTTGCTTTGTATGACTTGGAGCTTCTGGGAGTTTATTGTTGATGTGCCTACGTAAATCGCATCACAGTAGTCACGTCTGGAGCCGAACATGGCCCGGGCGATGGTGAGGCAGCTGTTATTGGATAGGAACGGCCTGCAGGCATTAATACGTTTGGATGTGTCGGCAGCAGAGGAAGCGATAGGGTTGACTTGGCAAGTTAGGAAACAGTAACACAGGGGTGTCATAGTGACACCCCACCATAGACTCCATACCCTGGGACTGACTACTGTCTCCCAGGGCATGTAAAGTCACCATTGGATTTACTAGTCCCAAATTATTAACAGAAACCAGTACAAACCATCATATTGTGGACGTACTGGTCGGGGCAATTCGATTGCCAAGGGGTCTGTTAGTCGAGGGGGCACGTCTCCGTCCCCCCTGATCGAGTTTTGGCTGGTGGCAGTGGAAACTACGTTTTATATTCGACCGCAAATTTTTTCCTATGGGATTTTCCCATTGTTCGAGGCTACCAACTTTAATTATTTAATTCTCAATAGCCTCGAACATACCACCGGTCTATTTAATTAATATTAATTCTCCGGTTGGTATTTTTTGCCAAGACTCGATTCTCAAATGGTGTTTGGATTCTCTTCTGTGACTCCAACCCAAGTCGAGCCCTTTGTTCCACTTTTTGGCAGGCTTCTCCACAGAAGCCTCCAAAAGTGGTGCCACTCTGTCTGGGTACCACGGGAGGTGTGGGAGGGGGTTTAGGCACCCTGGACTGAGTTACCTTGGTAACTCTAGTCACACTCTTGTGTGATTGGCCCAAGTGGTGAGCCGGCCAGCTCACCACTTAGCATGTTTGAGTGACAGCTAGGCTGAGTGAATGGGGGTTTTCTGCATAAAAGCAGGGCATTGGAGACTGGAACTTCAGAGTCGCCACAGGACCTGGGAATCCGACGAGGGAGAAGCTGAGCCGAACTACCACGACGACACCACCGGTGGAGCCCTGCAGAACCGACTCACCACTTCCCGACGACAGAGAAGATCTCCCGGCTGGAGAGGCTTCTTCCCCTGACTGGTGGGCGCAACCAGTTTACCTTCTTTTCTTCGCACCCCAGACTGGTTTGTGGTCGAACTGCCCGTGCCAAGCACCCCGGCGGCCAGATAGCCACTCACCACTGAACCGCAAATCAACGGACCGCTCCTTGTACCTGAGAAACTCTGCGGCTGGTCTCTTCCATGGCAGTGCAACAGACTCCTGTCTTCCTCCACAACGAGATCCTCTCTTCCCCCGGACGAAGCACCGACTTGCATCCGCTGCCAGGAACAACTGCCCCCGCTGGAGCGTTCTCACCACTTTAAGGTACCGTGTCCGCCAGGCCTACCTTTCTAACGATTGCTACAAGGTAATAATAACTCCTTAACCTTCTGGACTGGGCTGGCCGCCTTGACCCTCTAACTGGTCCCTTTCCTTGGTCCAACTCCTTTTTGAACCTTTACAAGACTTGTGTGCACTGCAACCGTGTGACCTTGGACACATTTCGTTTGAATCCTCTGAAAGTGGATCTGGCCTCTTGATCTCTAACTTCACAGTTTTACTTTGCCTTCCTCTCTTGTTATGTTCTGGTAAAAGTGTTGGGATCTGTTTCAACTTGTTCTCTGCTTTTCTCTCCCTTTTTAAAACAAACTATTAGAGTGCCATCTACGTTAAGCGCTCACCGCTGTCTGAAAATAAGTGGGGCTTTACTTTAGATTTGTCTAATATTCTTTTAAGGGAGTGTATATCTTTTAGTGACCGTGTTTTTGAATTGCTTACTATTGGTGCCTGTGTGTTTTTCTAGATGTGGTTTTAAATAAATACTTATATCTCTTTTACACCAAGCCCTGGTCAGTGTTTACTTGTTCTATTGTGTGCTCTTGACCTATTGTGAATACTCTGTATACTGCCTAACTCTTCTTGAGGGAAGTCTGACTGATCAGCCACAGCTACCAAGTGAATCTGTGTGGTACAGACTGCTACCAAGTGGGTTTACTGCCAAACGCCTGTAGTCCTAAATCTTTTGCAGTGGTCCCAGAGGGTGCTCCACAGGTTTCTGCCTAACATCGGGCAAGTGTGGGCAACAAGGGTGTGGTAGCTGCTGTAGGTAGGCTGGTGGTAGAATGGTGAAGAAAATGACATGGGTGTCAGTCCATGGGCAAGGAAGGTTTGAGAGGATAGTGGATTGGCAATTGAGGTCTGCTATCCAGTCTAGGATGTAGCCTTTGGAGTGTGTTGGGGCCATTACCCGTTGTCCATAACCTAAAGCATTATGGGAGTTGGCTAGGGCTGCAACATCCGATTCTTCTGCATCATTGAAACCTAGATTGAGGTCGCCAAGGAGAATGACTTTCGTGGGTTTGCTTGATGTTGGTGCAGAACATGTAAAGGAGTTCCGCCTTAAAGTATAGATGCGGGCCAGGGGGGCGATATATGAAATGTAACGTGATGGTGGAAGTGTGGGTGAGGGCTTATTTGATTGAATACGTGTTGCAGTTTGGAATAGGGTAGAGTTGATTTGCCGAATTGGGAGGGTAACCCTCGCGAATATTGCTACACCTCCACCCCTAGCGCTGATTCTATCACTGCCGAAAGACGGAGAATCCCGGTGGGAGTCGCAAAAGACAGAGGGCCTCATCACGACTTGGGTGGTAACGGTAACGCTATTAGCGCGGGCGGTATTAGCTCTACCGCCAAACTCCCCGGCGCTAATAGCGCCGGATCACGAGTTCGGCGGTAATGTAAGTCCCCATTCCCCACTGAGCCCATTCGGGAATGTCCCATTCCCCATTGGGCTCAATGGGGAATCTTTGCGCTAATACCGCCGACGGATTTACCGCCGGCGGTAATAGCGCAAATTTTCTGCGGATTTCCCCCCAGCTCAGAGGTGGGGCGAAATCTGCCGAAGCTCTGATTCGGCTGACCCTTAAATCCGGCGGTAATAGCACTACCGCTGGATTTAAGGGTTACCGCCGAAGTCGTGATGAGGCCCAGAGTAGGGCCAGAGGCAGCATGCAGCCATGCTTCAGTGACAGCCAGGAGGTCTAAGTTATTGGAGATGATGAGGTCTTGGATGTCCAGTGGGTGGGCTTGTATAGGCCTGGCATTGAATAAAGCGCTCATTAGTGGTGGTGGGGTGGGCTGGCTGTCATTCCCCGTGGATGGTGGTCGTTCTGAGGGGTGCCCTTTTATATGTCCAGTATTTGGCATTGTCAAATGTTCTTGTTGCTCCTAATCTTTGGGAAATATGTCCTTGCACATGGTTTGCTCATTAGACTCCCTTCGTGCTTTTCCTTCATCTCTCGAAATAGCGTCCTTGGTCCTAATCCAATCTACTCCCCTAATCTGCAAGGGAAAAACAGCTTCTTCATCATCTTTCCACATTAAGATCCTGGGCTCGTATTTTGACGTAACCGGGTTAATTGACATATGCCGTCATCCATCTTCTTTTATCGGTCATCCTAAACGTTGACTATATACCTCTCATAACCAGGCTTCTACGTATTCCTTCTATCTTGCGTTTCAGTGTATTTACAGTTATTGGCCATTAAGTCACTTCATTCTTCTTTGTGTTCATACGTGCTACATCATGGAGCACATATTTTTCTTAGTAGTCCAGTTACAGCGTTCTATTTAAGATATTTCTTATTGTTTCTGCATAGATTCATATCTTTTCTTTAAGACATTATTTTACTGTCATTAAACTTTGTTTAATGTACATCCATGTGGCGCACCATTTTATTCATGGCTACATTCCGGAAACTCAGCAAAGTACATCGTTCTTGGTAGCTTTCCTTCACTGTTCCAACATGAGGGTATCTTCTAACGGGCTTCCTGAGTGCATATCGTCTTTCATTTAGTCGACGTGGTAGGGACATGTCGCATAAACTTGTGAATGGGTTCCCATTATGGCTCCTTGATTGTCATTCCAATAGAGTGTGGGTGAGGGGTGGTAACTAGGGAGAATGCTTCCACTTGCTCCTCTACAAACTGTATAGTTTTTCTTCAGCTTCCTTATTTGTCGATAATGTGAGAGCCCCCCGGTTGAGAATGAGCAGGGCCATATAAGCTGTCCCCCAGGGAAGGTGCCCCCTTGGAGAGTCTACCATCATGTTTGAGCACATTTGCACTTTAGTCTGGTCCCACCCAAATGGGTAGTCAAGCACTGACATTTTAGGCAATATTCTGGGCAAGAGTACCACTAGCAACCCCAGGCAGGTGATTCTGCCTTCTTGGGTGCTATCAGTGAGGTGTTTCTTTGTCTCCCTAGGCATAAGGATATTATCCAGTGTTTTTAACACATATTGAATCTTCACCGAAAAGGCAGGTGGAGATGTTTGTGACAGTTTGAGGGCTGTGGGGTGGTGGGCCGTGGACTCCCCCTGCATTCTAGGGCAAAAATAAATCTGTGAAATAATTGTGGGAAAAATACTACAGTTAAAAATGGTTGGTAAAAACTCATAGAACCCACAGAGAGCAACTCGCACTAACTAGAAGGTAAAGGAGTGTTGGCCCCCTCTACTGAGAATGAACATGGGTCAAATACCTGTTCTATGGAATTTCTTCCACTCAGGAGGATCTACAACCACGTTTTAGCTCACTGCACCCTTCACAGAGGAGAAATATGCAGGTCTTTCCCCCACCCACAAGGGCAGTGCAGCACCGAAATACTAGGCAATTCTCCTATGAACAAGAGTACCATCAGCAACCCCAGACACGTGTTTTGGCCCTGTTGGGCCTCCTCAGTGAGGTGACGTTGAGCCTCTCCAAAGCACAGTGAGCAAGTGGTCCAGGGTCTGGATTACCCTTGGTTACTTAGGGTGCAACCCCAAGTTATTCAAAATTTAAAAGGATTGTGGGAGCCCCTCTACTGAGAATGAACATGGGTCAAATACCCTGTTCTATGGAATGTCTTCTACTTAGGAGGATCTACAACCACGTTTTAGCTCACTGCACCCTTCACAGAGGAGAACAATTTAAATGTTCTAATTAGAATGCATCTTGAGTGCTAACTATGGCCGTCTGCACACTCGCTGGGGGAAAGAAACATGTGTCTTAGCTTAGCAGAACAGTGCACCAACTTCAAACTCTTTTCCAATATTCTTTGTTGTTCAAAGCTGCACTTACATCACAACCTACTTAAAAATGGCTGAACTCTGCCTATCGCTGCCTACCCACCATATCCTTCTCCTGTCTATGTGAAATGTTAATTAAAGATCTCCTGCTGGGGGGCGTGGCCAACTGCGGGGCAATGCGGACGTGAGTCTCCTCGGCTCCCGCCACCGCTCTATACATCCTGCATTTACAGCCTGTTTTACGATCGCCAGCAGTATAACAAAGAGACCTTCTGAAAGCTGAGGCTCCGTGGCGTACACGCTGGAGGTGCCGGCAGCCCTGAATCCAGGCGTGTCGAAATCTAGGACATGAGCGGTGCCTTTGGCACATGATGGCCGCCAACTGATCTTCGTGCCAACGACCTGGGCTGGGAGACCTGGCTGGAGGAAATCCAGAGCCGCGAGCCTGTCCTGGCTGTGAGGTGCAGCCTGGGCTGCAGGGGGTGCCCCGGCACGGCCCCGGGCTCTGAAGGAGCACACCCACGCCTGGCTGAGTTGGGGATGGAAAAGTGGCGACGCGCCCTCGAAGAAGGCTGGGGAATCGGCACACCCGCCGTGGCTCTCCTTCACTGCACGGCTCACCACACCCGTGACCCGTGGTACCCGGTGGCCTTTTGGGTGCATCTCGGGAACCCCTGCGGAAGGAGGGCCTCCAGGGGGAGGGGAGCAGAGTCCGCCCCAGTGAGGAGAGACGGATCCGCAGGAGGACTGGAGCCTTCCGAACGCTGAAGGAGGCCTGTGGTCGCTTGGCCATCCCTGGTAGAGGGAGAAACGCACACACAGCTGCAGGCAGAACAAGACAGTGCCTCCCCCAGAGAGCCAACAGGTTGCCCCTCCATGAGGATCGAGCAGTACCCTGACAAAAAGAGGGACAAGACGGACCATTGGATGCAGGGAGTGGAGTGACAATACCCAGGCCCGGTCCCTCGGAAGTGAGGTGGAGGCCTGGATACTGGGCCCGGGGCTCGGGCCCACCCGTGACCGCAGCGGGAAGTGCAGCCCGGCTGACCTGGGGAGGCCTAAATAAAGGGTAAGAGGAGACCCAGTAAGCACCAGCACTGCTACCCCAGGCACACCACTGGAAATAGCGCCAAGCGGAGCGGGGCAGTAGGTTGAAAGGAGGGTAGCTTAACCCCGTTGCAACACCTGCTGGGACCTCCCCCGCACTATAACAGAAGCAGTGGGCCTGGAACGAACACACTGTACCTAACCTTGGAATGCTCTGCTCTACAACATCACAGAGGGGGGCCCCACACGCCAACGCCGGAGAAATCACCCGGGAGCACAGACAGCCTCGGACCGACAACAAGTAACAACAGCGTTGTGCCTTCCCCCCACCCCTAAAACGCACCACCCCTCCCCAGGTTGCTGGAGTAAGCCGCTGGTCCAACAGTGCACTGGGGAAGGGGGATCAGCCCAGGGAAGGATCTGAGAGTTCAGAGGGCACGAACTCCACCGTAGGAATACATCAGAGGATCAGAGTGGCAACCATGGGCAAAGAAAAAACGAAGAAATCCACCTTGCAAAACAGGATTGAGCAATACACTATCCCTCCATCGCAGCCCGCTGACCCCCAACTGCAGCCCTCTGGAGACTCTGACTCCATGCACACGCTCTCCCTTAAAGATGTCATGGCGGCCATAGTCGACTCTTGCTCATCTATGGAGCAGAAGATAGACCGAATAAGCCTGGATGTGTCCCTCCTCAGGCATGATTTACAGAAACTGTCCGCACGTACTGGAGAAGCAGAACAGCGCATCTCAAATACAGAAGATGGCTTACATACCGCGCAACAACAACTCCAGAGGGTCTCGACTAAGCTCAAGTCTCTGGAGGCAAGGGTGGAAGATGGCGAAGGAAGATCCAGGTGAAATAAAATTTGCATACTTGGCATCCCCGAAAAGGAGGAGGGACGATGCATGGAACTGTTTCTGAAACAATTACTAATGGACCTGTTCGACCTGCAATCCTTTTAAAAAAAATCTCTATAGAAAGAGCACACCGTATGCCTACAGGACGACTGCTGCCTGTTGCTCCTCCACGCACGGTGACTGCAAGGTTCTTAAACTACAGAGATCGGGATGCACTGTTACAACTGGCACACTCGAAGGGCACGATTACTTTCAACGGGTCCAGGCTGGCCTTTTTCCCCGACTACACGAGGGAGGTACAGAAGGCGAGGCAATCCTTTGGAAAGCTTAAAAAAAAATTGCAAACGCTTGGTGTCAAGTATGGCTTGCTTTTCCCTGCACAGCTGAAAATGTATCACAAAGGGACAATGGTCCACTTTGATGACCCCGGGGAGGCATGGCGCTGGGCGGAGCAACACATCGAAGGAGACTGGTCGACATCCCGAGGCCCTAAAGACAGAAACCCTGGACCACCACCAGAGCAGCGCCGAATACCAAAGCAACCACCACCGCTGGACCGACCGAGAGACTGGGATGACGGAGCCCGCCCTGATCCCTGATGTGGATTCACCCTCCAGCCGGCAGACAGTCACTTTATGGACGACACTGCAGGAGGCCCTCAGTGAACCACACACAGCGTTTCACACATCCACAGGGCAGTGAGCAGGGGACTGATACCCTTGCGTCTGGGTGCCTCCCCCCTCCAACCTCTTATTTTTTTATTGAACTACAGTTGGGACTGTTAGTGCTGGCACCTAACTGTTTTTGAATGTCAGCAAGGTTAGGGCGACAGGTACTTCGAGTTGGGATGGAGTATGGGGAGGGGGAGGGTGGGACCAGTTGGGAAGAGTTTTTAGTTATCCCAGGTCCACTTTACTCCTGTAGGTTTCAGGGAGTGATGGGGCTCCTGGTCAGTTGGGACCGTAGCACGCTCAAACAGCATTTCAGTCACCAGTCACTGTTGATTCTACACTACACCGGCACATACCAGGATTCTACCCCACATCTCACTCGCCAGCCCCTCTTATGCTCTTGCTAGATGGCACCTGACCAATCTCAACTTCCAGTGACTACACGTCCCAAATCCCTTAAGGTCCTCACCTGGAACGTGAACGGGATGGGGTCCGTGATTAAACGACGCTTGGTTAAACAACTGCTCAAGAGATACTCGCCCGATGTGGCCCTGCTCACTGAGACACACCTTGCAGGTTCACACTGTAACTTCTTCCTGCGGACCAACTATAGGGCAGCCTTTCATTCGGGGTGCACCATGGGATATAGGGGAACCCTATTCATATATATAAGCATGTCCCATTTGCCTCACAAGAAGTGGAGAGGGACCCTAGGGGTCGTTACGTGCTGGTCCTTGGGACACTCGGGGGGGAGAGCCGTGGGTTTGTCTCGGTCTACTCCCCACTGGGTCTGGGGCGGGAGCTTCTGGTGGAACTGACCACCCTGTCGGGCAAGTATCAACCCAATAATTGGTTTCTGGGTGGAGACTTTAATGATGTGATATGTAACACCATGGACCGATCCCACCTTAGACACCGTAACCTGGATGCCCTCACGGGACTATCCAACTTTGCATCCACCTTGGGTCTCTGTGATGTGTGGCGGGAATTGCAACGCAGAACCAGAGGGTATTCATTCCAATCAGGCACCCACGGCTCCCTTTCTAGGCTTGAATATCTATTTGTTCCGCACACTGAGCTTTTTAGAGTAATCTCGGCAGACTTACTTCCCTGGGGAATCTCCGATCACTCGCCTCTGGTGGTGGAGACGCGGCTGCAGGGTACGATCCCCCCCAGGACGTGGCGGCTGAACAACTATTATCTGGGTTGTCCGGAACTGGTGGATCGACTCACGGAAATCTCGACGGAATATTTTGAGATTAACGATACTGGCGAAAGCGACCCAGTGGTGGTATGGGAGGCCTATAAGACCGTGATGCGAGGTGAAATAATCTCCTGGACGGCGAATAGGAAAAGGGAGAGGCTTCAAAAGATAGACGAGGCGGAGAAGTAGGTGACCCACTGGGAGAAGGATCATATTCTTGACCCAACCCCTCAGACCCACACTTCCCTCACACGGGTCACCGAACGCCCCTGGAACCTTATGCTAGACAATGCCAAACAAGCCCACTGGGAATACAGAGCAAGGATATATGAGGTTGGGGACAAGGCTGGGAAACTGTTGGCCTGGCTGGAGAAGCGAGACGAAGGACAGCGATGTGTCCGGGAGATCCTCACCCCAAGGGGAGAGAGATGCCAGTCCGACACTGACATGGCAGAGGCCTTTGCCCAATTCTTCGCGGAATTGTATCAGGCTCCTTGATAACATAGGAATCCCTACCCTGTCGGAGCAACAGAAGGAGGTACTTGACTCCGAGCTCACGGAAGCCAAAGTATCAGAGGCCCTAGCACAACTGCAATCGGGGAAAACCCCGGGGCCTAACGGGTTCCCGATCAAAATCTGGCAGAAGTTAGGAAGTAACAACATAGCACCTCCCCTGCACCAGATGCTGTTGAATGCCCGAGACCAGGGTTCCCTCCCACAGGACCTTTGTAAGGCTACCATTGTAGTAATTCCTAAAACGGACAAACCCCCAGGGATATGTGCCTCCTATAGGCCGATCTCATTAATTAATGGCGAAGCCAAAGTCTTAGCCAAGCTCTTAGCCAACCGGCTCCAACCGGTGGCGGACACCCTGATACACCCAGAACAGTGTGACTTCATGCCTCATAAATCAATCCGAATGAATCTGCGCCGACTCCACCTGGCGATGGAACGGGCTCCTATCCTTGATACTCCACTGACCCTTTTAGCAATTGATTTTGAAAAGGCATGTGATTCAATACGGTGGGACAGCCTTTGGGAAATTTTGGTACACATGGGGTTTTGAGAGGGCTTTCTGGGATGGGTAAAACTGTTATACACGAACGTACAGGCAGAGGTCAGAGTGAACAGGTGGACTTCCCGATCCTTCCCCCTGGGCAGGGGTACACGACAGGGGTGTCCCCTTTCCCCCCTCCTTTTTGCCCTTGCGATTGAAACGTTGGCTCCCTGGCTCTGTCAGAGTGGGGCATGGACGGGATTCAGATGGCCTGAGGGACACGACGATCGAATATCCCTTTACGCTGATGACCTTCTGCTGTATCTGGCTGAACCGACTCGGAACTGCCCTCTGGTAACCCAGATGCTCGTGGACTATGAGGAGTTTAGCGGGTTGAAAATTAACTGGAAGAAATCCGTACTCTTCCCGGTGAAGGGGGGGGACAGGCCATCCTGCCGGACTGCCCGTATCAGTTGGAAAGGCAGGGCTTTAAAAACTTGGGAATCTGGATAACGAGTGATCTTACCACCTAGACAAAGCACAATCTCCAGCCGATCACTGACCGATTTGCCACCGACATCCGTCACTGGAAGCTTCTCCCCCTGACTCTCATGGGAAGAGCGGCACGCTTTAAAATGATGGCACTCACACGATATCTATATGTCCTGCAGAACGCCCCACTTACGATCCCCACCTCTGAATTCAACCCAATAGACACCCTTCTTAGGGAACTCATCTGGGGGGGAGGCCAGTCACGTATAGCTTTAAGCACTTTGCAGAGACCTATCTGGGAGGGAGGGATGGGAGTACTCCGCCTCCAAACCTACTACTGGGCTTCACAACTCTTAGTGGTCAATGACCTGCTTCACGGTGACAGGGCACTGCCCCACATCAAGGCTGAGGTGGACGCCATGCAATGTACAGATCCAATTCACCTATTATACCACTCCCCACAGCGGCCCTCTCTTCCGACGATTGGATCACACACCACCGCCGTCTGGAGGCAGGCACACGTGTTTGTGAGGTGGGGATACAAGATCACCTCGGCACAACCCCTATGGCATAACAGCAACCTGAAAGAAATAGAGAAGTTCGAACTGAGGCCACGCCTGGTGAGAGCGGGAATCTTGAGGGTAGAAGACATCCTGAGGGATTACTGACTTACAGGACCAATTCCAACCAATTTCAAACAATTCCAACTGCCAAATACCGAGCGGTACCACTTTATGCAATTGATTCACGCTCTGCGAACCCACATACCTCTGGAGGAGGTAGTCTCCGACTACACACCCATAGAACGTAATATACTCCCAGCCTACATCCCCGCCAAATGCACGTCCATCATTTATAATGCCATCACATCCTTTGCTACCCCCGAATTACTGCGACTAAAGGCCAAATGGGAAAGGGATGTGGGTGAAATAGCTCCAGAGGACTGGGTACAGGTTTTAATGCACCTGCGGGAGGTGGCCATCTCGTCCAGGTTGAGGCTTGTGCAGCTTAAGATCCTGCACAGGGTGTACTACCCTAGGAACACCCTGTATGGCTGGAGGAGGTCAACAAAACCGAACTTTCTCCAGTGTGGAGATGAAGAAGGAACTTTCTTTCATATCCTTTGGCCATGCCCCCAGATCCACGTCTTTTGGAACGCTTGCTGCACAGAACTGTCTAGGGTACTCACTCGCTCTATAAAACTGACCCACGGGTCCTGGTCCTTGGGGTGCCTGATAAATTAGATTTCAATAAATGGGAGAAACTGCTTTTGAATACCGCGTCAGCCCTAATGAAACGTAACATTGCACAAAAGTGAGGAGTCCCGGACCCCCCCAACCCTGGAACAGTGGGTACTGGATATGGACGTGTGTGCCATGATGGAACAACAGATCTAAAGTATGAGAGGATGCCCAACTAAAGCATCCAAAATATGGGGGAAATGGGAAGAATATGGGCCCTGAGGGCCGGAAGCTGGTAGTCACCGTATGACTGGCTTGAGAGCAGGGAAGGAACGATGGTGGCCGGTGACATTAATACTTGGCAGAGCTTTGATGGGGGTGATGCGGCTCTGTAATGCTTATGCTGCCCTTTTCTTTTTGTTTTTGTTTTCTTGTTTTGTGGTTGTTTCGACCTTGTTATGAAAAACAATAAAACGTTTTATTAAAAAAAAGAAAGATCTACTACTGGAAACTTATAATGGCCTATTATTATCTCCTGAAAATCCCCTAAATACACAGTGTCAGCCATTCTATACTCTACTGCGTGCATCCCCCCACAAAACTCTCGAATCACTATCTTGTACTGTGCAACAAGTTTGCTGCTCCGCCTTTCATCCAACAACACGCCTTCCATTAACATGTGTCTTTGCATCGCTTAACTGAAATGATAGCTACAATGATGGATACAAAATGGCAATTACCTTCTCAAAATCACTCTGCACTCCTGACTAATAGTATGTGCACAGTCTAAACCTCTTCCTACGGTTGGGACGTTGGACATGCATCCCAACACTTTCATCCTTCCGAGGTGGATATATGAGTACCAACTTGGGTTGGGATGATAAATGTATGTAAATATGTTCTATGTACAGCGCTTAGGCGTAAGCGCTAAACAAAAACAAAGAAAATAGATTTCTTAAGATCATTACACCATATTTTTAATGATTGTCATTGCACTTTTGGTGTAGCTGCTTTATGTGGTGGTGGGAGATTTTAATTGTCCTATCCCTGACTTTCACATCAAAGACTTTACGAACAGCATTGCAATGAATTCTACCAATTATTGCAGGAGGGGATACCTATGGGTCAAAGTTGGGCATAAACTGCATGCCAATATAAAGGATGATATGTTAGGTAGTTTTACATGGCGGAGTAAATCGACTATTGATTCTGTGTTTGCTTCTGAACAGCTGCTGAACAGCTCTTGCCTTGCATCCTCTTTCTACAGTTAATATAAACCCCAGCTAGTGATCATTCCGGCCTCATATTACAATTTAGTTGCATCTGGATCCCTGCTTGGACACAAATGGCCCAAAAGATATCTCTACCACAAATTCGAAAAATCATTTAATTAAGCTTGAAGATTGGCAGTGGTATAACTATACATATCATAAGCTCATTATGGTAATGACAAATGGCATATCTCAAAGCCTATTAGCTGTCTTGTCCAGTCATTTTGGTAGGCCCCATGTCTTCGATTACACTGTTCAGGCCAAGAAGGTGGCCCTGAGAAGATTGCTAAGAAGGATCAAATATGATGCGTCTACCAGATCATGTTAAATATTCAAAGCTTCAATTATGTAAGCCTCAATATAGAAACTGGTATAGCAAATAAGTTTAATTTGCAAATGTTTCAGAGATGCGTACATATCCTTGGTCCAAATTATAGTCATATTACTACTGCGTTGGTTAACGTAATTCCTGAGGCAAATTGGGATGCATTTTTAATGTCCAAGTTTTGATCTCCCAGTACAACCCCTCTTCACTTTGACCCCAACCTGCTTGGTCCTTGGATTGGTTCTTTAACATGGGAAGACATTGAGATAGAAATTTGCAAATTTAAGTCATCCAGAGTAATGGGCCTTGATGGCTTGCCCAACTTAGTTTTGAAGGGTGTCTCTTTTCTGTGGGCTAACATCTTTCATAAATTATTTTGTAGCATTGCTCTTCATGGAAATCTCTCTACATCCTTGCAAACTTGTTCCTTTTTCCCTATTTTTAGAAAGGGAAATTGTAATGCCCCCTCAAATTATCGTCCAATTGCACTTGTGGATGGCAGTTTTAAAATCTTTGCATCTCTTTCATTGGACGATTTACAAAATTGGTCAACATCCATAGGGCTCCCATCGTTATTGCAGGTAGACTTTAGTTAACACGGAGGAACAACTTTCAATGAGTTAGTAATACATTTACTTGAGGAGCAAACTCATACAAGACATAAACCTTGCTTCTTCTTGACCTGTGTTGTTCTGTCCTGTGCTTTCAATTTTGTGAATCGCACTAAGTTATGGACTAAGTTGTATAAATGGGGCATCCCCAAATATTAGCGTTACTTCAATCCAAATAAGGAACACCTGGGCGCAGGGATTCAAACCTTTGTCGGAGTTTGTCAGGGCTGTGCCATTGCACCCTGATTGTTCAATTTATATCTATTTGAACTGGTCAAAGAGTTATCAAGTTTGAATCTCTTTTTGCCTCAGATGGATAATATAGACATCCCTGCATTATTATATGTAGACAACCGCATTCTTTCAGACAGAACTACAATTGGCTTGTAACATGGCCTAGAATGTTTAAATTTTTATCTAGGTACCAACAGACCAAGGTTAAATACACTAAGATCCTCAGTATTGATAAAATCTAGTTCCAAGATCAAGCAACATCTTAGGTGGTCTAGAGATGCTTCCAACCTGAATTTAGCAACAAGGTTGTTACACTTGCGCTTCCCAATTCTTGATACGATGAGATTGGATGACATTGCAAATAGATTGAAAGTGAAGCTGGGCCCTTTCTTTACCCAGATGAGATAGACTATTTTTAAATATTGCACATTCACTTGTATTCATTTAAGGACATTTTACTTTGGCATGGTATTGTCATCAATTATATATGGTTTAGAAATTTCTTTCTGTTGCCTGAGACAGATTACATCCTATAGACGGGTCTTTTTGGAAGCGATTACTAGGTATTCCCATGCCACTACCATTTGTTCTAATTTAACACGGATTGGGATTACAATCTTGGAAGTCTTACATAACCTTGAGGATGAAATTATTTATGAAGATTTTGAATCCTCCACGAAACTCTCTATTCATAGAATGACATGCCGTTTTGGAGAACAATCCGATTTTCACCTTTCACTACTTTTGTGAATGATTGTGAAAAGATATTATTGGACCTGAGCCAAGACAGAAATACTCTTTTAAGTAATCGCAACAGGATTAAAAAGAACATTAAAATGACAGGATGGGCTAGGGATAACGATCACATCTGTTAATTTCAACTTTTTTTCTGAATATAGAAAAATGCACAGATTGTATAATTCTTTGCTAAAATATTTCCTAAAATATTTCCTGATCCATTCTTCTGCCATATACATATGGGACTCAGCTTATTTATTTATCCATTTATTTCAATTTCTATAATGTGCCATTTGCCCGCAGGCCTCGGGGGGCACAGGGCCCTTATAGATGGGTCTCATAGGAAAATATCTTTGGCTAATAGATTCTGTAGGTTGTTTAAGGAATTAAACTTTGGAGACATTGAATCATTTGTTCATTTCTTACCACCCAAATGTTGCGCTGTATTCCTCCTCGTTGTTTGTCCACAGTACAACAGACAACCACATGTCAAACGTGGGAGGGCTTTTCTGCTTCCATCTTAACAGAATTTGAGAAATCTGCTCTTCGTAAAGTGCATTTTACCATCCACCCCGAACAAACATGCTCGAGGAGATACCTCAAATTGTAACTGCAATATTTTGGACTGCACCCGGCAGACCTTCTCCCAGTACGGTGACAATGCAGTACATAACCATAGCATGTGTAATAATGTGCATCGGTACTGTCGCACCTCGGGCACCTGCCCATAGAGTCTGAATTCAACAGCTTTATTTTAGCCTGGGTGTAATGCAGCCTATTAGGACTTTTAAAATATATTTGCCTGAATTTGAAGTTGAAAGAAACCTCTTTAGTCAACTTACATATTGCCTCATTGAACATCTGTGAACTCCATCTATAAGTCCGTGCCACGTTTGATTCTGGCCCTCGATATCCCAGCGGGCATTGTGTGCAGCACTAGCCAATATGATGTAGCAATGTCCATCCTACATCCTGATAATAATGGGATGTATCGGACAGGCAAATCTTGGGTGAACGCTCTGCTAGAAATCATGGCCAGTGCATCCTAAACACAGCTCTCATGCACCTATGATCAGGGGAGTTGCTAGGTCTGGAAAAGACCCGGGGCTACACTGATGTCAGAAATGTTGGGACTGGGGGCTAGCTAGTCTTTTGGCTGTAGCTCCTGAGATTCTATCCGGGGCTACAACCAAAAGATCAGGGGCTATAGCCCCCTTAGCCCCCCCTAGCAATGCCCCTGCCTATAATACAGCAGTCGCAGTGCGGTGTCCCCAACTCTCACCTTTATATTATCCCAATCAATGAATTGCCACTCCATAAACATATCTACCAATACTTCGAATCTGGCAGTCTGCCAGGTTCCCCTAATCTCCCCGTCCATGGTTGGAGCTAGTAAATGTATACCTCACAGCAGCAGGCACCTCTTGTAAGGGGCAACAATGCCCATCGTATAAAAGAGCTTCTGCCACGCGGATAATGTGGATTTACCCGGGGCTAACAGGCTGGCCAGGCTACAATGGCCCCCCCAGCACCATTGATCTCAGAGTGGTCCTGTCTACTGCCCCTTGCTCCAGGTCAACATCAGGAGTGGGATTCCTCCATTCCATACCATTGTGCTGCAAATTGGGTGTAAGCCAATACAGTTGAACATTCGGAGCTGCGAAGCCCCCTGCCTCATATTGCAGTTCCAACTCCGCCCACTTAATCCTCGCTCGGCCACCCCCAAACAAAATCCATACATAAACCTACAAGTTCCTTGAAGAAGGCTCGGCCACACCACAGTGGAATATTCAGGAACATATAAAATAGCTTCGGGAGAACCGCCATTTTAAGGAGTAAGAGCCTACCCAGCAGCTAAATGGGGAGTTTTCTCTCAAGTAAATGTTTGGACCTGAGAAGTACCATGTACTTTCCATAGCCCTACTCTAAAGGGGGTGCACGGAAGCAGAATTTGGTAATGCTCAAATACCTGAGCGAGTTCATGGCCCAGTTTAAACCCTCCCCATTTACTGGTTCCGCCATCCTGTCAGTCAGAGGGAAAACATCTGATTTGGACCGATTAAATTTAAGCCTGCCATTTTTACCAAATTCAGCCTTTTCCCCTAATCACCTTTACTTTCTCCCCTGGGTTCTGAACAAATAGAAGTATATCATCCGCATAAAGAGATATTATGTATGGACCAGAGACCCCCCCCGAGTCGGATACTCAAGCTACAGTATCTGTCCATGATGAAATCCTCAAGCGACTTAATCACGAGTGTGAAGAGTAGCGTAGAAACGGGGCATCCTTGGTGAGTACCCCTCTTCAAATGAAATGCTGTAGATAGGACAGCATTCGTCTGCACTTTCGCAAGTAGTCGTGTGAATAAGAGCTTGGTCCCGGCTCTGAATTTTGGGCCAAACCCATAGTTATCCAAAAACCTAAATAGGAAAGCCCATGGCATTGTGTCAAAGGCCCTCTTTATATCTAGGGAAACCACAATCAACTGTCCCTCAGGCTTAATTCAAAAGAGTACATTATACATCCTGTGCTGGTTTAATGCTCTGGAGTGGCCCTGGTTGAACCCAGACTGATCAGAGTGCATCAAATGCGGTATTACGGGCAGCATTTAGGGGCTACCAATTTAGCAAAGATTTTCGCGTCCACATTTTTAAGGGAATGTGGGTGGTATAAGGCACAGTCCTATGCTGGTTTATCACGTTTTAAAAAAGGATTATTATGGCCTCTCTCACTGAGTCTGGTAGAATATGCCTTGCCAGTGATTCATCTCGCAACTGCAGTAGCACTGGCAAAGTGTCTCATGGAATTCCCTGTAAAACTCATCTATTAATCATCCATCAGACCCTGGAGTTTTGCCCCTATGTAAGTCATGATATTTCTTCCAAGGACATCAGGGTCTCCAGTATGGAGCTCACTTCCCTAGAAAGCAATGAAGTTGGGATCAGGTGTAGATATTGTTCAATCTCTGAGAAAAAGACCCTATTTATGTCCATATTCATGTGTGCTAGTGACCCATCCCCCACTCTGACTTGTGTGACGTTATCATTCACCAACTCTGCCATGGCCAGCCTTGCCAGGAGCCTCACCTGCCTGTCCGCCTCCCCATACCTCCTGGCCAGCTCTGATTCCATTTGTTGTCAATCATTGGCAACAGTGTGCCTGCACAATTACGCTGGAGCTCTTTCAGCCTCTCCTCAGCCTGATGGAGATCTCTCCTAATCACCCTCAGTACTCAAAACTCTTTGTCCATGGCTATCCCCATCACGTATATTTTAAATGCCTGACAGACTGAGTCTGCTGTCTCCACTGAACCTGTATTAGTCTCGAAGAACAGTGCAATGTGTTTGTGTAGAGTGACTGAGAATGCTGTGTCTAGCAGGGCCGCAGATTTAATCTCCTATGGAGGTCTGTCCTCCTTCTCGTGGGTAAGGTTCAAAACCAGCTTCAGGGGATAGTGGTCGAAAGGGTCCTGGGGCGTATACTGCAGCTAGTAACTGACATAAACAGCCAGTTTGTCACCAGCCACATGTCAATCCTAGAGTACATATCACGAACTGATGAATAGTATGTAAAGTCCCCATGGCTTTCAGCATTTAGTACCCTCCAGACGTCCAGAACCATGCCCACATTCATATGGGCAATAATCAGGCGGGCCGAGTTGGACAATGCACTGGGTACATTCCCTGTGCGACCATGTTTCACATCTAATATCATATGTATGTCACCTTTCAGATCACTACAGCAGCGTGCCATGCATATATGGAATAGCCCCACATAATAGGCTGGGTCATCTAATTTCGGCCCGCGCACATTCTCTAGTAAAACCTCCTTGCTATTGCGTATGCCATGTACAACAACATATATTATGATAGGTTATTTATAACACGTTTAATACCCAGAGGTTTCTAAGCACGGACCTGGGGATCAAACCTGTGCTGCTCCGTGTCGTCTTGCTTCCAAGGCAGTACGCTGCCCCTGAGCTATCCTCCCTAGACATAACGCCCTAGTGGGTCAAATTTTGTATCCAATCCTTTAAATTGAAGAGATCAATGAATTAGTGTTAACACATCCATAGTCTGTCTTGAGTGAGATGTATAATAACTGTGCTTCCCCAGTTCTTAGCAAACATCTTAGCCTGGTAGTCCATTCCATCTTTCTCCTACAGGAATAGCATTTGGGCCCCATGCCCATTCACATACACCAGTATTTTGCAAGCCTTAATAGGGTTACACAGCCCTCTTATGTTACAGCTCATGAAAGTGATGCCCTTAATGCATTCAAGTCACAGCATCCCAACTTGTAAAGACATCAACCTGCCCATCATGTATCTGTATGGTTCACTCAGTGTCCTTACACCATGAATTTACTGAGTGTGTTTTCCAATTTTACCCCAGACATACATCCACCCTGCCACCGCCACCACCACCCGAACTTCAGCAGTGCACCAATCCCATCCCAACAACCCAAAACAGAGCATTTGAATGGGGGCTAACTGCTTCCATGCTTGCCAACGATAAATTGGATAGGCTTTGATGGATCTGGGCCCCAGAGTCAGCGCACCACTGCTGTGCATAATACATACCTAACTGGATAGGTTGACCAACATTCAATTCCTCATAGCTGAGGCATCAGCTAACTGGATAGGTTGGCCAACATTCAATTCCTCGTAGCTGAGGCATCAGGGACCGAGGACACAGGCACAAGGATTCTAGTTTAGATTAATGAGATTCCCTTATCTGGAATCATGAAAAATAAGTTTTATTATCATGCTGAAATCAAAGCCGTGTGGCGAATAGCATTGCATATTGGATCTTCTTTACTCTCATGAGTTTCTTGACCACATCTATCGAGCAGCGTCTTAGCTGGCCTGTGGTGGAAAAATCCAGATAGAGTGGGATTCAAGCCTAAGCTCCTTCTGCTCCCTGTCGTATTTCAGGAGTGGCTCTCTAACTCTGTAGCTGAGCACCCACGCTATTATCATGCATGGATAGTGTAAGGAACTCATGGTGGCAGCGGTAAAGACAGACACAAGTGATCACAGTTCAAGGGTGTTCATTAAACTGTATAATCAGTGATAAAAATGCCTAATCTAAACCTAGAACTTGGATGGGAGCAAGCTACGACCATCAAATAATAATAAAGCAGTCCTAGTGGTGTCTTGTCAAATAAAAGGGCCTATACTAAAAAAAAATCTATTGCCAATCCCTACAACTAAGTTACAAAATAGTGTGGGATAATGTTCTTAAGAAAAGAAAGAAGAGTTTACTAATGGCATGGCTGGCTCTCCCTTCCCCATGTTTTTAGCACAGGGCAAGGCAGGACCTTTCAGCACAGCACACTCCCGGGCCTCGCCAGAACAAGGTTACAGTTCTTTTCAATGATGCCAGGATCTTCCGTGGCCAAGTCTCTTGCCTGTAAAAATCTCTGGCTGTAGAAGGTCAGCTGTACCAAACCATAAACAAACAAGAGTTCCTTTGTCAAGCTTTTCACGTTGGGTGACTGCTCTTCACCTATTGGATCTCCCTGAACTGAGCTCGGATTCTTCTTGCAATGTTAGCCTCCCTCAATCGGGTTCCCTAGGGCCTTTCACTCAATTCTCAGCCATCCCTGGGCCGGGTTCACATTTGTCGTCACAATGTCTCTTCACTACTTGCTCTTAATTTACCGGAATCCCTCGTTCGGTTTCACACTTGCCACAGTTTCACTAGACCCCTCAGGTCTCTGCTTTCCTAAATCCGGGTCTGAGCACCCAGTCAGGCTTCACATCACACAATGTTCTAGAGGTGTTGTTGGTCACCCTAATTCATAGGCATCCCTCAGTCATCATGTGTCAAAGACTTTGGACTGTATGAGGGATTTTACTTGACGCTCGTATGGCCACTTTGACACTACAGACAACCTCCCTTAAGGGCCCTTGTTCTTTGTAGTTTCATTCAGCAAGGAATACCATATAGAGTCCTTTGAATGAGCACCAACGTGGCGCCGGACCACTCTGCCTGGTTCCACCTTCACTCACAAAAGACCTCTGTCTATTATCTTCTTTGCATATATACAATGTTGCTACTGCAACTTTGGGCTCAACACAGTCCGGTTCGCTATCACTTGCTCCTGACTCACCGGCTGGGTTGAACTCGTTGGCATTTCCTTTTGTTGTTGCAGTCAAGGACGGTACCACAATCAGAACTGTTTCTCCCCGCCCTGGCATTCAGTGTAGGAGGGTTCCAAATACCGCAGACATACGATACCCCACTTGCCAGCGGCGACTCTTAGTCTGACTTTTGCTTTCCCGGAGGCTTCATGGGTTTGGGCTGAAAAGGGCAAGGGAATTTCCCTCCTGGTCGCCCTTGTAGATCTCTCCACCTTTCTCCTCCTCTTGGACTGCTGGTCTGGAATAGCTGCTTCCTTGTGCGCTCAGCCTTGCTCGATGTGTGCTTTCGTGCTGCACCTCTTATCCCTGTGGGGAAGGGAAAGGGCCGCCAGGTGTGCATAGTTATGGTTAATTGCCTGACTCTGCCTGACCCTTGCATTGGGACATGTCAGGTAAATGGCCTTGGTGTTGGTCCATTGTCTGTCTCGGTGCAGGAAAGTGCTTGCGTTGGAAAATGGGGAGGGGGGTGTAGAACTTCTTTTCACCACTTTGGTATTGTGACGAGGAAGATGGCTACCAAGAGTTGTGAGGGTCAGGCATGTCCCTTTGGATGTGGTCAGGCAGGGTTAATTGGTCATTCCCACCTGCAGCCTGTCAAGGGCCTGCAGGTTTATAAATGGAGATTAGCCAGACAGAGATAGGGAGAAGGAGCCCAAAACAGGGAGCAACGTTAGAGGAGACAGCCATAGTGGGACTGGAGCTGAATGAGCCAGGACGCAGGCAACAATCCTAGTGGGCTTGTAGGTGAGCCGTGTGAGTTCCCCAAGACATGGAGCTTCCAGAACCCTGAGAGCACAGCAGGAGCTACCATGGCCCCAGAGCAGTGGGGATGCTGCTGCATGCTGACCAAGGCACTGAAGCTGCCGGTGTGTGCATACAGGCGCAAGGCAGGCGAGCTGGGCTTTTGCCGGTAAAGCACAGAAGACTGGTGAGTGTCGGGAGGGCAGAGAGGCTCTGGGGCGCTCCAACAAGACTGCAAGGGAACACCGGTCTGTAATATGGAAACAACACTGTGTTTATTGAAGATCGAACTACAGAGAAACTTAACTTTGAACAATTAAATACTTACTGAATACCAAACAAAAAGGAAACTTAAACATTTAAACTAAAAGGTTCATATTAAATATCGAACTGAATGAATAAAAGTCACATTTGAACACTGAACCGAATTGAGCACAACGATTTAAATCAAACATCAAAGTCAAGAGTATTATAAGGGAAAAGAGTGAACCAGTGCAGGCAGTGTGACAAGGCCACATCCTGGCAGGAAGTGGGGCACACATGGTGGCAGGACCACAAGGCTAATAAGGAGATGCCAGAGAAGTGCAACAATACCCACAAAGCCAAGGAGCCAATACAAGGAGCCAAGTGAAGGTGACTTGGTCTACAGGAGCAAGTGCCAAGGAACCTTTGCGTGTGCTGAGGAGTCCCGGGGCCCTGGTTGTGTGACGTGTAAACGGTGGACCATGTAGTGTAACAACTCCGCCTAGACCAGAAGGCCCTAAATGGTGAAATATAGGGACACGGAGCAGCAGCCGAAGGAAACCACTACACAGGAACTGGCAAAGTGGGCCAGAAAGAAGGCCAGGTTGTCCTGGTGTCTTGTTAAGACTCTTTTCTGTGGAAAGACTGTAACAAGTATAAGCAGCAGAACTGAAGTCCTGGGGAAGGGAAACCCACGGCTTAAAGGAACCACACTTGTCTTGATAGCGGAGTCTCAAGACCCCTTTTTGCTTTTGGATTGTGTTTCTTGAAACTTGGGCAAGGGAACCCCAAGGATTGGTTCAGAGCTATATCCCCTTGAACTGGGAAAAGGTAAACTTTGAGACTTTTCATGGAACTTTCTTTTGCTTTGGGAAGGGGAGCTTGAACACTGTTTCCTTTGACTTTGACATCCCTTCACATTGGTTAATTGTGATTGTGAGGGCAAGGAGAGGTTTCTGACATGGGCAGACTTTTAAGTTGAACTCTGACTCAGACTTTTCTTAGTTTCGTTCAGGTAGGGAAATCCCACCTTAGCATAGGCAAGTTAGGCCTTCAACCATCCTGACATTTAAGTTAATAAATATTTTTTATTTGAACTGTAATTCTCTTGTCTGTGTCGTACTTCATGATGCCTTCACAGGGGTCTGCCCCCGTGGGGGGATTCTTTTCACAATTGTAATCCCACATTCACAGGATGTTTTTCTTAAAAACGTGTAGACACCATTTTGGACTGTTAATCAGATTGTGCAAGGGACTGTGGTGTGTTGTAATTGTTTCCCCAAGTTGAATTCGAAAATAAGGACTAGTATCGCACGATTGGCTCTTTTTATACTAACCCCAAAGCATTTTCTTTGCAGTTTTAGAACACGTTGAGCATTTGTTGCACATTGTGTGCATTTTTTGCACGTTAAGCATGTCGTGCACAATGCAATATTATTTGAATTGTTCATAATTAGTTTTTCGGTGCTAGATGAGGCTTTTGGTGCCTATAGCGGCTCTGGCATTCTAAATGATTCAAGATCTCCAATTAATTAAAATGGTTCAATTTACAGCACAATTCTTGAGAAAAATGGAGTAAACAGCCATATAATTTACACTCAGTTGAGTAGGGAACCACATGAAAGAAGGACTGGAAATGCCAACAGTTTGGGGCTTTTGTGTAGGCATCATTAAGGCACTTGCAAGGCACAGTCATAGTGGTATTAACTAATCATTGTTGGTAGCAGGTGCAAAATGGTGAGTGTACCTGGGCATCTAATAGCAGTGCCTGACAAAAGCTTAACATTTATGCACAAGCCAAACATGTTGGCTTAGCCAATGCTTGTTTTAAACAGGCCTTCCATGGCTTTGATAATGCTTGTTTTTAACAGGACCTAATTGAAGGACACGAAGATCGCTTATAAATCAAGTAGCTGAAGGCAGCCCAGGTAAGACAGCGTGTTCACACCTCAATTAAGTCATTAACTCTTAACAGACTGTTTTGAACAAACACTGGCAGACACTTTGAATGTAAAGTCTGTTGGAAGGGCTTGATAAAAGAGAGCTCAAAGTGTTCCAATGAGGAGGTATTTTGGGCGGGCAGAGGCAGGAAAGGGTGGGAACGTCCATAGGGATTAGCATGGCCATGAGCAGACAATGGGTGGGGACATAACCTAACAATACCTAGAGACACTGTGTCCCTCCTCAGATGTCAATCCAGGCAGGGCCTCTTTTGGTTCCCAGGCCACCCCAGGTGTTGCACCAGACACTTAATAGACTAAACTAAATCTCTGCTAGATGCTGGTAGCAGGAAATTCAAAGGAATCATTTACAACATGTTTTTGATGCTGTGCCCACAGTATATGCCATCATTACCACTATAAAACACCATATGAGATTGTTACCATAAAATATGCCATCATTCTCAATATCATAATACTGTTATACAGTATATGCTGTTGTTCCCAATGTAAAGCATGTCGATGTTGCCTGTGCTCACATTATAAGCCAGCATTTTTGAATGAGTGGGGAATTTAGTATTTCAAGGTGGGGGTGAGAGAGGCCACCTTGATGTGCTTTGAGATGGCAGCAAGGAGGGTGTCATCTATGCATGCTATTGATATACATGACACAAGGGTGCCAAGCAAGCATTGGTCACTGGTGAAGTATTTAAATGGAATGGCATAAATATTTCCAACGAAGACGCGGGAGTGTTCGAGCCTAGTGATGGAGCCTGAAACAAGCAAAAGGGTTTGGGGGGGTGTTCTCCTCATGAGAACATTTATGAAACATTAGGGTCAAATCCGGCATTTTCAGAAAACTTTCTCTGAAAAACCTGGCAAAAAGCCACAGTTTGCAATGGGTATTATAGGGCATCACATGAAGAAATGTGATAGATGCAAGTCACCAACATTGCAATGAAGCATTTCCAACTCATGTTCATGATGCCTTTGCACACAATATATGCAAGTATAAAACATTTTCATGTTGTCTGTGCCTATATGTTTCTATGCAGGATGCACCAATATATGCCAGTATTACCATATAAGAACATACTGCAGTTGGGTTTAACAGTACCAAATACCATACTACAGTAAAGAAACATGTGTAGACTACACCCAATAATGCAGGCCAGTATACTACATCGGAACACTCAACTTGCTGCCTCCAACCTTGATGCCGGGTAAAAAGTGCCATAGCAGAGTAAAGAAGTATGACAGCATACCACATAGAAACACTGATTATTCTGCCTTTACACTTGATGCCCAGTAAAAAAGTAAAAAATCACATATGTTAAACCCCAGCTGAGAGTGAAAGCGCTCAAGGTCCCTGCGCCACATTCTTTGTGCTTGCAGTGGTGGTTCAGGCCCTCCAAGGAAAACTGCAGCTCCCAGCAGATTGTGCGGGCTGCACGGCTATGGCGTCATCACGTCTGTGGCATCCCCGTCAAATACGGAAACAAATGACTGTGTAGAACTCTTCCTGGTGCTTTTCAACTGGCCCTCAGAAGAGTGAGGAGCACTCTTTGTGTTTGTCTTTCCTGGTTTGTCTGGCCTGCTTCTGACCTAGGCTTTGTTTCATGGATTGTATTTTGGATTTTCCCGGTCTACCTCATTGCCTTTGGACTCTGCGGATTCTTGGATCTGGTTCTGTTTTCCTGACTGCTTTTTGGATGTTCCCTGTGCATACATTATTAGGAACTTTATAGGAACTTTATAGAGGAATTGGTGCCTTTTTGTTTAGGTGCATAATTGGAATTAGTGACTGTTCTCTGGACTGTATCACTAATATAGGATGGGAGAAGATTGGAACATTGGACAGTATCCCTAATATTGTTGGGAGAAGATTGTCTTGTCTTGGGAACTCTGTTTTGGAACGTATCAATTCCAGGTCCCTGTGACGAACGATTTTTCCTGTCGTTTAGACTTCACGGGTTGGAATTCATCTGTTGTTTATTGTGTTTTCTGCTGCCTTCAGGTTTAGGTGGGAATTCTAAGTAGGGAGGATGGGTGAATCTCCAGAGGAAAGGTATTGTAGTAATACATGTCTAATTTATTGTATTTATGCATTTAATAGTTTTTTATAACGTGCCTAATACCTTACCTGAGTTCGGTTTCTAAGTGCGGACCCAGGATTCGTACCTCTGTTGACCACGGGCTATCTATCCTGTGCCCATCCGTTGTTTTTCCCAATAACTCCACACAGCCGTTCTTTCACATCAGCTCATGTGGTGTGGTCGGAAGGAAGGTATACCATCCTCTAGAGGCATCCCTGAACTCCACATCCTAACACCATGCCACAGTAAAGAAACTTGTCCAGACTGAAGCCACCAATGTATACCAGTACCACATATGAACCCTCATTATATTGCCTTCACCCTTGACGCCCAGTAAAAAATGCCATGCCACAGTCAAATATGTCCAGACTGGACTCACCAATGTGGACCAGTACTATGCCGGACAGTCATCCTGCTGCCTTGATGCCAGGTAAAAAAGAAATATGTCAAGACTGGCCTCACCAATGTGGGCCAGAAGCACATAGGAACACTCCCACTGTCTTCACCCTGAATTCCCAGTAAAAGATGCCATGCCACAGTGAAGATTTGTCCAGACTGGACTCACCAATGTGGGCCAGTACCACATAATAACACTAATCTTTATGACTTCATGCTGATGCCCAGTAAAAAGCACCCTACGTCAGTAAAGAAATATGTCTAGACTGGATCCTCCAATGCGGGATAATACAACATAGGAAAACTCATTATGCTGCCTTCACCATTGGCACCTATTAATGAAAGCCATGCCACAGAGAAGAAACTTATGCAGGCAGGACCCACCAATGCTGGCAAGTATGAAGTCGGAAAACCCATACAGCTGCTTTCACCGTTGATGCTCAGTAAAAAATTACCTTCACACAGTAAAGAAACATGTCCAGACTGGACCCATCAATGGCAATCTGTGCTATGTAGTACCTCATTGTGATGCCTTCAACCTCTTTGACCAGTAACAAAAAAACATGTTCAGACTGGACACATAGGAACACTAATCATTCTGCTTTCACTCGTGATGCCCAGTAAAAAAATGCCATGCCACAGTGAAGATTTATCCAGAGTAGACCCACCAATGTGGGTCAGTACCAGTAGGAACCTTCATTATGCTCCTTTCACTCTTGATGTCCAGTGAAAAATGGCATGATTAAAGAGACATGCCCAAACTGGACCCACCAATGCAGGCCAGTACCATGTAGGAACATTCATTATGCTGCCTTGACATTTGATGCTTGAAACCATATAACATTAACATACTTGCCAACCCTACCGATTTAGGCGGTAGGATACTGCTTTTTAAGCAGTCCTACCGCCTACCGATTTTTTGACACCAAATACCGATTTTTTTGGTAAAAAAAAAATATATATATTTTTTTTTTTACATTTTTTTTTTTTGCCCACGCCAGCTCGGGGGAGTCTTTCAAGGGCTCCCCCGAGCTGGCGTACCGGGAGAATGCCCGGCATGCAGGCTTTTAATGTCAAAGGCACCCACGGCGGTGGGCTAAAGCGCCCCTCCACCGCGGGTGCCTTTGGCAAAACGCGCCATTAGTCCCCCACCACGCCAGCTTGGGGGAGTCTTTCAAGGACTTCCCCGAGCTGGCGTAGCGGGAGAAGGCGTGGCATGCAGGCTGCTAATGTCAAAGGCACCCACGGCGGTGGGCTAAAAGCGCCCCTCCGCCGCAGGTGCCTTTGGCAAAAGGCGCCATTAGCCCCCCACCACTCCAACTCGGGGGAGTCTTTCAAGGACTTCCCCGAGCTGACGTAGCGGGAGAAGGCACGGCATGCAGGCTGTTAATGTCAAAGGCACCCACGGCGGTGGGCTAAAAGCGCCCCTACGCCGCGGGTGCCTTTGGCAAAAGGCGCCATTAGCCCCCCACCACGCCAACTCGGGGGAGTCTTTCAAGGACTTCCCCGAGCTGGCGTAGCGGGAGAAGGCGCAGCATGCAGGCTTTTAATGTCAAAGGCACCCACGGCGGTGGGCTAAAAGCGCCCCTCCACCGCGGGTGCCTTTTGGCCAAAGGCGCCATTAGCCCCCCACCACGCCAGCTCGGGGGAGTCTTTCAAGGACTTCCCCGAGCTGGCGTAGTGGAGAAGGCGCAGCATGCAGGCCTTTGCTGTAAAAGGCGCCCACGGCGGTGGGCTAAGGGCGCCCCTCCGCCGCGAGTGCCTTTCACAAAAGGCGCCATTAGCCCCCCACCACGTCAACTCCGGTGAGTCTTTCAAGGACTCCCCCGAGCTGGCGTGATGGCAGAAGGCGTGGCAGGCGCCTCATTGTCATTGAATGCACGCGCGGCGGCGGGCTCATTCAATGACAATGGGCTGCTGACGCGCCATATTCCTATCATTACCTCCTCGCCTGACTATTTTTGAAACTTTAAGATTCCTACAGATTTTTGGTCACAGAATGTTAAAACATGTGCAGACCAGTACCACAAATACACATTCATCATACTGTCTTCAGCCTTGATGTCCAGTAAAAGATGCACTGCTAAAGAAAGTATATTGTCCAGACTGGTCCCACCAATGTGGGCCGGAACCACGTAGGGACTCGCATAATTCTGCCTTCCCCCTAGATGCCCTGCAAATACAACGCCAGGCCATGGTGGAGGTTTGTCCAAAGTGAACACAACAATTGAAAAAAGTTCATATTGATGCTCCTCGGACCCAGGATATGTGAGGATTAACTAGAGCGCTATGGGCCAGGCTATACTGGGGAAGGAAAACGCCCCCGGCCTTCCCTGGCTCGATGGGCATACATGCTGGCGTACTAATGAAATGTCAAAGGGAAGCCATGTTCAGTTGAAGCCAGCCCAGGAACGCTGCCTCAGCTGCAGCTGGGAGCACTCAGTGTTTTCACTGGCTGACTTGGCTCATCCATAATGTGGGAGGTGGGCCGAGGCGCCATCACCCATTATGGACAAGCTGCCCCTGCAAGCAAGCTCCTTTCGGATCAGGGGAGTATATGCAGTCCAACTCTGTTTTATGAGCCGTCTTTATCAAGAAAGGGCTAGAGGCCAATTTTGCAGTATTTATTTTTTTGTTCTGTGTCACCTACCTTGTTGATGAAAAAGTCGTTAATAATATTGCATTCTTCTGTTTACAGTCTAATTAAGAAATATACCCTGGGGCAGGGATCCTGTCACCTTATATACTTCAAGGGACCGAGCTAGATGCCCAAGCATGCCATAACAAGATGCAGAGAAAGGTACAAGGAGGTGAAGACACCTTTAAGGAGATGTATAGCAGCTAGTACCCCTGCACAGAGACATTGTGGTCTTGGGGTACTAATTTAGTGTGACGTGGAGTTTGGGTGTGGCTGAGGTTCACAGCACCCGCAAATGGCATGTCACCAGCAGAGTGACAGAGGAGGTGGGCCACGTCTGTTACCAGGGAAGTGTGTGCTGGAGAGTGGCGACCCACGCCTATGGTGCTCCACGGCTGCTCCAGTCAGCCAACCAGGAAGAAGCTGGGCAGTTAACAGATGGATATTTGTGGTTAGGGGGTCTCGGGAGTCCAGTGATGTCACGAAACTCTGAGCATTCAGAGTTTCACCAATCAGGAATTTATAAGTCACTCCCCACACTCTACTAATTCTATATTTAACCCTGGCTCCGCCAGTGCATCCACAGTGTAATGTGGGTAATGGCAGAGTTAGGGTAGAGTATAGGGAAAAACAAACTCTTTAGATGTGTGCCAGGAAAAAGCTCAGCAAATAACAAGAAAGATCATTACACATCACCCCAATGTCTGTGTAATTATTGGTGGCAAACATTGCAGACACTGATGTACAAAATATTTGGTTTGACCTCCCGTCTTTGCCTCCTTTACTATACATTAAAAATATAGGATAATCGTACAGTTCTTTTTCTCTCGGCGGGAGAGTTGGTGGAGTAAGGTTTGATGTATGAATGGTGTCACATGAGTATTCAAGCATTCATCCAATCAGAGAGTGCCTGCCTCTGTCATGGGAGGGTCAGGCAAAAACCTGATTGGGTGAATGCTCTAGAGGAAGGAAAAAGCAAACAGAACTACTTCTGCATCCTTACACAAATCTGAAAGCCTACACTAAAGAAAAATATTTTATCCAGTGGGCATGGCCAACTTTCATCCAAAACTAAACGTGATTTTGTATGTTGTTGCTTCTGTTGTGCTTTTGAAAAAAAAAAACATTAATTTGTTTTTGAGTTCTTCATTTCTAGGTACAAGTATCTTTTCCAAAAGCCGTCAAAACTTTGTTCTAATTTTAATTCTGTAGGTGAAATGAGGAGTGGATCAGCGTAAAGGTGGCAATTTAACTTTGTGTTATCCAACAATAGACTCGAAGCAGAAGAGGCCTCCAAGGTGATAGGTGAGTTATTTATGTACATATAAAACCGGGTGAGTCCAATCTAGCACCCCAGTTGCCCTTTTCAGGGTGAATAAAGTGTATTATCATGTTCCTCATTTCGATACAGAATTCCATCTGGGGGTGCAAGGTCTAAATTAAGAAATTATAGTATTCCATCTTATACCATTATTGAGTTGATTGATAAATAGCTATTTTTATTTATTGATTGTGCGTTTGTAAGGTGCTTATGCATCAAGTAAATTGTGTTTCAAAGAGCCCACAGTGCATCGGGACGGGACATGGGAATGACAAGCAAATATAACAATGAAAGAGACAACTGCAAAATAGCCTCTGCCTCAACGGCAGTAAGACTGAGATCATTCGCATTGGGACCCCTGCTCCCGCTTTCCCACTTTCACTCTGGCCGGCCTCCCTTGGCCCTGCGCCCTCACCCTCCTGCCAGGCTAAAAGCCTTGGGGTCATCTTCGACTCTACTCTCTCCTTCTCCTCTCACATTTCGGCCCTGGTTCTCTGTAGGCTGGACTACTGCAACATCCTCTTCCTCATCCTCCCAGCTTCTGGCCTACGCCCACTGCAACTCACCCAGAACAGAACCGAAAGACTTATCCTTGGCCTCAAGCCCAGGGGCTGCATCTCTCTGGCACTGAAATCCCTTCACTGGCTCCCGGTGGCTGCAAGGGTCAAATTCAATATCCTCTGCATTGCCACAAGGCTTTCTTGGGCCTGGGACCCACTTATCTGCAACGTTACCTCCCCAAATACTGTCCTTCATGAGCCCTCTGCTGTTAGGGAGAATTCTCATTTCTGTGCTAATCCCCTTCACCCTTAGAGACTCCCAGCTCTTTTGCTGGACTTTAAGACTTTTAATTTTTATACTGGAGTGAGTGAGTCCTTTTTCTCACCCTCTCATACATTTTTGATCTGATTTGGAGTCTGTATTTCCGTTGTTTTTAGAGTCTCATAAACTCCATAGGCATCTGCTTTTTGTATGGTGACCCACAGCACCTTCAGTGCAGTGTCTCAGAGAAATCCTTTAGATTTCTCATAAGGTTTAAATACCTTCTCTTGGGTGAACTACTGTTCCCAAGAGTAGTAAAGTGAAATTGACTTTACTTACCTTTTCGTCTCTGTAGATTGAGCACAGCCCATCTTATGTGGAGCGCTGGGGGTTTACTTAGTAGCCCCCTTTTCTACTTACTCATGTAAAATTTTCTAGGTTAACCTCACTACTTTTAATGGCTGGTGGCAGTGGTTTATTTTTCCTTACATTGCACTTTTTCTCAGCTGTAGTATAGCACCCATGGGTGAGATTGTGTCAAAATAGCCACTGTCTTCTTGTTTTGCCATTTCTTGTTAGTGAGAACTTTCTTTGGTTTCACTCTGCGTGCCAAACCAGTTTTGACCCGTTTGTTCACAGGCTTCACTGCTGAAACCTGCCTCTGGCTCCAGTGTGTCTGGCCGATCAGGAAGCGAGGCAGGTGCCCAAAACTCCCTGTCCTTAGTCTCCTTGGTTACTCAAATTCATCCAATGCTGATTGGCTGACACCCACCCTCCTGTGTGAGTGACAGCTAGGCTGTGCATGAATGGGAAAAACCTGCATAAACGGCGAGGATTCTTTGAACTGAAGACAGAGTTGACCACTGGACGAAACATCCGATGAAATACTCGTGAAGAGAAGTTTGCTGCATCTGCCAGGACCGTTGAACTGTCCGGTGAAGCCCTGCTGATGTGCTGACACTGCTTTTCTGAATCTACTAGAGAAGCTCCGGAGAGGGCGACTTCATCATTTGGGTTGGTGGGACCAATTAACCCCAAGATGTACTTTGCTGCAAGACCTTCACCAACTGGCTGTACTTTTTTGCTGCTGCTGGAGCGCCAGGGGACGAGAAATCCATAGTCAAGTGCATCGTCTTTAAACTGGACCAAAGCTCCAGGAAGATCCTGAGGACCCTCCCAAAGCAGAATGGCCCAAGCTCGAGTCACCACACCAGAGTGCTGGACTCAGGGAATGAAGGAAGCCCATCAAGTGTCCAAGATACGCAGTGGTGCTATTTGCCGGTAGCTGAAACGCCAAAGTGCTGCTGAACTGAAAAGAGCCCTAGCTGCCGCCGACCTTCCAACGACAGTGCAGGAGTCCTCCAGATGTCTTCCCTCTTGTCCCCACGACTGAGGCACATGAACCCAGGATTTGCAACTCTGCAACCAGGACAGAAGCCAGCTGGATCCTCTTCTTCTAACCTAAGCTACTGTTCTGACTAAGGAGTACATACCTCTTTGTCTGTAACTTGCATTATCTCACTTGGGACTTTCAGTAGCTTCTTTTTCTAGAGTTGATCTCAGCTCTAACTTTCACAAGCCTAACAGCTTGTGGCAAACAGTGATTTTCTACAAACACTTTGTGGAAGACTTTATGCTATCTACGAAGTGCCTCAGCTCCATAGACATTGTTCACATTTCTTTGGCTGTCCTGGCTCCCTGTAGACTCTTCTGGCCCATTGACTTTGATTTTAACTGTCCCTCATAGGTGCTAAATTGGTTTAACTAAGTATTGCTGGGAAAGGTTTTATCTAGACTTCATTGTGGGATTGTAAAGTGCTCACATGCTAAGAGGACCTGTTAACCTTTTTCCTCCCGTAACCTTTACCCTTTCCACAACCTCAGAATTCTAACAAGTACAAAAGTGATATATAAATGCCAATACTGTCCTAGCAATTGAAGTCACCTTAAGGTGTAGGAAGTGTGTATGAAGCATCTCTAAAGAGTATCTACTTGCTTAACTTGATACTGAGAACTTATTATGAAGTGTATCTTTATTGTTGCACGTTGCCCTTTTTAAAGAATGCTTATTTAAAACAGACAGTTAAATAAATACATCATTATTTTACTAGAATACCTTGAGTATAAGTGTTATTTGGAAACGTGTAATTGTGGATCTCAGGGTTACGTCTCTACAGCTCACATTTATCCTTCTTGAGATAGGTCTGGCTGCTCAGTCACTCTACCAACTTGTGTAGTGCAGACCTATCAAATAGGTGGGTTACCTATTACCAAGAGGACAAGGCTGGTGTAGTCTCCCACAGGGTTACCACGTACAGTCTTGCCCAACATCCGCCCATCTACCTCCAACCTTCTGTGAGTGAGCCAGTTCTACACGCAGAGATTTGGAGGGAGGTCTTTATTCTCAGCAGGTGCCTCCCTCTGGAATAGCCTCCCTGCCGCCCTCCGTCTTGAGCCTGATCGTCTTAAATTCCGGAAACACCTCAAGACCTTCCTCTTCTCCTCTCCCTTCTCTCTCCCTCTTCCCTGCTAACCTAGCCATCTGCTATTTTTCACTCTCCCTCCTCTTCCCTACAGCTTTGCTGACTGGCAGCCTGGTGTACCCCAGAGTCTCACAGGTCCATGGCACTCCCGCCAGTCCCTCTCTCAGTTTCCTCAGGGCCCTACACACCACCCACCCTTACTGCACTTGGGAAAATGCTCTAGAGAGTGGCTCTCTCTGCACCTATCCCAGTCTCCACCAGCTAGGTGCACTTGTATCTCCCCCTCGATGACCATCTGTGCACTTGCACAATCCGAATGCACTGCGCCTGAAGATTGTCTGTCTGTTATCCCCTGTCTTCACCCCTTAATTGCACTTGGTAAAAACTTAGAATCGCCGTTCAGGCCTATTTGCTGTGTCTCAACTGTTAAATGTATTATTTGCACGTACTCTGCTTGTGCAGACTTTTATTGTCTCAGTATTTCAAGGACTCTGAGTGACCGTTTTTTTCCCCCTATGTTCCCACCCTCCTTGAGCACTTTGAAACACTTGCCTCTGTATAGGCGCTTTATAAATAAACATTACTATTACCATTACCAGAGAGAGGCAGTCCTACTAGGCCTTGTGAGCATTCAGGACATGCAAGTGCAGAGAGAGAGGGATGGGGGGTAGGTGCTAGGAGTAACATGGATGGAAGTGCTAGAGAGTAAGTTGCAGCTGGCAGCTATGTTATCCAGACCGAGTCAACAAATATTTAGAAGTCCACAAACGGTCAAATATTTGTTCTTCTGTGGGCCTTTTATACCAATTTGTCTACCTGTGTATATACAGGGTTTATATGTGATCCATTGTTGTATATGTAGGAAGAAATTCTTTCTTGTCCATGGCAAAATCTCTTTCTCCAGCAAAAAAGTAAGTAGTCTTTCATTTAGGATATTACAAAGAAGCATGTCAATTAGGAGGCCTCAGTGGTTATCCCTTTGCATTTGGTAGGTGTATAATGCCTTTGGCACATCCTGGAGAAAGGTGCTTACTGTGTATGAGCTTGTTGAATGGTTTTATTCTGGCTTCTTGTACTTTTTCTCTGGTCAGCATTAATATCTCATTTAGTATGGTGTCTACGCCATTGAATTTGTGAGATTTTACCTTTTTTAGATGTTTTTTATAACCATTTCATAATATTTATGTGACCAGTGTGGTCTCTTGATTATTAAAAACCCACTCTGATGTCTTGATATATTTTAGATTTTTAGGCACGCAGTAAGATAATGTCAAATCTGCTGATGTAATATAAACATTAAGAAGGTGTGTGGTGTGCCTCCTAGCGCCTAAAAGCTTGGCAGCAAGGGGCTTCATATGCATATGCCACAAAGATTTGCACTGGAGAAATCACTGTGAGAGGATGCAGTTATCTTGAACATACTTGAATAGACACACATACATGGGAACATGTATTTGGACAGTTGGGGTACATGGTGAATACACATATCTGTATGCTGCAAGTCCTCTGACAGCTAGGAATTGTGCAGGCCCAGAATCCTGGGGTGGTAACATAAACTCTGTGTGACTGGGAAAACTGGTTGAGCAAGGTTGAAGGTTAAGGAAAGGCAGGAGGCAGGTGCGATAATATCAGATGGTCAGCTATGGCGAGGCTTAGGCTTTTACAACATGGTACTATTGTGGAGAGGAGATGCAACCTTTTTAAGTTCATGGGAGCCTGTTATTTTTTGTCCAGGGAAGTCTGGTTATCTGGTAGAGTTGTTTTGGGGCCGAGTAATAAACCCAGTGCACGGGAGGCTTAAGGGCAGAATGAACAAGTGGTTTATGGGTTTTGATCAGTTTCTTGGAATGTGAGGCCATGCATGCTGAATCGGTAGTCATATAGATTGTGTGAAATAAGGATGCTAGCAAGTTTGGGCGGATAAGATATGTATTGCCAGTTCAAGAGAACTTGTCTCTCCCCCTCATATTGATGAAGTGTCCTTGCAAAAAGGACAGAGGTCCCTGACCAGTTGGAACTTGTAATGTATTATGTTTGTTTTGTGAATCTGTAACTATGGGACAACATCATGACCTACCACAGAAATATCACAAAAAGGGGTGTGCTTTAATAATGAGCTTATGTAAAGAAATGTTGAAAGGGGATGATAGTTAAATAAATGTCTCCAATGAGAGCATGGGAATTAAAGTAGATTACATTTCTTTGTATAGGTTTGACTAATCATGTGTGGGGGAATGATTTGTAATAAAATATGTCTGAGTGTTTTAACTGTTGCAACATGTATAAAATGTGTAGGCTTCTGTGGTTCAAGGAGACTCTGGTTAGTTTGACTCCATGAGGCCTCCCAGCAATTTGAACAATAAACTTGCTTTATGGACAAATGTGCACTTGCTTCTTGAGGGGTGTGCCTAATTTGGGGTGGGGTGATCAGAGGGCTATCCACACAGACAAAATAAAAAATGTGTTCACTATTAAGTTAATGAGTGACAAAATAAAATGTGCTGCATGTCCTAATCCCCTGCTCATGTTTAATATGTCTATACATTGATTTTCCACATACATTCTTTGTAACTAATGCAAAGTTTCCAAATAGTCATTACATTATTTGCTCTTCCAATTTTCTTTTTTGTATCTCTTCTTTTGTCAACCTAGAAAATTACACAGAAATCAAGACTATGAAAAACCACACAACCGTGACAGAGTTCCTGATTATTGGCTTAGAGATCCTCCCTGAACTACGGGTTATGCTTTTCTCTGTGTTTCTATTCATCTTTCTTATTGCATTACTTGGGAACATCCTCATGGTTTTCCTAGTGTGTATGGATCACCAACTGCACAAGCCTATGTTCTTCCTACTGCTCAACCTATCAGCTATTGACATTTGTTACATGTCTGTCACAGTGACAAAACTGCTATCGACACTTGTAACGCAGAATAAATCCATATCCATTGTGGGGTGTGTATTGCAAATGTATTGTTTCATGGGCTGTCTCAGCACAGAGTTCTGCCTCCTCACCGCCATGTCGTATGATCGCTTCATTGCAATTTGCAATCCCTTGCGTTACAGCGTCATTGTGAATAACTGTGTTTGTATCCGGCTTGTTTTTGCTTCCTGGCTTTTTGGACACAATGCCCCATGCTGTATTTGCCTTCCTCTCCTCGTTCTGTGACTCCAATGAGATTAACCACTTCTTCTGTGATCTCACTGCCTTGATGAAACTCTCCTGCTCAAGAACCAACGTCATTGAGATGGTGACATATGTGGAAGGGGTCTTTTTGGGCATCGGCCCTTTCCTCTTAACCTTTTCCTCTTACGTGTGCATTATATCAACAATATTGCGCATCAATTCTGCTGAGGGGCGACGCAAAGCCTTCTCAACCTGCTCCTCACACCTCACAGTTGTTATGCTATTTTATGGGACCACTCTATGTATGTATATGCGACCTGCGTCTGTGTACTACATGCAGGAAAACAAACTGCTTGCAGTGGTGTATGTCACTGTCATCCCAGTGCTGAACCCACTCATTTATGGTGCCAGGAACAAAGATCTAAAGAGAGCATTTGAAAAATGTGTTATTGAAAAGAATGCCTTCTTCAATGAATGATCACACTTTTCCATTCAGGAACTTTTCCAGGCCAGCAAACTACTATATTAACAGGGTAATTCATAGAATTTCGCAGAAAAGTGTCGCAAGCGGCTGGCGCAGAGTGTCCGCGTGCGATTGTCTGCGCCAGCCGCGTGCGCTAAAATCGATTTCCGCGCACAGCGCATTCATGGATTTTCGCATCCAAAACCAGCCGTGGCGCAGCGTGGCGCAGCGACCCTGCAGCAGCGCCAGTTACGCCCCCAAGAACGCCCTCGCGCAAGGAAAAGCCTTCAAAATCCACAAATAATCGCAAAGGGCTGCGCTCACCCTGGACCAGTTCACCGGGCTGGCAAACAGCAAACGCCAAGCGGGGAACGTGTATTTCAGTGGTTCGCGGGAAGTTCCACACGCGATTGTCCTGTGTACGTGTGCATCAGGGGTGCGCGGGAAGTTCCACACCAAAATCAGCAGGGTACGTGTATTACAGGGGTGCGCGGGAAGTTCCACACGCGATTACAGCAGGGTACGTGTATTTCAGGGGTGCGCGGGAAGTTCCACACGCGATTGGCCCCGTGCGAGCAGGGTACGTGTATTCCAGGGGTGCGCGGGAAGTTCCACACGCGATTTCAGCAGGGTACGTGTATTTCAGGGGTGCGCGGGAAGTTCCACACGCGATTGGCCCAGTGCGAGCAGGGTACGTGTATTCCATGGGTGCGCGGGAAGTTCCACACGCGATTTCAGCAGGGTACGTGTATTTCAGGGGTGCGCGTGAAGTTCCACACGCGATTCCATCAGGGTACGTGTATTTCAGGGGTGCGCGGGAAGTCCCACACGCGATTGGCCAAGTGCGAGCAGGGTACGTGTATTTCAGGGGTGCGCGGGAAGTTCCACACGCGATTGGCCCCGTGCAAGCAGGCTACGTGTACTACAGGGGTGCGCGGGAAGTTCCACACGCGATTTCATCAGGGTACGTGTATTTCAGGGGTGCGCGGGAAGTTCCACACGCGATTGGCCCAGTGCGAGCAGGGTACGTGTATTTCAGGGGTGCGCGGGAAGTTCCACACGCGATCGGCCCTGTGCAAGCAGGGTACTTGTATTTCAGGGGTGCGCGGGAAGTTCCACACGCGATTGGCCCAGTGCGAGCAGGGTACGTGTATTTCAGGGGTGCGCAGGAAGTTCCACACGCGATTGGCCCCGTGCAAGCAGGGTACGTGTTTTTCAGGGGTGCGCGGGAAGTTCCACACGCGATTGGCCCCGTGCAAGCAGGGTACGTGTATTTCAGGGGTGCGCGGGACGTTCCACACGCGATTTCATCAGGGTACGTGTATTTCAGGGGTGCGCGGGAAGTCCCACACGCGATTGGCCCAGTGCGAGCAGGGTACGTGTATCGCATGGGTGCGCGGGAAGTTCCACACGCGATTTCAGCAGGGTACGTGTATTTCAGGGGTGCGCGGGAAGTTCCACACGCGATTGGCCCAGTGCGAGCAGGGTACGTGTATTCCATGGGTGCGCGGGAAGTTCCACACGCAATTTCAACAGGGTACGTGTATTTCAGGGGTGCGCGGGAAGTCCCACACGCGATTGGCCCAGTGCGAGCAGGGTACGTGTATTCCATGGGTGCACGGGAAGTTCCACACGCGATTTCAACAGGGTACGTGTATTTCAAGGGTCCGCGGGAAGTTCCACACGCGATTTCAGCAGGGTATGTGAATTTCAGGGGTTCTGGGGAGTACTACACGTGAATTGGCCATGTGGGTCCTCCCAGGTGTACGCTCGACAACCTCCACGGCCCCTGCAGGCAGCCCACACCACGGGAGACTACCCTGCACCCCTGCTCATGTCCCGCAGGCAGCCCATCCACCATGGGCATGCCCCCCAGCCAACCCACATGTCACCTTGCACTACTGATCAACAATGCATGTCTCCCACCACCCCCACCCCCCAGCAGTGCAGGGGCAGCCTCCACCAGGCCCCCACTCATGTCTCCCACCACCCCCACCCCCCAGCCACCATGGGCATCCCCCAGCAGGCCCCCACTCATGTCTCCCACCACCCCCACCCCCCAGCCACCATGGGCATCCCCCCCGTTGACGCAACGCCACACCAGCCAGGACAGGCTCAACCCGGACCTGGATAGCCACGTCCGCAGGCAGAGGAAGGCCAGTTGACGTCAGCTCATCCCCTGCCTGAAAACGGGTCTGGACGTAGGCATCCCTGCTGGTGCAAGATGATGCAGGGACAGGATTGGGGACAGGATTGCACACAGGCACCTCCGCGGCGGCCTGTGCTGCCTCCTGTCCCTGGTCCTGCACTGCACCACTAGCACCAGTGGGATCCCCACCTCCAGACCCCGTCTCTGGTGCTTGCACGGCCTCCTCCTCCACCAAACCCCCCACCAACCTGGATGACTCTGTGCCATCTTCCCCTGTTGGGCCCTGTGGGGTCCCAGATGCCCCTTCTGCTGCCGAGGAGTCCAACTCCAACCTCCGCCTCTTGAACCTCCCCCCGGCAGCTGCGGCCTGGGACGCTGCACCGTACTCCTCACTCCCCGACAAGATGACAACACGGGAGGGGAGCCGGGCCTTGCGTCTCCGGCTGGCGGTGGGATCCCCGCCGCTGTGCTCAACAGCACCTTCTCCGCCCTCTTCATCAGTTGACGCTGCAGACAGGGAGAAACAAAACACAGGCATCAGGGCACTGTACAATGGACACATACACACATGACAGTTGCACATGAGTGGCATTGGCAAACCTCAGACATGTCATCACAATCCCCAACACACATGTCATTACAACTCGCACACATGAGCCATCCCACAGCCATATCGCAACTGCCACCACCATCCCTACACATACAACAGCATGAGCAGCCAAAGGTGAGCCAGACATCACATGCAACACAGGAAGTGCACCACACATGTACACACACCACCACACTTGCATGCATGTGTACACCTCTGCCAAGTGTCGCACTGTTCAGACGGGCATCCATGTCACATCTGCCAATCAGGCTTCCACATACCGCTGTCACATGCATCCATGTTGCATCACTGTTGCACCCTTGTCAAATACACACACATGCACATGTACACAGTGCTCATACATGCAGCCGAAAACAACATACATGCGTGACATCACTGACATGTCTACTCACATACACATTCATCCAAACATGTGTGCCCACACAACTGCATTTGGCATGCAAGCCTACACACACAAGCACCATCCATGTCTCACACATTACAGCCCTCGCATGTGTCAGACCCACGGCCCTGTACACCCCCACCCATACTGGATCCCATACAAACAGATGTGCAACCTGCACACTACCGAATAATCACCACACGCACTGCTCACAATCAGGATGCATGTACACTCACCGCTCGACTCCAGACGGGTCTGCTTCTCTAGGACCTGGACGTGGAGCGCTGGGGATATGCGTTCCAGGACCCTCATCTGTTCTTCCGACAAGTGGCCCCGGCGCCCCTTGGCATCTGCTGCCTTCAAGAGGCGCCGGGCCTTGTTCAGGGTCCTGGACCTGAAGTCCTCCCAGCGCTTCCTGACATGTTGTAAATCGCGGACTGCCACCCCCTCCGTGTTGATGGCAGTCACGATGTCAGTCCAGATCCGAGTCCGTCCTTCCTTGTCGGCGCGGGAACTTCCGAAGAGGGCATCATACTGCCCCAGGACTTGCTCCACCAGGACACCAACTTCGGTGGCACTGAAGCTGGTGCCCCTCTGCCTCTCTGGCCGGGGGTTGTCAGTGGTCACAGATGGTGTTTGCCCCGACATGACAACCCCAGAGGCAGGAGTGGGTGGGCAACTGGGTCCTGGGGCAGGGCTGTGGAGCGATGGAATCCCAGTCGGGAGTCTTCGGTTCCAGCAGGGGTGGTCACAGCAACAGCACCCCTGGCTGATGTGCAGGCAGCAAATGGCAGTGCACGTGGGCAGCAGGCAGTCAGGCAGCAGCAGATGGCACGTGGGAGCGTGCTCGGGGCTCTGGGGGGCAGTAGTTCGGCCTTCTGGGCAGGAGCGTGGTCTTCCGTGTGCTTACGCATGGCCAGCTTGATACGGAGTGATTTGGCACGTGAAAAATCCAACACGTCTGCGTGTAATTCGAGGAAAGGCCCTTAGCGCGTAAACGCGTCGCCAGCGTATGCACGTCTATGAAGTCACGTGCACGTTGAATTGGGCACACGTTTGAAAATGTTGCGTGTGAAAAAAATGAAAGACACGTCCGAGTGTCAAAGCGTGTAATTGGTGGAAATGGCCCTAGCGTGTACACGCCGCGTAAGTGACGCTGGACGTGTGGGCCTGTATAAAAGGTACATGTAGAACACCATTTCCTTGTACGTGCTTTTCGTGGAGAGCGAGTGGGTGACGAACTGAATGCACTTGTCGGGTATGTGTCCGCACATGATAACGAGATGGTCATTGTTGCAGGATCCAAGACCACACCTGCACAACGCCAGGCACACTGGCAGACCGTTGCGGACATCGTAAGTGCCCTTGGAATCGTGAGGCACACAGCCAATGATTGCTATAAGCGCTGGAATGACCTAAAGCGCAGGGCAAAGAGTAAGCTGGCCTCAAGTCATGCCGCAACTCTAGTGACTGGAGGTGGGTTTCCAGTAGTAGACATGGAACTCGCTCCACATGAGTCAGTCGCTGGGACCTACGTCACGGAGGAACAGATCCAAGGCGTGGGAGATCTGCCTGATTACGAGGCATTGTCCGGTGAGTGCACATGCATGTGTGTGTCATCCATGTGCATGGTGTGTGTGAGGGCTTCTGTTTGTGTGACAGGTGAGAGTGTGTGCGCCTGAGTCGTATGGGTCAGCCATGTGCTTCATGCAATACATCCTGCGCAGCTGCATTTGGCCATAGCAGTATCCCTTCTGCCAACAGTAGACATCTAGCCCAACTGCACGCCAGTTGCCCTTGAAGTGTCACCTTGCCACAACATTGTTGCTTATTTTTCACTGTTCATTCAGTCAGATTGTTTGCATTCCACCACTTTTACTAGGCATTTCGCAGTCCTCTAGTCACATGTCTGACATGGCTATGGTAAAGTGGAGTGACTTTGTTACCTGGATATCATTTGTTCACACATGTCCCTGTGCAATTGGACCATTTTGGACTGGCAGCTCCAGGTGAAAAATCTGACCTGTTTGAATTAGAAAAGCTATTACATGCGGGAACTGGACTGAATGAATAGGTGCTGCCCTCCTCTCCATCTTCACTCAATAGCAATGGTACATGCCATCTGTGTGATGGCATGTGTGTTTCACCTGGCAATCACAGGCCAATGTGTGATGCCACTGCCAGGCAGCATGCAGAAAATGTGTTCCTCTTCCATCTTGGTGTCATCAGTGTGTGCCATTTGCCTGCCCTTCATATGCAGTGAGGGTGCATGCATGTGAGGGTTTTAGTCATGTGGGACATGTGTCAATCAAGTACTGGTTCTCTTGCTTCTCAGCCCTCATTGTGTGCCATGGTGCTAATGCCTGTTTCCATTTCTTTGTTTTATGTCTTTGCAGGGGAAGACGCACCTGATACTGCTGGGGTTGTGGAGATGGTGCAGACCCAGGAGGGGTCCGAGGGCCGACCAACCACCCGTGAGGGACGTGGTGTGGTGGTGGGTGAGAACCCACAAGTGCTGCAGGTCGTGCTCTCAAGGGGTGTTTCTGGCTGCACCTCCCCCGAGCTGTACTCAGGTGTTGATTCGGATGATGAGACCTACGTGCCGTCGCAGGTGAGTGTTCCAGGGAGGGATTCTGTTCTGTCCCACCCACCTGCACCAGGGTCAGAACCCTCAATGGGGATGTCAGTGTTGGCAGCTACGCCTTTGGTGGTTACGGATGCAGGGTCACACTCTGCGACATCTGATCCTGTTCCTGGGCCAGCAGATCAGAGGGGCAATGCAGTCCTGCAGCCTCAGGCAGTGCCGGCACAGCAAGGCGCAGTTCGCCTTGCCCCAGACAGGTGTGGTGCCCGCCGACGTGGTTGCCGTACGCCACCTGGCAATACCGCATGGGAACAATCCATTTACAGTATGGCAACCCAACAGGCAGCATCATCCGAGATGATGGCTCAGGCCATGGATAGGGTGGCCACTTCCATTGTCCCCCTTGAAAGGCTGATGGAGCGACTACAGCAGGCAACCGACTCCATCTGCCAGTCACACAGGGAGGACATGTTGGCGTCCAACAGGGACAGGCGGGCGGCACTGGCGACTCTGCAGGAGGCCATCTCCATAGAGTCCCAGGGCCACAGGGAAGCCCTGAGGCAGGAGCTCCTTCACCTCAGGACGACTCTTGTTGAGCTTGAGGCTTCAACACACCAAAGGACAGAACAGCAGCTGGAGCGTCTCACCCGTACGCTCTCAGCTGAGATGCAGGCAACGAGGGCGGAGGTCCGGGCATCCCGTGAGTTGTTGCATGGGGACCTCCGCACACTCATCCTCCTGAACGAGACCTACCACACCCGCATGCTTGCAGCCATGGAGGAGCAGACTAGGGCCTTGCGTGGGCTGCCTCCCATAGTGCAACCACCTCCGGATGCAGCTGCACAGGGTGATAATAGCGACAGCAGTGATACTCCCACAATAGGGTAGCCGTGTGGGCCATGAGCCCATGGAGGTGTTTTTTTTTCCCAGGATCCACACAGGTGGGTTTTGGTGTGCACCCTGTCCTCGGACCTCCCGGGTGGCCTCCCCAACCCCCCCGGGCCCATCAATGGCCATTTTTGTTTTTTTTTTATTTTTATTTTTATTTTTATTTTTATTTTTATTTTTATTTTTAATTATTTTTTTCCCAATTTTTTGGGGACAATTTGTTGCCTTCCGTGGTTCCTGTGGGCATACGCTGCATTGTGGCTGGGCACATGCAGGCTTGTCATGTATTTGGTTCAGATGCTTGGGTTTGAGTCACACACACCCCTCCTGCTTCCCGTTTCCATGGGCTTGCAAAGGGTGTGCCCAAGTGACATTGACGTACATGGTGACATTGGACTCCCACTACATGTGTGGGTAGTCTAGTCAATACTGTGTATACATTCCTAGTGCATATTGCTGTTGTGTTGTACACTGCATGTTGCATTGATGTGTAACTCATCATCTGTGTCTACCTCCCAATTTGCAGGTCCCTTCCTCATGTCTACACAAGGCCCTCTAGTTTGGAGATGGGGTCCATGTTGGCAGCAGTGCACCTACAACTCTACATGGCGCCAACACTGCACAGTTGGTAGTGGTGGGAGTGCAGGCATTTCCAGGTGATGAGACTACTAATTTATAACATTTGTGATGTCATGTTAATGGTAGTACCTGCTCAAGTTTGTTGTTGGTCCTGCATTACTGTGAGCATTTCAGGTGTTGCAAGTTTCAATTAGGGACACTGTACATTGTGACACTAGTGTCATGTTGTGGGGATTACTTTGTTTACCTGCAAATAGCATGACATGGCACGGTGTGTCGTGTGGCGGTGCTGGGGATGGGTTGGCTGACATGGCACTGTCCTCTTGTTGCATTTTGCAAGTGGGTATTCATTTTAGCTGCTTGAATGTGTTTCTTCACAAAACTGCATTGGTGGTGTCTGTGTGGGTAGGGATGCACACATTGTAACACTTCCAGGTGAACAATCTCAGGCTGATATGGTTTTCACGGTTGATTCTCCAGACATTCAGGATCAGTGTCAGGTTGAGTCATCATTGATTGTCAGATGGAATGTGCCAGGGCAGTGTGCACTACACAGGGGTGTGATTTCTATGTGAAGTAATTAGCCACTAGCTGTGTACAGGCTGACTCCCCCGTGCCCTTTCCCCTCCCATGCGCATGGGCTGTGCATGTGGTTGGGGATGTGGGGCCACCACCATGTCCACGGCCAGGCCCCGGCGTGTTGCAATGTTGTGCAGGACACATGCTGCCACTATGATCCTGCACACTACTGGGGGGGGCGTACAACAGCTGCCCGCCAGAACGGTCAAGGGAGCGAAAGCGTGACTTTAGCACTCCGAATGTGCGCTCCACTATGCCCCGGGTTGTAATGTGGGCTGTGTTATATCTTACCTGGGGTGGCGTGGTGGGGTTCCGAATTGGCGTCATCATGTGGGGGCTGAGAGGGTAGGCACTGTCCCCTGTGGAGGTGGTGATTGGTATCATCATGCATGTGCAGTGGCATTCATACTCACCAAGCAGCCATGTATCGCCATGCCGCCCAGCTTCTAGGTCCCGGCTTAGGGTGGACATTCGATAAATGAAGCTGTCGTGGGTGGACCCGGGATAGTTGGCATATACTGAGGTGATGATTCCCTTGGCATTACATACTACCTGCACGTTGATGGAATGCCAGTGCTTGCAGTTCCTATAGATGTGCTCTGATGCCCTGGGGGGACGTAGAGCCACATGGGTGCAGTCGATGGCACCTAGCACTTTGGGGAATCGTGCCACACCGTAAAAATCCAGGGCGGCAGCATGCCTTTCTGCAGGTGTTCTGGGCAGGTATATGTGCCTGCGGACTGATGGGCGTGCAGTGATGATGTTCAAGACCTGGTGTAGGCAGTGTGACTGGGTGGCCTGTGATACCCCACCCACTATGGCACTTGTCCGCTGAAATGATCCAGTGGCTAAGAAGTGCAGTACATTGAGGACCTTCTCCAGGGGGCTGAGTGCTTGGGAGCACAGGGTGGGTGATGTGAGGTCATCCTCCCACTCACTCACCAGGACCAGTATTATGTGTGGTGGAAACCTGTACCTCCCATACACCTGGTCATCAGGCATCCCGAAAAGGCTGGTTCTGGGTGTGAATATTCTCGCCCTGACTATCCTCCTCCTCCTCCTTTGGTAGCCCACGCCCACTGCTGCTAGGAACGGTATGTTCATCCTGGGTCTGAGCTTGTTATTTTGTTAGCGCGCAAATTTATGCATTGCGCGTGTTGTAGGCGAGCATGTGACCCGCGCACCCCTGAAATCCAGTACCCAGTCCAATAGCGTGTGGAAATACCCGCGCACCCCGGGATACAGGTGCGCTGACGTACTTGCGTGTGTAAGTGCCCGCGCACCCCTGATATACACGTACATAGGCCAATCGCGTGTACGCGCACTTTTGTCCAATTACACTCGATGACACTCTGACGTGCTGTCCAATTACACGCGATGACACTCTGACGTGCAGTCTTTCCACGTGTGCTCTGTCATCACGTGCTGTGTGGGAAACACCCGTGCGGGTCACGTCACAGACGCGCTTACGCGCTGAGGGCCTTTGGGCCAATAGAATCGCGTATGCGTGCTGACGCGCTTACGCGCTAAGGGCCTTTCCTCGAATTTCACGCTGACGTGCAGGATTTTCACGTGCCAAATCACTCCGTATCAAGCTGGCCACGCGAAAACACACGGAAGACCACGCTCCTGCCCAGAAGGCCGAATTACTGCCCCCCAGTGCCCCGAGCAGCCTCCCACGTGCCATCTGCTGCTGCCTGCCTGCCTGCCTGCCTGCTGCCACCGTGCCCTGCCATTTGGTGCCTGCACATCAGCCATCTGCAGGGGTCCAGTTGCTGTGTCCACCCCTGCTGGAACTGAAGACTCCCGACTGGGATTACATCGCTCCACAGCCCAGCCCCAGAACCCAGTTGCCCACCCACACCTGCCTCTGGGGTTGCCATGTCGGGCACTTCCACATCTGGCACCAGTGGCAACCCCAGGCCAGAGGGGCAGAGGGGCACCATCTTCACTGCCACCGAAGTTGGTGTCCTGGTGGAGCATGTCCTGGGGCAGTATGATGCCCTCTTTGGATCGTCCCGCGCCAGCAAGGAAGGACGGGAGAGGATCTGGGCCGACTGTGTGGTTGCCATCAACGCGGAGGGGTTGGCAACCCGCGACGTCCAGAAGATCAAGAAGCGCTGGGAGGACTTGAGGTCCAGGACCCTCGTGAAGGCCCGGCGCCTCCTGGAGGAGGGCCGGGGCCGCATGAGTTCCATCCAGATGAGGGTCCTGGAACGCGTACGCCCAGCGCTCCACGCCCAGATCCTTGAGAGGGAGACCCGTCTGGAGTTGAGCGGTAAATGTCCAAGCATTGCTGTGTGAGACAGGGCATGTTGCAGTGTGCTGGTTCTCTGATACTTGCCTGTATGTGTGACATAGGCCATGTATGCATGTATGTGTGCAGGGACATCATGGTAATGCATGTGCGACCAGTGATGTGTGAACCACATGGTTGTTGCATGTGTTTAAATGCCACATGGGGAGCCCTATGCAGATTTTAGACATGAGAGCATGCCAGTCTCTGTTCCTGGACATGGGTGGGGGTGAGGGATGGGTGCTGATGGCAGGTACATATATGGTAGCCATGTCTGTGTGCCTGACCTGCGTGTCTGTGACTTGTGCATGCCATGGATGCATGACACATGTGTGTGACAATGCACAGCTTCACTGATGCAGCCTAGTTACCCTTGTATCTGCTGTGTTTGGGGTGTATGGGGCCAGATGGATGTGACTGAGGTGAAGTGTGTGCATGTGATAGGCATGACCCATGATGCATGTGAGTTCCATATCATTGTATGTTTCAAGAGTCCATTGGACATGTATGGAAATGTCCATGGCATGCACCATGCCTGTTACTGTGTGTGTTTTGCCTGGACTGACCCATGTGTTGTGGAGGGACATGATGGAAGTGTACTTTGACAGTGGTACTCATCTGCTATTGCTTCCTGTCTAGGGGACCATTGTACAGTACCCTGATGCTTGTGTTCTTTGTCTCCCTCTACGCAGCGGCTAGTGAAGAAGAGGGCGGAGACGGCGCTGTGGAGCAAGGCGGCGGGGATGCCCCCACGGCTGCAGCGGAAGGGATGGGTGAGCCCCCACAGGGGCCTGCTACGGTGGAAGACGGTGAGGAGCCATCCAGGTTGGTGGTTTCCACAGAGGAGGAGGAGGCCGCAACAGGGGCACACATGGGGCCTGGTGGGGGCATCCCTGCTGGTGCAAGTGGTGCAGTCCATGGCCAGGGGCAGGAGGAAGCACAGGTCACCGTGGAGGGGCCTGTGCATGTCGCTGTCCCTGACCCTGTGAGTGCACCACCATGCACCAGCAGGGTTGCCCCGTCCCAGGCCCGCCCGCTGGTAGAGGTGATGTCCATGTCACCTGACTCCCCTCCACCTGCGGACGAGGGGACCCGTGTCCGTATGGAGAAGGTCCTGATTGGGGTTGCGATGCGCGCGGGTGCAATTCATGATGACGTGCGTGCTTCCCGGGAGGAGCACGCACATCATCACGAAGAGCACCGTGCCGACGTGGCCCAATTGGGATCTTCCATGTTCGGGGGTTTCCTGCATGTGTCGGCCAATCTGGCGGCCCTCTCCTCCTCTGTGGAGGCTATACGCCAGTCGTTCTCCTTGCCGTCTTCTGGCCCAGATGCCACCAGGGCCCCCTGTGGACCTGCCCTGACCTATGCAGCCAGCTCGGTGGGGATCCTATCCCTGCCACAGTCGGGAGTCGGAGGTCAAGCAGGGGTGGACACCACAGCAACTGTACCCCAGCAGATGGAGGATGTGCCGGCATCATCAGGCAGGGCACGTGCACGACGGCGTCGGTGGATTCCATCAGCCTGGATGCCGTCGTGCTGGCAGAGGCAGTTGCGTCGGAGGCAGCAGCAGAGTCAACGTGGGAGGCATCATGGCTCGGGGCCATCAACATCGGAGGGGCAGGCATCGGCCGGAGGGCAGGAGGACCCAGGACAGGAAATGTCTTCCGTGTGGCTGCGGTTGGGCCAGCAGATGGGTGGGGAGCGGCGGCGGGCGGAAGAGGAGCGGCTCACGATGGTCAGGGCGGAGAACTCCATGCGGAGGGCCCTGAGGCGGGCCGAGTGCCTCGAGGCAATCCGCAGGGGGTTGGAGGAGCAGATGGCGTCGTCCCTGCGGACCCTCGGGGCCATGGAACAGGACCGCCTTCGGGACATAGACGAGGAGTTTGATGATGCCCTGGCCCGGAACACTACGGAGTGAGCCGCTGGACTTGCCCGCCGCCTTTGTATATAGTTCTTTAGTTTTAGATTTCATTTGTTTATTCTTATGATTTGGAGTCGACGGACACAGCTCCACTTTTTGTATATAGTTGCATTTTTGTTAGGGTTTTTTGTAGGTTTCCTTTGTTCAGTTGGGCTCATGGACCCTTGGATATTTTGTATAGTTCTTCATTGGATTGTTTTATTTTTAATTTTATTTTTTCTTCTCCATGGAGCAATGGTGTTTGGATTTTTGTTTTTTTCTGTCGGATTGATTTCATTTTTAATGTGACTTTGAAGTACATATTTTTTGGATTTGGTGTTTTTCATTTTTTGGGACGGACATGCACCTTTTCTTTTTTTCATTGGCATTGTACTTTGTTTCATTTCATTTGCATTCATATTTATTTAATACATTTTTGTTTTCATACTTCACTGTGTGGTATCATCTCATTGGTTTCATGCATGTCATGTTGGGTGTTTTCAAAATCATTTGCAACCATTGTGTGTGACAGACATGGGTTCATTTGCTTTATGTACGTTAGGGGTGTAACATGTAATTTTCATTTCCATGTGGGTGAATGGGTTACTTGGTAGGGCCTTTTGGCTGTGGAGGCTGACCATTACGCACATGGTTGGTGATTGTGAGGACCTGGGTGCAGGGGGACATGGGTGGGGGCCTGGTGGAGGCTGCCCCTGCACTGCTGGGGGGTGGGGGTGGTGGGAGACATGAGTGGGGGCCTGGTGGAGGGTGCCCCTGGTGGCTGGGGGGTGGGGGTGGTGGTAGACATGAGTGGCGGCCTGGTGGAGGCTGCCCCTGCACTGCTGGGGGGTAGGGGTGGTGGGAGACATGAGTGGGGGCCTGGTGGAGGGTGCCCCTGCACTGCTGGGGGGTGGGGGTGCAGGGGGACATGAGTGGGGGCCTGGTGGAGGGTGCCCCTGGTGGCTGGGGGGTGGGGGTGGTGGTAGACATGAGTGAGGGCCTGGTGGAGGCTGCCCCTGGTGGCGGGGGGTGGGGGTGATAGGGGCCATGAGTGGGGGCCTGGTGGAGGGTGCCCCTGGATGCTGGGGGTGGGGGTGGTGGGAGACATGAGTGGGGGCCTGGTGGAGGCTGCCCCTGGTGGCGGGGGGTGGGGGTGATAGGGGCCATGAGTGGGGGCCTGGTGGAGGCTGCCCCTGGTGGCGGGGGGTGGTGGTGATAGGGGACATGAGTGGGGGCCTGGTGGAGGGTGCCCCTGCACTGCTGGGGGGTGGGGGTGGTGGGAGACATGAGTGGGGGCCTGGTGGAGGCTGCCCCTGGTGGCTGGGGGGTGGGGGTGGTGGTAGACATGAGTGGGGGCCTGGTGGAGGCTGCCCCTGCACTGCTGGGGGGTGGGGGTGATAGGGGACATGAGTGGGGGCCTGGTGGGGGCTGGCCATGGTGGCTGGGGGGTGGGGGTGGTGGGAGACATGAGTGGGGGCCTGGTGGAGGGTGCCCCTGGATGCTGGGGGGTGGGGGTGCAGGGGGACATGAGTGGGGGCCTGGTGGGGGCTGCCCATGGTGGCTGGGGGTGGGGGTGGGTGGTAGACATGAGTGGGGGCCTGGTGGAGGGTGCCCCTGGTGGATGGGGGGTGGGGGTGGTGGTAGACATGAGTGGGGGCCTGGTGGAGGCTGCCCCTGCACTGCTGGGGGGTGGGGGTGCAGGGGGACATGAGTGGGGGCCTGGTGGAGGGTGCCCCTGGATGCTGGGGGGTGGGGGTGCAGGGGGACATGAGTGGGGGCCTGGTGGGGGCTGCCCATGGTGGCTGGGGGGTGGGGGTGGTGGGAGACATGGATGGGGGCCTGGTGGAGGGTGCCCCTGGTGGCTGGGGGGTGGGGGTGGTGGGAGACATGAGTGGGGGCCTGGTGGAGGGTGCTCCTGGATGCTGGGGGGTGGGGGTGCAGGGGGACATGAGTGGGGGCCTGGTGGAGGGTGCCCCTGCACTGCTGGGGGGTGGGGGTGATAGGGGACATGAGTGGGGGCCTGGTGGGGGCTGGCCATGGTGGCTGGGGGGTGGGGGTGGTGGGAGACATGAGTGGGGGCCTGGTGGGGGCTGCCCATGGTGGCTGGGGGGTGGGGGTGATAGGGGACATGAGTGGGGGCCTGGTGGAGGCTGCCCCTGGTGGCTGGGGGGTGGGGGTGGTGGTAGACATGAGTGGGGGCCTGGTGGAGGCTGCCCCTGCACTGCTGGGGGTTGGGGGTGATAGGGGACATGAGTGGGGGCCTGGTGGGGGCTGGCCATGGTGGCTGGGGGGCGGGGGTGGTGGGAGACATGGGTGGGGGCATGGTGGAGGCTGCCCCTGGTGGCTGGGGGGTGGGGGTGGTGGGAGACATGAGTGGGGGCCTGGTGGAGGGTGCCCCTGGATGCTGGGGGGTGGGGGTGCATGGGGACATGAGTGGGGGCCTGGTGGGGGCTGGCCATGGTGGCTGGGGGGTGGGGGTGGTGGGAGACATGAGTGGGGGCCTGGTGGAGGGTGCCCCTGGATGCTGGGGGGTGGGGGTGATAGGGGACATGAGTGGGGGCCTGGTGGGCCTGGCCGTGGTGGCTGGGGGGTGGGGGTGGTGGGAGACATGGTTCGGGCCTGGTGGAGGGTGCCCCTGGATGCTGGGGGGTGGGGGTGCAGGGGGACATGAGTGGGGGTCTGGTGGAGGGTGCCCCTGCTCTGCTGGGGGGTGGGGGTGATAGGGAACATAAGTGGGGGCCTGTTGGGGGCTGGCCATGGTGGCTGGGGGGTGGGGGTGGTGGGAGACATGGGTGGGGGCCTGGTGGAGGCTGCCCCTGGTGGCTGGGGGGTGGGGGTGGTGGGAGACATGAGTGGGGGCCTGGTGGAGGGTGCCCCTGGATGCTGGGGGGTGGGGGTGCAGGGGGACATGAGTGTTGGCCTGGTGGGGGCTGGCCATGGTGGCTGGGGGTGGGGGTGGTGGGAGACATGAGTGGGGGCCTGGTGGAGGGTGCCCCTGGATGCTGGGGGGTGGGGGTGATAGGGGACATGAGTGGGGGCCTGGTGGGGGCTGGCCATGGTGGCTGGGGGGTGGGGGTGGTGGGAGACATGAGTGGGGGCCTGGTGGAGGGTGCCCCTGGATGCTTGGGGGTGGGGGTGCAGGGGGACATGAGTGGGGGCCTGGTGGAGGGTGCCCCTGCACTGCTGGGGGGGGTGATAGGGGACATGAGTGGGGGCCTGGTGGGTGCTGGCCATGGTGGCTGTGGGGTGGGGGTGGTGGGAGACATGGGTGGGGGCCTGGTGGAGGCTGCCCCTGGTGGCTGGGGGGTGGGGGTGGTGGGAGACATGAGTGGGGGCCTGGTGGAGGGTGCCCCTGGATGCTGGGGGTGGGGGTGCAGGGGGACATGAGTGGGGGCCTGGTGGGGGCTGGCCATGGTGGCTGGGGGGTGGGGGTGGTGGTAGACATGAGTGGGGGCCTGGTGGAGGCTGCCCCTGCACTGCTGGGGGGTGGGGGTGATAGGGGACATGAGTGGGGGCCTGGTGGGGGCTGGCCATGGTGGCTGGGGGGTGGGGGTGGTGGGAGACATGGGTGGGGGCCTGGTGGAGGCTGCCCCTGGTGGCTGGGGGGTGGGGCTGGTGGGAGACATGAGTGGGGGCCTGGTGGAGGGTGCCCCTGGATGCTGGGGGGTGGGGGTGCAGGAGGACATGAGTGGGGGCCTGGTGGGGGCTGGCCATGGTGGCTGGGGGGTGGGGGTGGTGGTAGACATGAGTGGGGGCCTGGTGGAGGCTGCCCCTGCACTGCTGGGGGGTGGGGGTGATAGGGGACATGAGTGGGGGCCTGGTGGGGGCTGGCCATGGTGGCTGGGGGGTGGGGGTGGTGGGAGACATGGGTGGGGGCCTGGTGGAGGCTGCCCCTGGTGGCTGGGGGGTGGGGGTGGTGGGAGACATGAGTGGGGGCCTGGTGGAGGATGCCCCTGGATGCTGGGGGATGGGGGTGCAGGGGGACATGAGTGGGGGCCTGGTGGGGGCTGGCCATGGTGGCTGGGGGGTGGGGGTGGTGGGAGACATGAGTGGGGGCCTCGTGGAGGGTGCCCCTGGATGCTGGGGGGTGGGGGTGATAGGGGACATGAGTGGGGGCCTGGTGTTGGCTGGCCATGGTGGCTGGGGGGTGGGGGTGGTGGGAGACATGAGTGGGGGCCTGGTGGAGGGTGCCCCTGGATGCTGGGGGGTGGGGGTGCAGGGGGACATGAGTGGGGGCCTGGTGGGGGCTGCCCATGGTGGCTGGGGGGTGGGGGTGGGTGGTAGACATGAGTGGGGGCCTGGTGGAGGGTGCCCCTGCACTGCTGGGGGGTGGGGGTGGTGGGAGACATGGATGGGGGCCTGGTGGAGGGTGCCCCTGGTGGCTGGGGGGTGGGGGTGGTGGGAGACATGAGTGGGGGCCTGGTGGAGGGTGCTCCTGGATGCTGGGGGGTGGGGGTGCAGGGGGACATGAGTGGGGGCCTGGTGGAGGGTGCCCCTGCACTGCTGGGGTGTGGGGGTGGTGGGAGACATGAGTGGGGGCCTGGTGGAGGCTGCCCCTGGTGGCTGGGGGGTGGGGGTGGTGGTAGACATGAGTGGGGGCCTGGTGGAGGCTGCCCCTGCACTGCTGGGGGGTGGGGGTTATAGGGGACATGAGTGGGGGCCTGGTGGGGGCTGGCCATGGTGGCTGAGGGGTGGTGGTGTTGGGAGACATGAGTGGGGGCCTGGTGGAGTGTGCCCCTGGATGCTGGGGGGTGGGGGTGCAGGGGGACATGAGTGGGGGCCTGGTGGGGGCTGCCCATGGTGGCTGGGGGGTGGGGGTGGGTGGTAGACATGAGTGGGGGCCTGGTGGAGGGTGCCCCTGGTGGCTGGGGGGTGGGGGTGGTGGTAGACATGAGTGGAGGCCTGGTGGAGGCTGCCCCTGCACTGCTAGGGGGTGGGGGTGGTGGGAGACATGAGTCGGGGCCTGGTGGAGGGTGCCCCTGCACTGCTGGGGGGTGGGGGTTGTGGGAGACATGGGTGGGGGCCTGGTGGAGGCTGCCCCTGGTAGCGGGGGATGGGGGTGATAGGGGCCAAGAGTGGGGGCCTGGTGGAGGGTGCCCCTGGATGCTGGGGGGTGGGGGTGCAGGGGGACATGAGTGGGGGCCTGGTGGAGGGTGCCCCTGCACTGCTGGGGGGTGGGGGTGATAGGGGACATGAGTGGGGGCCTGGTGGAGGCTGCCCCTGGTGGCTGGGGGGTGGGGGTGGTGGTAGACATGAGTGGGGGCCTGGTGGAGGCTGCCCATGCACTGCTGGGGGGTGGGGGTGATAGGGGACATGAGTGGGGGCCTGGTGGGGGCTGGCCATGGTGGCTGGGGGGTGGAGGTGCAGGGGGACATGAGTGGGGGCCTGGTGGGGGCTGCCCATGGTGGCTGGGGGGTGGGGGTGGGTGGTAGACATGAGTGGGGGTATGGTGGAGGGTGCCCCTGGTGGCTAGGGGTGGGGGTGGTGGTAGACATGAGTGGGGGCCTGGTGGAGGCTGCCCCTGCACTGCTGGGGGGTGGGGGTGATAGGGGACATGAGTGGGGGCCTGGTGGGAGCTGGCCATGGTGGCTGGGGGGTGGGGGTGGTGGGAGACATGAGTGGGGGCCTGGTGGAGGGTGATCTGGATGCTGGGGGGTGGGGGTGCAGGGGGACATGAGTGGGGGCCTGGTGGGGGGTGGCCATGGTGGCTGGGGGGTGGGGGTGGTGGTAGACATGAGTGGGGGCCTGGTGGAGGGTGCCCCTGCACTGCTGGGGGGTGGGGGTGATAGGGGACATGAATGGGGGCCTGGTGGGGGCTGGCCATGGTGGCTGGGGGTTGGGGGTGTTGGGAGACATGAGTGGGGGCCTGGTGGAGGGTGCCCCTGGATGCTGGGGGGTGGGGGTGCAGGGGGACATGAGTGGGGGTCTGGTGGGGGCTGCCCATGGTGGCTGGGGGGTGGGGGTGGGTGGGAGACATGAGTGGGGGCCTGGTGGAGGCTGCCCCTGGTGGCGGGGGGGTGGGGGTGATAGGGGCCATGAGTGGGGGCCTGGTGGAGGGTGCCCCTGGATGCTGGGGGGTGGGGGTGCAGGGGGACATGAGTGGGGGCCTGGTGGAGGGTGCCCCTGCACTGCTGGGAGGTGGGGGTGATAGGGGACATGAGTGGGGGCCTGGTGGGGGCTGCCTATGGTGGCTGGAGGTGGGGGTGGGTGGGAGACTTGAGTGGGGGCCTGGTGGGGGCTGCCCATGGTGGCTGGGGGGTGGTGGGAGACATGAGTGGGGGCCTGGTGCAGGGTGCCCCTGGATGCTGGGGGGTGGGGGTGCTGGGTGACATGAGCAGGTGTGCAGGGTAGTCCCCTGTGGTGTGTGCTGCCTGCAGGGGCCGTGGAGGGTGTACAGGGAATACCTGGGAGCACACAGCCAAATCGCGTGTAGAATTTCCCGCGTTCCCCTGTCATACACGTGCCCAGCCAAATCGCGTGTGGAACTTCCCGCGCACCCCTGTAATCCACGTACCCTGACAAATCGCGTGTGGAACTTCCCGCGCACCCCTGAAATCCACGTACGCCCCTGGATGCTGGGGGGTGGGGGTGCTGGGTGACATGAGCAGGTGTGCAGTGTAGTCCCCTGTGGTGTGTGCTGCCTGCAGGGGCCGTGGAGGGTGTACAGGGAATACCTGGGAGCACACAGCCAAATCGCGTGTAGAATTTCCCGCGTTCCCCTGTCATACACGTGCCCAGCCAAATCGCGTGTGGAACTTCCCGCGCACCCCTGTAATCCACGTACCCTGACAAATCGCGTGTGGAACTTCCCGCGCACCCCTGAAATCCACATACCCGGCCAAATCACGTGTGGTACTTCCCGCGCACCCCTGAAATCCACGTACACGGCCAAATCTCGTGTGGAACTTCCCGCGCACCACCGAAATCCACGTACCCTGACAAATCGCGTGTGGAACTTCCCGCGCACCACTGAAATCCACGTACACGGCCAAATCGCACGTGGAACTTCCCGCGCACCCCTGAAATCCACGTACACGGCCAAATCGCGTGTGGAACTTCCCGCGCACCCCTGTAATCCACGTACCCTGACAAATCGCGTGTGGAACTTCCCGCAAACCCCTGGAATTCACATGCCCTGCCAATTCGCGTGTGAGACTTCCCGAGCACCCCGGTATACACGCACACTTATTTTTTGTCAGCGGGTGTCCGTGTTTGTGGGTACCCCTTTGCACGTCATTTGTCCTGGAGGGCCACAGTATGGGACATTCATCATGGCAGTATATAGGTGCTATTTTTTGGCGCACCTTTTGGCGCACATTTCTTACAGGCGCAGAGACGCTACCGCCTGCTTTCTTGTGGCGGTCGTGTTTGTGCCTGTGCGCTGGTTTGAGCGTGCGCTTTTTTGCCCTATTCTATTCCATGAATACGTGTTGTAGGCGAGCGTGTGGGCGTTCCGCGCACTTGTACCCTGTACTTCCCCCGTGACGCCCACATTTTGGCAAGTTGTTCCCCATTCTGAGTGTTACGCCCCGTGTTCCGCCTACTTTTGTTGCGTGCGCCGCGCTATGTGCGATTTTCGCTGTGGCCTGTGCGATTTTCGCTGTGACCTGGCGCACGCAGTTAGATGGCCTGTGCGCCAACGTGCGCCGCACACTTTTTTATCGCACATCCGATGGTTTTCTCGCGCAAGGCCTTCCATGAATCGATGTGCGCTGCTTTTCGTGCGATTTTCGCACTTGCACTGCGATTTTCGCTATTCCACTGCGATTCGCACGTTTTTGGCCACTTGCGCCGCGCTAATTATTCCATGAATCGGCCTGTAAATGCGCAGCTTTCAGGTATATCAAATGTCCAATGGATTAATGTATTTTTTGCACATTCAAGAATTCAAATGCTCTAACATTGTTTTAGTGTATGTGCAAAATAACCAAGTTTGTGCAGATTTTCACAATTAAAATGTTTACCAACTCAGGCTTCTCTCAGATTCAATAGTCATTAACGTCAGATACACAGTCTCAGTAACATTTATTGAGAGTCTGGTGTTATCACACATCTTCATCATTACGACAACAATATGTAGTCTTTATTGAAAAACCTATACAATCCAGTTTCATTTCTATATCCACAGGCACCCAACACCATTGAAAATAAGGCCATGAACAATTATGTTCTACTTTCTGCCGATAGTTCCGGGACTTTTTTTTTATTGTCCCTACGGTTCGGCCATGTGTTTTTAAGCATAAATCGGTAGATCGTAGAAAACTTTCCTATGGACCATACCCGACTTTTCGTCCATTAACGCACTCGAAATCAGCCGCCATTTTCTGATAATCCTCTCACTTGCCGTATCGCCCTGGCTCACCTGCTTTTGCGGCACTAAATCAAATCCCCCGCCCCTGAGCCTGACATCAGCAGACGCGTACCGCCCATTTCCCAACGCCAAAGCACGTTTCGTGTCAACAATCGCTGCGCCTCAGCTAATGACGTGTCGCCATGGAAATGGCAGGACGCCTCTTTCCTCAATAAGTATAAACACACCGTTTCACAACACACAGCAGCAGATTTTCGATTCCATTACTCTCTCTGTGTTACTTTGAGTATTCTGTGACTCGTTTCTGTGCTCTGGTCAGCTACCTTCGCCACTTCTAGGCCTTGTGAACACCTGTACCATCTCTGTAAGTTATTTTACTTTCTTTACCACACAATGGCTATAATAATGCCGTATATGTACGAGCCCGAGTACACCGAGGAAGAACTACTGGAAAGGCAAGCACGCGAAAACGATGGGGATTCGGACGGCAGTTGGGAGGACCAGTCAATGGATGAAGAGCCTGGACCATGTCGCATGGACGGCGTCTCCACCTGGTGCACGTGCAATCGGTCCGAGCTAATGCCAACTGAGGAGGAGAACTGCTGCTGCCGTGAAAATTCCGGGTGCTTGGCCTACATTTCGGAAGGCGAGCTAAGTCCGCAATGCATCACCGAGCTGCCAGAGTTCAGGGAAGCCTGCCTCTCACGGACCGTGTTGAGGATGATGATGGTGCTTATGCACGAACTTCGCGGCACTGTTCGTCCGCGTAATCCGAGTAACGAGTAAGTATACTCTGGTTTTGATGTCAGTGATGCCACTACTATGTCATGGTCGTCTCCCACATATAAAATTACATCTACATATCATTCGAATGCATGTAAATTGGGTCCATATTGTGCATTTTCTAGATAGAATTTTTTTCAAAGCAGAATGATAAGAAAGTTTTGTCATTTTAATACAGTTTGCATCTTTCATTTTCACAGGTGGTACAGGCTGGTGGCCTATCGTTGCTTCACTTGGTGGCTTCACGGGAGGCTCGGACACCGCGTTCAGAGAGTAATACCTGCCTGTGCGGTACTTGCCATTAGACAACATTTCCCAAGCGACAGTGGACAATACCGCGGATTTTCCCTGGATGTGCTGCAACCGGAACTTTACAATGTGTAATGTTTATTATTTATGTTCAATTGAAATTAAGATCTAAAATAAAACCCAACATATATTTTAACAATGGTTGTTTTCATTTTTTAAATGAATCTAGTGTGTCTCCATTGAATAGTCTTCCTGTGCCTTGTCTTGTCACACCACATGTCTCCGGCCAGCATCCTCCCTCACGCTGGCCGCCCACCTTCAATCCACATAACCTTTGCACCCATATATTCTCCTGGGAGGGTGAGGTATTTATAAAGTCACCCCCCTGCCTTCCATGTACTAGATCCTGCAGCCTGCCTCTTACATGCAGTTAGATGGCCTCTCCTTGGTGAGGCCCTGCGGCAAACGAGTCTTGTCTGCACGACCAGCGCCCCAATCCACCCCCCGCCCTATCAAAGGCAGTTCGCACCGGGGTACTTGTGCTGCCAAGTGGAGCTGTCAGGGAGCGATAAAGGCCAAGAGGTGCCAAAGACCATGTACACTTCAAAGTGGTCTATAGAGCATGGGTTGTTGTTCCCATGTCTACCTCCAGACCCCGTGTCTCCTGCCAAGCACCCCCCCTCACGCTGGACGGCCCCCTGCAATCCACATAAGTGTGTCTCCATTCACGAGTCTTCCTGTGTCTTGTCTGCACGACCAGCGCCCCAATCCACCCCCCGCCCTATCAAAGGCAGTTCGCACTGGGGTACTTGTGCTGCCAAGTGGAGCTGTCAGGGAGCGATAAAGGCCAAGAGGTGCCAAAGACCATGTACACTTCAAAGTGGTCTATAGAGCATGGGTTGTTGTTCCCATGTCTACCTCCAGACCCGTGTCTCCTGCCAAGCATCCCCCCTCACGCTGGACGGCCACCTGCAATCCGCATAATGCCACGACATATAGACGTCATTCATTCACAAACACACCCCTGTTTCGAATTCTTTATAACCCACTTCATATTTCTAATGAGCACTTCTTTGCGCTTTGCTAGTCAACCCGTGAAGGTGCTGGTTATCTGCTCTTCGTCTCTGTGAACTTCCGTGACCACTCCGAGGAAACTCCTCAGTTTGCAACCGGTGAACTGCTCCCTGTTGTACGACAAGAAAGTACTCTGATCCCTGCATCTAACTGTTTGTTCGTCAAGGTAAGGCCATGTACCATAATCATTTTGCGTCCAATTTCTTTTTGTTGAAGACAGTACATGCAAGGAACTAGTCACATGTTCTGAGTTTACATTGGTATTCATAGAGAATTGTTGATCTTTACTTTTCAGAACTTTCCACAATGCCTCCCTGTTCCATTGGCGGTTGCCCTTCGAAGACCCATAATAAATCTGAAGGTACTATAATGCATGTTTTCCCTAAGACAATAGATCAGATAAGAGAATGGGTCCGATATTGCGGATATCCACCGTCTGAGCTTGAAAGTAGAGTCCTAGAAGTCTTTGCGGACAAGAGGGGTGATCGATACCGCATCTGCAGCAGGCACTTTAGCTCAGACATGTACTCCACATCATTGCTAATAAAGAAGAACACACCGCGAGCGAGGCGAAAATTGCTCTCAACCGCTATTCCCACTCTATTCGTCCACATCCCTCCACTGGTGAGTCAAGTTTACGTATTTATCTCTCGGCCTTGCGGTAGTGTGTAGCATTAGCTAACAATAATTTCCCCATTTATGTATCCACTCAATATGAAGGCGGAAGATTCTCCATCCGTGTCGTTATTGCAGTCATCAGCCACTTCAAGCGCCTATCGGGTAATCTTACTTGGCTATTCTGCCACTGACTTTTTTTAGGCATGTAAATCAATAGTTTTAATTTATCGTGTAATTATTTTACCTAATGGTACACCCTTGTACTCGTCCTCTAGTCTTTGTTTTCAGTTATAATTATTGTTATCCAAAATAATGCAAGTACTGTCTTTCAGGGAGATGCTGAGGAGTCCAACGTATTGACGACAACCGTTGATGTCACTCAGATGCTCGAGGTACGTTTCCGGACAGTTCCATCGATCGAGATCATCAGATCTTGCATTCTTGTAGCGTGATTGTTACACACAATGTTTCTTTCGTTTTTAGCCATTGATATGTCCTTCTGTTGTCGCCCTCCTATGTGTCTTCTTTTTTCAATATTGTGTTCATTACTAATGAAAGTCCTACGTTTCAGGGAGTCGATGGAGCATTAGTCCAAGAAGAAGGGGGAGCATGCAGTTACGGGTCGGCGCAACAGCTTGCAGAAGTGTGCACCGCAGTTACATCGTCCCTTGATGTTCTTATGCATTTCGAGGTATGGATACTGACAGTTCGATCAAGCGAAATCATATGACGTGATTACATCCGCTATACTTCCATCTTTATTAACGCAAGTACTATGTTTCAGGGAGATGACGGAGCTTCTTCCACAAGGACATTACCCCTAGTAGTTGATGCAGATCTCTGGGTGGTGACACTTCCAACGATCGAGCAAATCGAATCATATTTACATATCCATTATTTATTTTAGACAACTGATCATTTGTGCAGGTCTATTTAGATGAGCCGTTGACGCATGCACAAAGTTTATGTTCTTTTTAACAAAATAGAAAACCATACTAATGCAATTACTGTGTTTCAGGGAGTTACTGAAGCATCATCTTCAATAATATCATCAATGGAAGTCTATGAGGAGCCCGAGGTATGGATCTTGACAGTTCCATCTAACTAGATCAACAATGCGTGAATAAGTGTCGTTTGAATGTTCTACACAAAGCGTTCATTCGTGTTTTGCTATTGAGATGTACGTGGGTATTGGTCCCCAAGTACATTTTGTGTTTTCGATATTATTATACATACTAATGAAAGTTCTATGTTTCAGGGAGTCGATGGAGCGTCAGTGCGTGATGGATGTGCTTATCATGAAAATATAGTCGTTGCAGCGCAAGAGGAAGTGGAGACATGCACACACGAGTCGGAGCAACAGCGTTCTGATGTTGAAGTTCGAGGCAAGAAAGTTTCAAAGAAAAGAAAGCAAAAGAAGGTTAGTGTCCTGGTCAGTATATTATGTTGTTTTTCACTGTTAATAGTTCAATACTGTAAGTTGTGTTTAAACTGAACATCCCTTTTCCAATCTGTCCTCTAGTTGCGAGTGGGTGTACGAACTAGATCTACACAGACAGTGAAGCGAACGAGAGATGTTGCTTGTCAAACCTTTTGGCAGGGACTTGAGACTGGAGATGCATCGTGCCAATGGGAAGAATATGAAGTGATTGACAACGGAGCTATACCACATCCAGCCATTGATAGTGAATGTCCTCCTGGTAGTTCGGATGCAGTCGGAGATCAGTTCACAGAATCCACACCCGCAAAAACTAAGACCGCGAGAAAGTTGAAGAAATTGTCTTATTCACCCATCGCCGGAGAAGGAACAGATGTTGCAATGGAAGAGAATGAAGTGGACGACAATGAAACACCATCAATATCACTGAACATAGCGGAAGACGATATCATAGATTCTACCTTTCATGTGAGTGACATGTCCTCAACGTTACAGGCCGAACCAGCTGGGATGCAGAGTGACAGTATAAGGAAAGAGGCCAAATTCATTGTATTCGATAGTTGTTTGATTGATATTATTATTCGGATGAAATGTGGGCATTCGGTTGGTGGGGAAGTATGTGGGGAGCCATTGATTAATGTGACTCGTGCAATTCGAGGCACTAACCTTAAAATACATGCCACCTGTACAAAATATCATCCTTTCTCATGGTCTGCACAACCCATGCTGGGGCAACTGCCAGCAGGCAATCTACTTTGTGCAGCGGCTGCACTTTTTAGTGGTTCAAGTTTCTTTCTTTCAGTTTGTGGGAATCCATTTCATTGCGAAAACTCAGTTCTACAAATACCAAACCGATTATCTATTTCCAGCCATTAGAGAAGCTTGGAGAATGGAAAAAATGTCTATTGATAGTACATTCGCGGGCAAACGGTTCAGGCTAGCCGGTGATGGACATTGCGACAGCCCAGGATTTTCAGCCAAGTACTGCACCTACCACTTTCAGGACATGGAAAGTAAGAAAATTGTGAGTTCGGTGGTCGTGCAGGTGTCACAAAGTACATCCTCAGTGGCCATGGAGAAAGTTGGCTTTGTAGTATCATTGCAAGAACTACAATCGCGGGGAATGGTGATCGACCTGATAGCCACGGACAGACACGTTTCAATTGGCAAGACAATGAGAGAAGAGTACAAAAATATAAATCACCAATTTGACGTTTGGCATCTTGCAAAAACAATCAATAAAAAAATGTCTGCTGCAGGTAAAAAAAAAGAAACGCAAGGTATTTCACAGTGGTCCAAGTCAATCAGCAACCATCTTTGGTGGAGCTCAAAAACATGTGGGGGGTCGTTGGAAATTCTACTGGAAAAATGGCGGTCAGTAATGCTACACTGCACAAACGTTCACCGTTGGAACACAAACCAACATTTCCACAATTGTGAACATGGCCATTTGTCCACAGAGGAGGCACGGAAGAAGAAGTGGTTGATTCCTTCATCACCCACTCACAAAGCCATTGAAAAGATTGTATTTGATAAAACTATAACAAGAGATTTGAGGGGACTCACGGAATTCTGCCACACAGGAGATTTGGAGGTGTTCCACAATATGTGCCTAAAGTACAGGCCAAAACGATTGCATTTTGGCATGGAGGGCATGATAAATCGGACTCTTCTAGCGGTCTTGGCACATAACCATAATGTTGGACGTCAACAAAGTAGGACGACCGGAACTTTAGGGTCGCTTCGCTACAATAAGGCCTTCACTTAAAGAAGTAAACAATGGGTGATCAAACCAGTGTTTGAGGATATGCAACAATATGAGTTTATTGAGAGACTTATTGTTGACGTCCTAGATAGGCACATAAATGGAGTTGTGAACGAACCTGTGCAGGGGACAACTGCATTGCCACCCAACATTGCCTCTGTTCCATGTCCACCTAAAGAAGAGCTCATTGAGAAATACACATCACGGTTTAAATGATTGTAATTTGATTGTCTGTTCTCTCGAGTCTCCTCATGTCGCAGGCCCATTGAATATGTGTATCTATGTAATGTGTAAATTAAAGTGATTTCTCAGTGTACATGCAATGTGTCTATCCAACCTTGTTCATCTGCGCATTAAATTAAACCAAACAGTATTATAAATCATTTTTCAAAAAATTAAGAATGTCTCCGTATTTATGGTTCTCTGGGGCTGCAAAGCATGCAGACAAAATGCAAAAATGGAGTGTAAATTTCAAGTCCTGTGAGATGGCCTTACACTGAATGTTGCTAAATAGGAATGTGCGCTCGTTCAAAGTGAAGGTCAGCTGCTTTGATTTTTTGCTCGGGTGCCGGAATGGCCCACGACTCAGTATAAGGTTGTATTGTTATTTGACCTTGACAGGCCGGGACCATCCCGAAAGACTTCTTTTTGGGGGTGTGGGGCAATAACGTAAGAAACGATAATGAAGCCATTTCATGTTCGTTCATTAGAAGAAATAACGTCGGCATAGAAGGAGTGGTATTTCGGGGCTGCCCTACACACAGACACAATGGAAAATGCAAATATAATGTAAGTAACTCTTTAGATGAGTTTATACCGCAATTTAATTACTATACAGTAGCTTTAAAGACGGGTTAAGTTGTACTTGTTCGTTCTATGTGGCATATTGTTTTGTACCGCCACTATCTTGAGGAGAACCATCTCCTTTTACGGAAGCACCTCAAAACCTTCCTCTTTGCTTCTGCTTTCTCTCTCCCTCTCCCCTGCTACAACTGGTCCACTGTCTGCGACCTCGGTCCTGGGCCCTTCCACTCTCCACCTGCACTGCCTCCCTGTCAACCCCTGCACTGGGGGACTGTCTCAGTATCCTACAGCCACCCCTTGATGTATAATACCCAGTTGCACTGTCCTAGCTATGAAATAATTTCCCGACCTAATATATAAAATGAATAATTTTAATAAAGATCTGATGGTGAGACTAATTTCATTTTTTATGTTTTTCAAACAGGTACATCATGCATTACTGCATGTGTCACGAGTACCAGACACCGGCGGATGGTTTTTTTAACCGCCAGTTGCTTCTCCGCGTGAACAACGTTACCACCCTGACCATTTTATGGGACGATCGCCAAGTACAAGTATGCCCTTACGCGGTACTAACGGCTAGATGCAACATACAGACCGTTGTGGTGGCCTAGTGCCTCGTTGTTGGAACAGCCATGCGATTATCAGTGCGACCGAAGAGCTTATTTTATCGTAAACCAACACCCTGTGTACTGCACACGAACATCGCTTGCCTCAAGACGAACTATTTTGGATCGAGAGCAAAGAAAAATGCAAATCCCAGAATATTCTCTAAACATTTGATGTCGAATAAATGTACTTTGCCAAATGTACAATCTTGCCGTTTGCTTTTAAACCACAGTTTCATATTCCGAATTGTGGCGCTGTATTGTGAGATGATCTAAGACCCTGTGTACAGCAAAGGAACATCGCGTGCCTCAAAACAAACTTTTTGGAACGTGAGCAAATAAAAATGAAAATCGCTGAATATTCTCAAAACATTTGATGTCAAATAAATGTACTTTACCAAATTTACAATCTTGAAGTTTAATTTAAAAGTACAGTTTCATATTCCCGATTGTGGCGCGCTGTGTTGTGTGAGCTCATCTGTGTTGATTTCCGGGTTCTGTGTGGAGTCGCGTAGAAGACGCCTGGGCGCGTTTGCCTACGCAGCTCAGTCACGTCACGGATAGAGGCGGGGAATATGAATGTTTTGATAAAGTCTGTTTCAGGGGCGGGGGATTTGATTTAGTGCCGCAAAAGCAGGTGAGCCAGGGTGATGCGGCAAGTGAGAGGATTATCAGAAAATGGCGGCTGATTTCGAGTGCGTTAATGGACGAAAAGTCGGGTATGGTCCATAGGAAAGTTTTCTACGATCTACCGATTTATGCTTAAAAACACATGGCCGAACCGTAGGGACAATAAAAAAAAAGTCCCGGAACTATCCTTTAAATAAGAAAGGTAACTTTAACAATATCACAGCGATTCTCCCTATATGCCACTCTCTTACCATTTTAGGGCGAGGTTCTCCAGTCGTGGCTCATGCCCATGTCTTCTGATCAAGGCTTCATCTATCCATCTAAGGAGGAGGTGGATCTTTTGCCTGGAGTAGAAGTCTGAGGGTGTCCTGCATGGGCTCATCAATTGTAGTCTTAGAATGGCATGTGATGATCCTCCAAATGAGTGTGCAAAAGAAAGAAGTACATTTACAAAACCAGACTCCTCCTTCTCTCTTAGACCATCTGTTTATCCTTGTCCTAACTCGTAAATGATTCATCACTTCTCTGGTTTCATTTTGCATGTTTATGTGAATTGGATATCATTTAGGCACCATACATTAACCAAAGAATTTATCAGCTGGACCAAAAGCTCCCGGCAGTGGGAAAATTGTCACAAGGGTATAATTGGACACACCACTTGTTTTGATGGCTTCAACTATGATTATTGTCTTTTCTGAGTGGAAGGATGCTGCAGACAGTGGTGGTAATAAGATCACATCTACCCCAGCAACGTACCATCCCTACTAGCTGGACATACTATGAGTACTTGAGCTGGACTTTACTGGAGTTCAAACAACGTGTTCCTGGACTTGATTCAACACTTGATGCAGATTACCCTCCTTCTCTGAAGATTATCAATATAGAAACAAAACAGGTTTCGTGAAATATGTATTACAGGACCCACAGTAGAGAGAATTTTGTTTTCTGTTCTTGGGGCCCCTGCTAGTATATGCTGAGGTACACCCACCACATTGTTTTGTAAGTTGCACCTTGCTGCAACTCTGGCTGCATTAGAGTCTGAGTCTCTGAGAGGGTGAAGATGTTCATACACTGAGGCAAACTGATGGAAACAATCAGAGCTGATAAAATATTGGTCCCGGATACAAATAATCCTTATGTATTTCAATGTGTTACCCTTCTACGCACCAATATGCCCCAAAAAGGAACAGGGGACAACGCAAGGCTAGTATGTGAATGTTTTCCCCCACAAATAGAGGAGAGTCTGGTCTGTAAACCTCAGCAGTTAAATCGAGGATTGACGAATGGTTGACGTAGAGCAAGGAATCGAAAATCCTACTGCTAAGTTTTGGGGTATCCCTAGAGACAAAGCTTACAGAGCACCAGTGCTAGGGACCGCAGCTGAGAAAAACCTCTATATATATAGAAATCCTGCCTTGTTCTCCCCTACGGTGGTGTAGACCAGAGGTCCTTGGGGGCGATCCAAGAAAAATACAAAAGTAATCCTAAGGAAGTGTACATTGTGCAAGAAAAAAAAACAGCTTTATTGAACAGTAAAATGGAAGAACAAACAGCTCTATGAGTCTGAGCTGTAATATATTCTCAACTTCACCCAGAAAGACTACAATATTTACAATACCACATACTAGCATTATTTGTCAATTGTTAAAATTTTGGGGATGTGCTAATACATAATAGGTAGGTCATCACGGGACCCCTATACAATCTTATACATTACATGTTCTGATTGGATAAACATTTCCTGAAACACCACCCTCGACACTCCTTCATGACATCATGACCTTCAAGCGTCCCTCCCATCAATAACATCATTATCTACTGTTCTGCAGAAACTCTGATGTGCCATTGGTTGGCATCCACAATATACAACTTGATAAATATATCGATATGGATTGAATCTCTCCATTAGAGAAAGCGCAATCCACAGAATCACACCAAAACTGTCCAATGGAATTGTGAGGAAACAACTACAAGATCAGGGGCATTCTTACAGCCCCTGGAACACCATATATCAATCCCCTGATTTTTTCCCCTCTACCCTCACCCTCCTGCACCTTTTTTCTCCCTGTATTCTCTCTTGCGACGTGCCAGCTCTGGGTGGAAAAAACTGTGGGGGACTCAATTGGTGAAACTGCTTGTCTCCTATTTAATTTGCTTTTGCTTCTGTGCTCGCTGCCCGGGGGCCCTTGGTCCCTTGCACAGTGTCCTTCAAACTATCATGTGGACCTATACCTGGTGTCCAGCTTCAGTTCCCTTCCCATGAGAATATTTTCCTTTTGCAACACTTAATTAGATACTGTGGGATTCTTGCTGTCTCCCCCTTGGTGAGCCGATCTAGTGTTTCTGCGAGTGTCAGCAAAACCTCAATTCTACTGTCGGATGTGGCTTTTCACCCAACTAATAATGGCTTCTGTCTGGTCTGCCCTGAACATACATGTTTGTTTGTTTGTTTGTTTGTTTGATTGTTTGTTTATTTAATAATGCGCGAAAACCCATGGGTAGCCAGGCGCAACAATTTACATGAAAACTTAAGCTTGTTACAATTGGCATAAGTATGTACAGCACAGTGACAAGAAGAGCACATATATGAACGATTATATACAAACAGGTGTCTGTGAAACACCGGCGTCACAGAGGAATATATACAGGAATATATACAACAAATGCCCAAGAGTAGGGCATGTCATGGGTGTCTAGGCAGCGTGGTAGGTCATGGCTGGAGTAGGCTAGATGTGAGTCAGATTATGTGTCGTTGGCACGTAGCCAAGTTACTCATAAACCAAGCTCTACCTGCCTTATTATAATATTCTAACTGTGTTTGCCATGGTGTATTAAAACCTAACAACAACAACTCTGATCCACCTGTACTAATGAAATAAAAACAAATAAAATGACCTGTGTGTACATACACTAAAAGCGTGTATAAGTTTGCCCCCGAAAAATGTGAACAAACAACGGAAAATATAAAAATATTATTGTTGCTGCAAGTGCACTTTTCATGATGGCAGTCATGCTTACCTATCCCTAGATACCTACTAGTTAAGAACACATATACATTCTGTGTTTTTTGAACATGCACTTCCCTCTGCAGATCCCTTCTCCCTGATGTGTGGTGCACTAGGTGTAATATAAGTGTGATATACGTGCATTGTGCGTAGCACGTCACCATGTATATTACCTTTAGCGTTACTTCTTTAGCTTGTGCTTGCACTCCCCCTTGTGAGCATTGGATCTGCATATTCACATTCGCCCCTTCAATCAATTTATTGATCAACCCTTCTTTGCCCTTCCCGACCAACTTTTCTTGTGCTGTCCAAATTCTAGACACCCCTGCAAGCTTCCACCTGCAGCAAAATATTCTTTCCGGAGTGCATCTCAGAAAGTAACTTCCTCCATCACCATAACAGTCGATCCAGCGGGGGATATCATGTTCTAAATCAGAAGGTGGCATGGAAAGTTTCCTCTGAAGCCATAAAGCCCCTCCCCCTGAACCAAATCACTTTCAGGAATTGTTTGTATTTGGATGTGTCTGGATGGGGGTATGGCTTCACTAACTTTGGCTGTTCCCTTCATCATCAAATATTTCCCCCGTTTGCTCCCCCTCTGCACCACCTCAATCCCAAATGACATGCACAAAAGGCACTGAGAGCCAATATGAGAATCGGAGCCATGTGGGTACCCAAGTAAAAAGTTTCACAAATCACTCTGTGTCACTCTGCTTGTTTCATTTCATGAACCACAGTCTTGTGAAGGGTGTACAAGGTATTGATTGCTTCTGACAGTGTGCTATTTGAAGCTTCATTTGCGGGCACAAATGTGCAAAAACTGCTCCTATCTTGGCGCAGATGCCACCTTCCATGGCAGTAAACAAATCCAGTACCTAACGGTTCTTGAGGGTGCCCAACCTTAATGCCCTTAATTCCTCATTTACTGTGTTAAGCCCTTTCTCTGTCCCATTTTCCAATTGTAGAAGCTTGTACCTCATCTGCAGCCATTTGGCATTAGCTGCACTTTGAACACCAGGTGCGAGCAAATAATTGCTTTTTTACTGGACAGCCTAAACTCCATAGGGATAGCGTCCAGTCAGTCCGCACTCTGTTGGGACCAGTAATTATTGTTCTCTTCCTCCTTCACAAGTTCGACTGTCTGACGCGTGGATGTCTCTCTTCTTCAATATTTGCTGTGTCCATGGACCTCAAATTTGCAGTGTTCATAGGGCCGAATGATCATTCAATGGCACATGGTCAGAGTGGGGCACTAGGAGGGCTGGGGAGTCTAGGGTGACCAGGGAACACTGGGCACTTCAGTTTGGTGGTAATTGAGCATATGTTTGGACCCACGGGCCCAGAAAACATCCATTAGCAGGATTTGTCAGTATTACCTCATACCCTGAAGCTCGTTGGGTGATCAGGGTCAATTCTGATTTGTCCAATATGGCGAACACTGCGTGCTCTACATTGTGTGTCAGTGGACATCCCACTGTAATTGTGTCAGATTTTTGTATGGCGAATGCCGCTGCTGCATGTTATTGTTTGCATGGAGAGTGTCCCTGCATTACTGAATATAGGGGACTGCTCTGGTAGGTCAAAGGTTTGTAGCCTTATCATTTCCTGAGAGAGGACAGCCGTCATCACTTGGCCATGAGAGCGTGCAAAGAAGAAAAACATATTTTTATCATTTCGTTTTTGCCAAAATGGGGGCGGTGCTAAGTGCCTCTTTTAATTCCCTATATTAATCAATCATAACCGGAGTCCAGATCAAGGGGACATTTGCTTTGACATTTGGGTTTGCTTCCTTCAATCACTGGAGAAGGGGTTTAGCATACAAGGAATAGTTAAATATCCATGACCTACAATAGATGCACAATCCCAGGAATGGCTGCATTTCCTTTTCTGTGTTTGGTTGTGGGGTCTGCTGTATTGTTGCTGTTCTTTCTGCAGTGACCTTCCTACACTCTGCTGATATTATCTGTCCTAAATACACTACTTCCTTTTGACAATATTGCAATTTGTCAATATCTACTTTGTATCCCTTCTCTTCCGCTAATGTGAGAAGTGTAACCAAATCCAAACATTGGTCCTCTGTTGGGCTGCACACTAAATGATCATAAACATATAGAATTACTGTGCTATGCAGCTGTAGGTAACCCAAGTCCATTTTAAGCACCCTGATTGATGGTAACAAAGGTGGCAGAGAGGTCGAGCATTAATAGTGCGCAGATGCCGCCTTTGTCATGTATCCTTGTCAGATCGTCCATAACACAGACCTGCACACTCTCGGTCCCCCGACCTGCGTGAAAACCAGACCTGTGAGGCGTGAAAAAAAGAGGATTCCTCAAGAAAAGAACTGAGCAGTGGACAAACCAACGATTCCAAAAGCTTCATAAGAAAGTGGAAAAGAGAGATAGGATGGAAATTAGCTGGCAGAAGAGGGCACAAGGTGGGTTATTTCAGTAAAAGAATAACAGTATTTTCTTAAGGGGTGTAGGAATCAGCCCAGTGAAAAGGGAGTCATTCACTGCACTTGTCAGCAGATGAACAATATGCACTAGGATATCCTTAAAAGTACAGAGGGTAATTGGATCCTGAGGCAATGCCAACTTTAGTTTAAAGACAGCAGCTGATACGTCGTCAGCTGAGAAATTGGGAAACGCTGACCACAAGCTAGTGGGCAGTGACGTTATGGCTGAGGAATAAGGAACCGTCAACATGAGTCCTGATATATAGATGTCGGACCTGATTTTGCTAATTTTCTCCACAAAGTAAAGAGACCGGGAGTCACACAAATCCTGCGACGGGGAAAAAGGGTAGAGCATAGGCCCCACTTTGAACAATTCTTTGGAGCATTTACTTTATGCCTCTTTCCACTGTGAATAGTAGGTCCATTTAGCATTATTAATAGCCAAGTGGTAAACAGTGGAGGCTTGCACAAAAACTGATTTGGCAGCCGGATTATAACTAAGGCACCTTTGGACAATTGACGTTCGGCCTGTCTGCACTTCACACTAAGCGCACGTAGTGCGTCCAACAGCCAAGGATGGGTTTGCCGAGCATTAGGATTAGAGTTTTTGAGAGGGGCCAACAAATCTGCCACCACCTCCAGGGTACCAGATAAAGAGCCTAAATCCGTGGAACTGGAATTCAGGTGACGAGAATTCGTTTGAAGCACAATGTTGTCATTGGGTACCGTGCGCCTTCCCCGCCAAACGGTACTGTGGGGTTGTGGCAACGTTTTGGAAGGCCTAATATCCCAAAGAAAAGGAATGGTGAAGTGGTCAGACCAGGTGACTGGAAATGCCGGATAGATGGAGACCTCAGGCAACAAGGAGAATATAAGGTCCAATGTGTTTCCTAGCCTGGATGCCTGGATTGTGAGGTAAACCCCTCTCTAGTCATTTCATGCACTCATTTCCCATGATTGGGATAGTGAGGTAAAACCCTCTCTTGTCCTTTCATGCACTAATGGCCCATGATGAGGATAGTGAGGTAAAACCCACTTTTATCATTTCATGCACTCATTCCCCATGATGGGAATAGTGAGGTAAAACGTACTGTAGTCATTTCATGCACTCATTTCCCACGATTGTGATTGTGAGATAAAACCCAATCTTGTCCGTTCATGCAGGAATTGCCCATGATCTGGATAGTGAGGTAAAACCCACTCTTGTCATGTCATGCACTCATTTACCATGACCGGAATAGTGAAGTAAAACTCACTCTTGTCCTTTCATGCACTCATTTTGCATGATTGAGATAGTAAGGTAAAACCTACTGTAGTTATTTCATACACTCATTTACCATAATAAGGATAGTGAGGTAAAACCCACTCTTGTCCTTCCATACTCTCATTTCCCATGATTGTGATAGTGAGGTAAACCCACTCTAGTCATTTCATGCACATATTTCCCATGATCAGGATAGTGATGTAAAACCCACTCTATTCATTTCATGCACTTATTTGCATGATTGAGATAGTGATGTAAAACCCACTCTTGTCATTTCATGCACTCAATTCCCATGACTGGGATAGTTAGCTAAAACCCACTCATGTTATTTCATGGACTCATTGCCCATGATCGGGAAAGTGAGGTAAAACCCACTCTAGTCATTTCATGCACTCATTCAGTATGATTGAGATTGCAAGGTAAAACCACTTGTGTCCTTTCATGCACTAATTGACCATGATCTGAATAGTGAGGCAAAACCCACTCTTGTAATGTCATTTACTCATTTACCATGATCGGGATAGCGACGTAAAACCCACTCTTGTCAGGTGATGCACTCATTTACCATAGTGAGTAAAACCTGCTCTTGTCTTTTCATACACTCAGTTCCCATGATTGGGATAGTAAGTTAAAACCTACTCTAGTCATTTCATGCACCCATTTTGCATGATTGGGATTGTGAGGTAAAACCCACTCTAGTTATTTCATGCACTCATTTCCCATGATTGGGATAGTGATGTAAAACCCACTCTTCTTCTCTCATGCACTCATTTCCCATGATTGGGATATTTAGGTAAAACCCACTGCAGCCATTTCAGGCACTCATTTACCATTATTGGAATTTTGAGGTAAAACCCACTCTAGTCATTTGATGTACTCATTTTGGATGATTGGGTTTGTAAGGCAAATCTCACTCATGTTATTTCATGGACTCATTGCCCATGATCCAGAAAGTGAAGTAAAACTGACTGTAGGCATTTTATGCACTCATTTTACATGATGGGGATATTGAGGTAAAACCCACTCTTGTCCTTTCATGCACTGATTTTGTATGAATGGGTTTGCAAGGTAAAACCCACTATTGTCCTTTCATGCACTAATTTCACATGATTGTGATAGTGTGGTAAACCTTACTGTAAACATTTCATGCACTCATTTCCCATGATTAGGATTGTGAGATAAAATCTGCTCTAGTCATTTCATGAACTCGTTTTGTATGATTGGTATTGTGAGGTAAAACCCATTCTTGTCCGTTCATGCATTCATTGCCCATGATCTGCATAGTGAGGTGAACCACACTCTTGTCATGTCATGCATTCATTTACCATGATCGGGATAGTGAGGTAAAACCCACTCACTCTTGTCCTTTCATGCACTCATTGCCCATGATTCGGATAGTGAGATAAAACACACTCTAGTTATTTCATGCACTCTGTTATCATGATCAGGATAATGAGGTATAACCCACTGCTGTTATTTAATGTACTCATTGCCCATGATCGGGAAAGTGAGGTAAAACCCACTCTAGTTATTTCATGCACTAATTGCCCATGATCTGGATAGTGAGGTAAAACCCACTCTTGTCATGTCATGCACTCATTTACAATGATCGGGATAGTGAGTTAAAATGCACTTTTCTCCTTTCATACACTCTATTCCCATGATTGGGATAGTGAGGTAAGACCCACTCTAGTCATTTCATGCAATCATTTCACATGATTGGGATTGTGAGATAAAACCCACTCTACTCCATTCATGCACTCATTTCCCATGATTGGGATAGTGAGGTAAAACCCACTCTTGCCCATCCATGCACTAATTTCCCATGATTGGGATGGTGAGGTGAAACCCACTCTAGTCATTTAATTTACTTTTTTTGCATCATCGGAATAGTGAGGTAAAACCCACTCCTGTCATGTCATGTACTCATTTTGCATGATTGGGTTTGCAAGGTAAAACCCACTCTAGTAATTTCATGCACTCATTTCCCATGATTGGGAAAGTGATGTAAAACCCACTTGTGTCCTTTCATGCACTCCATTCCCATAATTGGGATAGTTAGGTAAACCTCACTCATGTTATTTCATGGACTCATTGCCCATGATCCAGAAAGTGAGGTAAAACCCACTCTTGTCATGTCATGCACTCATTTACCATGATCGGGATACTGATTTAAAACCCACTCTCGTTATGTCATGCACTCATTTAACATGATCTGATAGTGAGGTAAAACCCTGTCTTGTCATGTCATGCACTCATTTACCATGATCTGATAGTGAGGTAAACCCCACTCTTGTCATGTCATGCACTCGTTCACCATGATCTGGATAGTGAGGTATAACCCACTCTTTTGTCATGTCATGCACTTATTGTTAGGCCGAATTGCATGCAGTACCCTCTGGGACCAGCATATACAATTAGGACTACAGGTGTAAGCAAAACCAACCTTTGGTATAAGTCTGAACTACACAGTTTTCGGTAGTGAGCTGAGCAGCCAGGCTTATCTCATGAGGGAATGTGAGCAGTAAAATATGTTACACAGAGGTCTTACAATCACAGTGGTTCAAGATTTCTTGGTAAAAAACGTATTAATTTATTACACAGTCATTTAGAAAAAAATAACTAGAAGGAGGCCACTTAATATCATACACAAACACACTTCAGTACCAAACCAATATGTTTCTGAGTAAATTAGACTCCCCTGAAATAGGAGCAAAATGGCATTCCAGTCACTTTAAATAGGAGTACAAAGGCACAAGTTAATAAAATAGATCACAAATACTTTCTTAGGCAGTGCAAATAGTTTTAGTTCACTAGAGGACTCGATTCAGTTCAATAGGCCTAAGCCAAAGTCAATGGGCTAGTGTCTTGGATAAGAAAGAGCAGTTCTTGTAGTAAATGGTAAAGTCTTTGCCAAAGTTCTCAGAAGTAGTTAGTACGAAAAAGAAACATATGTTGGGTCACAAGCTGATTAGGCCTGCAAGTTGGTTCCTGGCAGTTCCTACAGATCTCACCGTTCATGAGCCTCAGTCGTGGGGAGAAGAGGGAGGACGTCGGGGGACTCCTGCACTGCACGGGGATTTGTCAAACAAGCTGGCAAATGGAAGATCTTCAGTTCGAGTAGCGGTTCTTCAAGCACACAAGCTGGTGTCCTTCCCCCTGGTTTATTCCTAGCCAGCTCCGAGAATGGTATCCAGGTGGCTTACGAGTTGGTTGGTCCCACCAACTCAAAGGAAAAAGTCGTCGTTGAAGGGGCTTCTCTGTTGAGATGAACTTGGCAATTCGGACCTTCAGCAGGGTTTCACCGGGCAAACCAACGGTCCAGGTGTTGCAGCAGCCATCCTCTTCCAGCTCGTCTTCGGTTCTTTTGTTTCAGTAGTCGACTCTGCTTTCCAGTCCAAGAGACTCGTCTTTTAAACAGTTTTCTCCCTTTAATTCCAGCCTAGCTGTCACTCCCCCAGAAGGGTGACGGTCCTTGCCAGACAGTCAGCCAGCTGATCATGCCAGAGTGCATTTGTGTGTCTTAGGAGACTAAGCACTGGGAGTTTCTGGCACCTCCCTCAAATCCTGTCCACCACAGACACTCAGGCACCAGAGGCGGACTTAAGTCCTGAAGCCCGCGAAAGGCGTATGAACAAAGTGACCAAACGTGGTTTGGCGCGCAGAGACAAACTCTAGAAGGACCTTTCTAAATAGAAACAGCAAAAAAAGAAGACCGGGACCTGTTTAAGCAAAGGGGCTTAAGGCGCCATCTTGAAAAACATGACTCCTGCGATTTTTAGCTACTGGTGTTCGCGGTCAGGAACAATCATGGCAGCTCATTGTAAAACCACTGCCATCAGCCATTTCGATAGGAAAGGGTAGAATTTGACTGCTCCAGGAGTTTCTAGACAAAGGGGATAATAGGTAAACCCTCCAGCACTCTATAGGAAGATAGTGTGTGCTGGGTCTAGGAATTTAAAAAGACTTGTAAAGTCAATTTAACCTTACATTCTCTGGGAGACAGAGAAGGTATTTAAACCTTTTGGAAGTCTACAAAGACATCCCTGTGCCACTGTATTGAGGGGGCTGTGTAACACACATGAATAGATGATGCCTATGGAATTATTTAAAATTATATCATAATCAAAGAACACAAGAGTAAAACACACATCAAAATACATGAAAGAGTGGGAAAAAAGGCTCACACTCTTTCCAGGTAAAAAAATCAAGTCCTCAAAATCCAGCAAAGTTGCTTGGGGTCTCTAAGGTGAAGGGAATTAGCACATTTATGAGAATTCTCCCTAACACTTATTTACCATGATCGGGATAGTGAGGTCAAACCCACTCTTGTCCTATCATGCACTCATTTCGCATGATTGGGATTGTGAGGTAAAACTCACTCTAGTCATTTCATGCACTCCTTCAGTATGTTTGAGATTGTGAAGTAAAACCACTTGCATCCTTTCATGCACTAATTGCCAATGATCTGAATAGTGAGGCTAAACCCACCCTTGCAATGTCATGCACTCATTTACCATTATTGGGATAGTGAGGTAAACCCCACTCTTGTCATGTCATGCACTTATTGTTAGGCCGAATTGCATGCAGTACCCTCTGGGACCACCACATACAATTAGGACTACAGGTGTAAGCAAAACCAACCTTTGGTATAAGTCTGAACTACACTGTTTTTGGTAGTGAGCTGAGCAGCCAAGCTTATCCCAAGAGGGAATGTGAGCAGTAAAATATGTTACACAGAGGTCTTACAATCACAGTGGTTCATGTAGACACTTACACTCAAGATTTCTTGGTAAAACACTTATTAATGTATTACACAGTCATTTAGAAAACATTCACTAGAAGGAGGCCACGTAATATCATACAAAAACACACTTCAGTACCAAACCAATACGTTTCTGAGTAAATTAGACTCCCCTGAAATAGGAGCAACATGGCATTTCAGTCACTTTAAATAGGAGAACAAAGGCACAAGTTAATAAAATAGATCACAAGTACTTTCTTAGGCAGTGCAAATAGTTTTAGTTCACTAGAGGACTCGATTCACTTCAATAGGCCTAGGCTAAAGTCAATGGGCTAGTGTCTTAGATAAGAAAGAGCAGTTCTTGTAGTAAACGGTAAAGTCTTTGCCAAAGTTCTCAGAAGTAGTTAGTACGAAAAAGAAACTTTCATGAACTTTCACTGCGAGAGGTAAGTTATCTCTATCGGGTTGGCACAGTACCTTAATATGAAGAAAAGATCCAGCTGAAGACGTGGGTTCCTGGCAGTTGCTGCAGATCTCACTGTTCCTGAGCCTCAGTAGTGGGGACAAGAGGGAGGACGTCGGGGGACTCCTGCACTGCACGGAGATTGGTCAAACAAGCTGGCAAATGGAATATCTTTGTTTCGAGTAGCGGTTCTTCAAGCACACAAGCTGGTGTCCTTCCCCCTGGTTTATTCCTAGCCAGCTCCGAGAATGGTATCCAGGTGGCTTACGAGTTGGTTGGTCCCAATGGAATTAGCACATTTATGAGAATTTTCCCTAAAACTTATTTACCATGATCTGGATAGTGAGGACAAACCCACTCTTGTCCTATCATGCACTCATTTCCCATGCTTGGGATTGTGAGGTAAAACCCACTCTATTCATTTCATGCACTCATTCAGTATGTTTGAGATTGTGAGGTAAAACCACTTGCATCCTTTCATGCACTAATTGCCTATGATCTGAATAGTGAGGCAAAACCCACTTTTGTGTTGTCATGCACTAATTTACCATGATTGGGATAGTGAGGTAAAACCCACTCTTGCCAGGTCATGCACTCATTTACCATGATCAGGATAGAGATTAAAACCCGCTCTTGTCTTTTCATACACTCAGTTCCCATGATTGGGATAGTAAGGTACTCAGGTAATTTCATGTACTCATTTTGCATGATTGGGATTGTGAGGTAAAACCCATTCTATCATTTCATGCACTCATTCAGTATGTTTGAGATTGTGAGGTAAAACCACTTGCATCCTTTCATACACTAATTGCCTATGATCTGAATAGTGAGGCAAAACCCACTTTTGTGTTGTCATGCACTCATTTACCATGATTGGGATAGTGAGGTAAAACCCACTCTTGCCAGGTCATGCACTCATTTACCATGATCAGGATAGCGATTAAAACCCGCACTTGTCTTTTCATACACTCAGTACCCATGATTGGGATAGTAAGGTACTCAGGTAATTTCATGTACTCATTTTGCATGATTGGGATTGTGAGGTAAAACCCACTCTAGTTATTTCATACACTCATTTCCCATGATTGGCATCGTGATGTTAAACCCACTCTTCTCCTCTCATGCACTCATTTCGCATGATTGCGATTTTGAGGTAAAACCCACTCTTGTCCTTTCATGCACTGATTTTGCATGAATGGGTTTGCGAGGTAAAACCCGCTATTGTCCTTTCATGCACTAATTTCCAATGATTGTGATATTGTGGTAAACCTTACTGTAGATGTTTCATGCATTCATTTCCCACGATTGGGATTGTGAGGTAAAATCCACTCTAGTCATTTCATGAAATTGTTTTGTATGTTTGGGATTGTGAGGTAAAACCCATTCTTGTCCTTTCATGCATTAATTGTCCATGTTCTGGATAGTGAGGTAAACCCCACTCTTGTCATGTCATGCATTTGTTTACCATGATCGGGATAGTGAGGTAAAACCCACTCTTGCCAGGTCATGCACTCATTTACCATGATCAGGATAGCGATTAAAACCCGCACTTGTCTTTTCATAAACTCAGTACCCATGATTGGGATAGTAAGGTACTCAGGTAATTTCATGTACTCATTTTGCATGATTGGGATTGTGAGGTAAAACCCACTCTAGTTATTTCATACACTCATTTCCCATGATTGGGATCGTGATGTTAAACCCACTCTTCTCCTCTCATGCACTCATTTCGCATGATTGCGATTTTGAGGTAAAACCCACTCATGTCCTTTCATGCACTGATTTTGCATGAATGGGTTTGCGAGGTAAAACCCGGTATTGTCCTTTCATGCACTAATTTCCAATGATTGTGATATTGTGGTAAACCTTACTGTAGATGTTTCATGCATTCATTTCCCACGATTGGGATTGTGAGGTAAAATCCACTCTAGTCATTTCATGAAATTGTTTTGTATGTTTGGGATTGTGAGGTAAAACCCATTCTTGTCCTTTCATGCATTAATTGTCCATGTTCTGGATAGTGAGGTAAACCCCACTCTTGTCATGTCATGCATTTGTTTACCATGATCGGGATAGTGAGGTAAATCCAATCTTTTCCTTTCATGCACTCATTGCCCATGATTTGGATAGTGAGGTAAAACCCACTGTAGTTATTTCATGCACTCCGTTATCATGATCAGGATAGTGAGGTAAAACCCACTCCTGTTATTTCATGCACTCATTGCCCTTGATCAGAAAAGTGAGGTTAAACCCACTCTAGTTATTTCATGCACTAATTGCCCATGATCTAGATAGTGAGGTAAAACCCACTCTTGTCATGTCATGCACTCATTAACAATGATCGGGATAGTGAGGTAAAACCCACTCTTGTCCTTTCATACTCTCTATTCCCATGATTCGGATAGTGAGCTAAAACCCATTCTAGTCATTTCATGCACTCATTTCCCATGATTGGGATGGTGAGGTAAAACCCACTGTGGTCATTTCATGCACTCATTTCCCATGATTGGGATGGTTAGGTAAAAACCACTCATGTTATTTCATGCACTCATTTACCATGATCGGGATAGTGAGGTAAAACCCACTCTTGTCCTATCATAAACTCATTTATCATGATTGGGATACTTAGGTAAACCCGACTCTTGTCCTTTCATGCACTAATTTCCCATGATTGGGATAGTGAGGAAAAACCCACTCTTGTCATGTCAGGCACTCATTTTGCATGATAGGGATAGTGAGGTAAAACCGACTCTTGTCATCTCATGCACTCATTTCGCAGCGTCGGAATAGTGAGGTAAAACCCACTCTTGTCATGTTATGCACTCATTTCGCTTCGTCGGAATAGTGAGGTAAAACCCACTCTTGTCATTTGTATTTTATTTGTATTTTATTGTATCTTACATAGCACCTTAATACAAAGCGCTGCACAAAGTTAAAATCAAATGTTACAAAAAATAATGATCAATGGTATAGGTCAAACGACAATTCTGGTAGTCAACAATCAGGGACAGTGGAGAGGTGAGTATCAAAGAAGCATGAAAGAGAGAGTTAACAGTGATAGAAGAGAAAGGGGAAGAGTATTCCATAGAAGAGGAGCGAGAAGCAGAAAGGAACGAAAATGGGACTGGGCACAAGGAGGAACATTCAGACTGAAAAAACAGGAAGAGCGGAGATAACGAGAGGGAGTGTAGAAGGACAGAAGTGCAGCAAGATTGTCAGGAGAGGGCCTGTAAAGAGATTTAAAGACTAAGCAGAGAAAATGAAATTTAAGTTGCGAAAGGAAAGGTTGCCAGCCTAGTGAGGCAAGTGATGCTGAAATAGAGTCATGGTAGGAGAGAAGACAGAGCAAACGAACAGAGGAATGGTAAATGGATTTTAAAGGAGCAAGGCGAGGGCATGGGAGGCCGAAGAGTGTGACAGAACATTAGAAAAGATGAGAGAAAACAAGAGAAGAGATAGGAAGTTTAGTAGCATGGAAAGTGAGAGAAGAACAAACTTTACGAATATTGTAAAGATGTCATGCCATGCACTCATTGCCCCGGATCAGGATAAAAGACAATCCTCATTACGAGTTTGGAGGTAGCCATGTCGTTTTTAGCGGCATGGCTACCCACAAACTCGGGTCCGAGTCCCGAAAAAAGGGAATTACCGGGCCATGCCGAACTTTGCGGGCCCGGTAATTCCCATTTGCGGGACCCGTTCCCGGTACGTCCCCATTCCCATTTGAGTCCCCATAGGGTGAAATGACGGGACCGTTGTTAGCATCCTGTTCTGCTAGCGGGTGCCGCTCTTCACGTCTGGTCTGACCAGGCGTACAGGGAGACCCTGCGAGCAGAACTCGTAATGAGGCGGTGAGGCAACAACGCGCCGGTACCACTACCGGCGCCATGGTTGCCTTACCGCCAGTGTCGTAATGAGACTGAATGCCTCATTACGAGGTTGGAGGTAGCCATGTCCTTAACAAGGTCATGGCTACCAACAAACTCGGGTCCGGCTCCGGGTCCCGCGAAACGGAATTACCGGGCCATGCCGACCTTGGCGGGCCTGGTAATTCCCCTTACGTGGGACCCGGAGCCGGTGCATCCCCATTCCCATTTGAGCCTCCATAGGGCTCAATGGGAATCAGGAGGATGGTAGCAGCGGTACCGTTCATAACAGCCTGACCAGGCATGCAGAGCGACACCCGCGAGCAGAACTCGTAATGTGGCGGCATGGTAACAATGGCACCGTTAGCACTACCACCGTTGTTGCCTTACCGCCACTATTGTAATGAGGCCCAATAAATCTATAATGTGTGATTTCTTTTCCTTTTAATTCTCTCATTTTTCTGAACGCCTGTGTTCAGTTAGACAGATGCAAGTGTACATATTCATTTCCTCATGACTTTTATTTTGATATGAGCTGTTCTTTTTTGTCATACATTGAGTTTACGCCAAGCTTTCCTGAGCAGCTGCCAGCTGGAGCTCATTATTGCATGAACTTTTATCACCATGCCATCTCCATGCTTTTATCTTTTATGTGCTGATTCTAGTCATTTGTGTTCATCCATTTGTAGCACCTGGCCTGGGAAGCCAGCCAACCAGCTTCCAGGAATGTCGCTGCCGGTGCGTGCCCATGTTTCCTAGATTCTCATTCTACTTCCTGCTGTGATGGCCAGCTTTCCTCTGCATGCTGCACAGCGCATCTTGCTCCCCAGCCACAGCCCCTAATTAGCAAATATTCCCCAGCTCTCAACCTATGCCTTTACGATGCCTCCTCCCAGCACCTCTGAAAGAGAGAAAGGACTCACTTGTGAGGACTTTTCTTGCTATTGCATGGCAGCCACCTCACAATAGTCATTTTCCCTTTGTTGTCTCATATCCACCTGTACCCTTTCATCAAGGGGACCCCATTTTTGTTAATAAAACAACAATGCATGGTTTTAGCACTCTAGGAACCCTACCAGATGATTAAAGAGTTAGGCCCGCAGTCAAGAGCGGATATATCTAGAAATGGCCCCGAGCCCTCACAGGGGCCCTTGTGATTGGGAACTGTTACAAGCAGAGGGGACCTGACCTGCCAGTTTGGGCTGGGCTGCTGCCATTGGTGGCAGTGCCTGACTAATTTGCTTATGCTGGATCCCTTTTGCAATGACGCAGGCAGGCTAACAACGGTGCTGTGGAAGGTTGCCCAGATCAGTGCCAGTGGTTCAGATTCATTCAAAACCTTCCACCCATCGCTTTTTTTTGTTAATAGTGTGAGTCCCATGCTCACTGCACCACAGAAAACCAAGCTGCACCTCACTGAGGCGGCCAAACAAGGCCGAAACATGTCTGGGGCTGCTTGTGTTTCCATGCAGAGGAGTTGCTTGTGTTTCCATGCAGAGGGGACTGTGCTAGCAGTTTGGGGTAGGCTGCTCCCATTGGTGCCCGTACTTGACTGATTTGCATAGGGCTCAACCACTTTCACAATGGCACAGATGGGCAAAAATACAGTACTGTGGAAGCCTGCCCAGAGCAGTCCCTTCAAAGGTGCCCTCCCCCCACCAAAGCCCCAACAATCAGCCCCCATAATTCTTTCTCTATGTAGACCAACATGGCCGATTGCAATTTCATCATAAAAATCTCAAATGGACTTGACTGCTAGCAACATTCCTCCCTCCCCCACAAACCCCTCCATTACCCTGAATGGACAGCCTACATTGGCTTAGCATGCTTTAGAGATGCTTGCAAACTCATGGCTGGTTTAACATCTCTTGACTATCAAGTTTGAATATTTGAAGAGGACCCACGTGGCTATCCCACAGTGTCCTTATACCACTGCATTGTTGGTAGCATTGCAGATAGAACATTTGTTTTTCCTTATTTCCTGAACAATGTTCCCAGGGGCAATGGCCTTGATGGAGAGTGCTATTTCACGCTGTGTGGCCGCTCACCAGTGACACCATCAATATTGGTATTGGTTTTACTCAGTAGACTCAACTATTTTTTCCAGGCTAGATATATATTCATTAGTGCAGCGACCAAGGCCAACAATGGTGCAACTACTTCCTGTTTTGCCCACTGGAGCACTGGAATCTTCATGTGGAAAGTAACATCTTCACTGTTGAATTGCTTCTTGAGGTCTCTTGGAGGTGGTAGAAAGTCGGTTTAAGGATGGCAGCGCATGTCATTGCACATCCCTCTTAGTAAAGTGATGGTGAGATGTGGCAGCTTTTGTGGCAATTGTCTGTCTGCATTTCTCACCTCTTCTGATGGCCTCCAAGTTAAACCCATATTTGCTGGTTTGGAGGAGTGACTTCTAGACCCGGGCGGCTATTCAAGGCAATGGGCATGGACAAATTAAAATACCTGCCCTAACAAACCTACATATTGTCAATGATGGTAACTCGCAGAAATGCTATCTCCCTCAATGCGTGTGTTGTACACATGTACGGTGGTTTGGGCTGTCTGAGCTGCGAGATTTGTCTACCAGCTGCAATGGCTTATGGTCGCTTCGTCGCAATTTGCAACCCCTTGGCTACAGTAGCAATATGAGCATCCGGGCCTGTGATTTGCTGGGAGTCGGTTCCTGGCTGCTCGGTTTCCTGTAAAAAACACAATATCCCACAGACCAGCTTTCTTCCTTTCTGTTATTAGTGAGTTCTCAGCACGAGAAAGTACGAGGAAAGTACTGTTTACTGTTTTTGCTATCAACTTGGACGCGTGTGAACTTCTCTGTGACTTGTTCTCTTTGGAAAGCTTACGGCGACGTGAAGATTCGGCGCCCGGAGGACGTCTTGAGCGGCAACACTGTGTTTTTGCCTGACCTGGTCATTCAGGAAGAAGTTACTTCCGGATTGGAAGCTCCGCCTTGCTGTTGGGCGACGCCCTCTGTTGGGGCTATTTCTACCCATTCACCAGCACACCGCGCGCGCACCGAGAAAGTACGAGGAAAGTACTGTTTGCTGTTTTTGCTATCACCTTGGACACGTGTGAACTCCTCTGTGACTTGTTCTCTTTGGAAAGCTTACGGCAACGTGAAGGTTCGGCACCTGAAGGACGTCTCGAGCGGCAACACCGTTTTTTTGCATGACCTGGTCATTCAGGAAGAAGGTGACTCTGACTAATTACTATTGCGTGATAGTGACGGTGCGAGCATTAGAACTCACGACCGGGCTGCCCTAAACCTGCGTGTGCCCTTATTATTAGTATGCCCATACTTTTGGTGTGCCCAATATCCCTCGTGTGCTGGAGGAGGTGTTCAACAGTGGGGGCTGTATTTCTCTGGTTCTAGTTTTAATTGCACACTGAATTAAAAATTATATTATTTGTTTCTCTGCATTAGGTACTGCCGGATTGGAAGCACTGCCTTGCTGTTGGGTGACACCCTCTGTTGGGGCTATTTCTACCCATTCACCAGCGCGCGCACCGAGAAAGTACGAGGAAAGTACTGTTTGCTGTTCGCGGTGCGCGTGGGGCGTTTGGACTGTTCTTGACCTCGGAAGTTTTCGTTTTGTGTTTTGGGCCAATGCTTCCTTGGGGCCCTGTTTGTGTTTAGGTACGAAGCTAGGGAACAAAATTGAACAGTGATACAGTTGTTCCTTGAAGCTAAAGGCGTGTTTTTACAACTGGCTTTTGAAATTCTGTTGTTTGGGGAAGTCTAACTGTCAGGACAATCATTGACTGTGTTTTTTTTTTAACTTATTCTTGCTTTTGTGGAAAACCTTGTGGCGGAGTGTGGTTTAAATACTCCCATTATGGGCAAAGCTAAATTAACTGTTTTTCGTAAAGATCACAGGGCTGATTTCTTTACTGCAGTCAGTACTCGCAGTGCTAGCCTGGCACGTGCGGCGGCGCTTCCTCTTCCTGCTCCCTGTGTGGACGAAGAGGAACTGCTCCAATGTGCACAGGATTGTTCAGTTGAAATCAGGAATATAGATGGGAACATATGTTGCGCGACTATGAGAACAAAGTCACTCATAATGAATTACATCAGGGGGACAAAGCTGTTGAATTGGATGCTCTTGAATTAGACACTCCGGCTATTTTTATCCCAGATGACACTCTTTCTGACCCCATATATGACATCCTCTCGGGGGGTGTAAATGAATTTCCATCAGGGGATGACATGTCAATGATGCTAGGCATCTTCAACCGTGCTATTCTGGGGGAACTTGGAAAACAAAATGATCTGTTGGCTACAATGGTAAAATCTATTGATAACATTCCGAAAGCTCTATCGGTTTCATTTATGCCTATTGTTAAATGTATAGAGGTACTGCCCAATGGTTTATCTGATATACTAGTGCCCATAGCCAAGGAGGCTACGGAAGCTTGGGTTGTTGAATTGAAATCTGTACTCAATTTGGAAGGGTATGGAGCAGGGATGAGTCAGGTTGTTGTACCTAATCCGCCTAATGATAAAACAGCTAAGGAAAAAAAAGGCGGTCCAAAATTTTTCAGAAATTGTAGCCAATACTGTGAAAAAGGGTCTACCTGTACCAAAGGAGACTAGGTCTAACATTCTACCAAAGGGTAAGGGTAACGGTGCAATTGAAGGACCCTTGATGGACATCCCGCAATCCAGAGCCGCAAAAAAAACAAGCCAAGAAAAACAACAACAAAGCAAAGCTGACCTAAAAAACAAATCTTCTAGAAAATTCATGAGAGATCTTGACATGAAACACATGATTGATGAGGATGCTTCGGATGCAGTTGTTTATGTGGTGTCTCAAAAAGTCGCCATAGAGACAAAGGCAGCCGAAAACGAGAAAGCATCTGTTGATCATGCTACCCAGAGTGAATATGAAGAATGGAATGTATGAAGCTATGAAAAAAAGGGTTTCTGTTGTGGATAATACAAACAGACTTGAAAATGGTTTGAATGACATTTTCAAGATCTTTAAGGGCTCACTGAGCAATTCTGTAAAGGATCCCGATCCCCTAGGTATGAATGAGCCTATTACATCAGCCAATAAGAACATCTGTATAGATCAGGTTAAAATTAATCATTCACTTAATGATTCTGGGGGTTTAGTTAAGCCTCGGACAAGACCGATTGTGCAATCGTTAAACACAGCCTTATACCATAAAGACCCTACAATTGGTAATAGCTTGCCTTTTATAAATCATACAGTAGTTAAAGATTTCTGTAGAAAAACAGATGCGATGGTTTTGTCGCAGGGAGTTAAAGATGGAGTTCATAATCCTAACCCCAGTTCAACCGAGATTCAGACGAATGTGGAGGATATTCTTAGAAATGTGCAGGATTTTATGAATGAAAATAAAAGGCTGAAAGAAAAGGGTAGAGTGATTGATCAAACGAACAAGAGTTGGTGTACAAACGCTGTGGGAACTGTAGCATTTACTGAGAAGCCCAATGATGTGGTAATTGACGATGTAATCATACAAAATGATTCTATTGATGTAAGCAAAGACTTGAAGGCTAAAAAACAGGGTCAAATGGGTGAATTGCTGAGAAATGTGCATGATATTTTGAAAGAAAACAAAAGGATGAGGAATAAAGATTCTATGGGTAATTGTCGAAAAAAAGATGATGGACTAGCTGATGAAGAAAGGAATGAACGCGACTATCGCTCCTACGTAAGGGGGGAGGAGAGGTTGTGTAATGAAAAAGCATTGTATGACACAAAATATGTACAGGAGCTCAGACCTCCAGCGTTTGCAAATCTACCGGGTCTGATTTTATGCTCCTTATTTAAGGATGAGAGAAATCAACCGTTAAACATACCCTATATTCTATCCCTATTTGCGGTAATATCTGAATTGAAACTTATTATGTCTGCAGACATCCACCTTGTGGATTTTATACACAAAGAAAGATTGGATTTTGTAAGATTGGTTATCCCATCTCCCTTGGTTCGATCAATGTTATTGAAGGAGGCGGAAGCCCTCCAACGTATGGGTTTCGACCTCTTTCCTTTCAAAGATCAAACGTTTCCTGTGCAAGCCCCTGACAGAGGTGGGTTGATAGTTCAGGGCAGTCATGAAAGGGCTGACTATCCTACTAATTACAGAGTGGAAGAGGTGACAGAGAAACAGGATTGGAGATGGTTGGCCCTATCCTTACGTGACGCAATCAGTAGTTTAAGAGAATTGGGTAAACCGGCATAGCAAGAAGTCACAAGTTGAAATTGATTTCCTAGAACTCTTGCGGCAATTTCAATCTTTTTAATAATGAGTCACTTATGAAAGACTTACACTCTTTTGATTTAATTATGCTGCAGGAAACTTGGTTGACCTCACATGTGGGCTGGGAAGGTTTTGTAGTGGAGGATCTATGTGCTACAAAAGGACCGAGGGGCAGACAAAAGGGTGGCATGCTTACGGCCTCAAAAGAGTCCTCAGGTTTGTTAAACAAAAGTACTTGGAAACAAGGTCAATCTTAACCGCTTATTTGGTTGGAGAAGGTGAGAATGTCTTTCCTCTATTGGTGATCAATGTTTATTGGAACGCAAATGAATTATCTGGCCAACAGTTGGAAATTGATTTAATTGACTTAGTCAAACAAATAGATCTGTGGTCCATGGATAACAAATGTGGTCAAATAATCAAAGCGGGCGATTTAAATGCATATTGCAGCGTAGATAGCTTGTTGGGAGAAGTTCTGTATCTTAAGATGGCGACCTGTAGAAATGGCAGCCAGAAACTTAGAGGATTTCTATGGTTAAGCTTTTCTGAATTGTGGGGGCTTAAGTTGATCGTAAATGATCACCACACATGGAATGCTAGGGGTTGTTTGTCTACTATTGATTATATTTTCTTAACTGCAAAATTAAGCTTCTCTGTGTCTAATTTCGAAGTAAAGACAGTCTTGACAAGTGATCATTGTATGTTGATGGTTGAGTTTGAATCTATTATCTGTGTGAGTGCCCAAAGGAGCTATAACACAGATCTTTTGCTCAACACCGCAAAGAATATAAGAAAATGGTCCTTTAATTCTACTAATAAATTTACCTCTACATTGATCGCCCAATACGAAAATACTAAGCTGGAACAACGATTGCTTATGTTCTCTGTAAAAGAGTTTGATAGCACCATAAGATCGAAAATCAAGGGATTCTTTGAACATAGGCCTTGTAGACTATCCCAATTGACTCATCATAAACACTCAATGGATCTTGAGGTCTACGAGAGAAAAGGAGAACTCAATAGGGAGCTCCGCAAATTGCAGAAACTGAGCATGTTAGATCCTGGTATTGGGGGCGTAATTAAACAATTAAAGCAATCATATAAAAACTGGTTGATTAGCCACCGATGCATCACTGCTCAACGTGACGGGGAACGGATGTTGAGGGCGATGAGGGGGTTACATCCTCTAATTTCTGGCAACTGATTAACAATGTGGACTCGACCCAAGACCTAACAATGGCCGAAGCTAAATGGGCAGGTCATTTTGCTAAGGTATATAAGACAAATGATCAATGTTACTCACCTCGGGCGTGACCTACATCTTTTGGACCCTGTCATGCGAGGTAGAAGTAATAAAAAGCCTGATAATCAAATCTAAAAACACGGGGGCCCCTGGTTTAAATAATCTCACTAATAAGGTATTAAAATCTAATCCTCTTTTATGGGCAAGAATTTTATGTATTCTTTTCAGAGACGTGTGTTTATTTAAAACTATTCTGCAATCCTGGATGGTCTCTGTAGTCATTCCGGTGTTTAAAAAGGGTTCCAGACTGCAGCTTTGTAATTACCGCCCTATAGCTATTACGGACTCTGATTCCAAAATATTTGCATCCTTGGTATTGATAGATGTTCAGAGATGGATTGACGATAACCATATTCTTAGCATGAACCAATTGGGTTTTTAAAAAAAATGTGGCACGGACGGTGGTGGTCTAGTCCTGCGATGCTTACAAAGTAAAACTTGGGTCAAGGGGATGAGACCCACCTTTGTTGCATCAATGGACCTTAGTAAGGTATTTGATTTAGTCGATAGGCCAACATTGTGGTATAAATTAAAATCCTTAAAAATGCCAAACCATTTGCTGGACATCATCTTTGAGCTATACACTGATACCAGGTTAGTGGTACGAATGAACTCTGCCGGGGACCTTTCCTCCCAGATAATAACTAACAATGGTTTACGACAAGGCTGCATGCTGGCCCCTACAATCTTCAATCTTTATGTTAGTGGAGCACAAATTGCCTTTCATAATGGGGGTTTGGTGTCACCCAAACCTAACGGGAGGGCCATTTCATGGTTGGCTTATGCAGATGATTTTTGCTTATGGACAATACAAAAGTGGGTCTTCAGCGCCCAATTAAGATCTTCGAAGTGTTTATACGCAACCTATATCTAAAAATCAATCCTTCCAAAATGATCATAATTCGAATGGGATGTGCCAATAAGAAGCAGGAGTCTTTTTCATGGTTTTGTGAGGGAAAATACATCAAGCCCCAGAAAGCTTTTAAATACTTGGGATACTGCTTTACTGGTACAGAATCTGCTATCCTGTTTAAAAACCAACTCAGGGCTAAAGCCAAAGTGGCATTAAGGCTGATGCGAATGCTGGAAAGGAAGTTTGGAGGTTTTACGATGAAACCCATTAGGGAGTTTTATTTAAGGAAAGTGGTCCCAAGGATCACCTATGGTCTAGAAATTTTTCCAACAGATATTGCTGATTTTCTGAAAACCTTACAAGGAATCATATGGAGGGGGCTACTATTCTTTTTGTCTAACTGTATCCCGATGGAAGTACTGAGGTACGAATTGGGTTTGCAGTCTCTTCATTCGGTGGTTGCAACTAAGAGGCTTATGTTATGGAGAAAATGTAAGTTATCTGGGATTAGTAATTTCAATGCGGAAGCAGGTTCGGATCTTACATGTTCCTTCATGATTTCTTTAAATAATGAAATTGAAAAGATGGTGGCAGAAATAGAGATTTCGAAGTGTACTGTAATGAATAAGCCTAACAAATGTAAACTGATTATAAGCGGAATGGATTGGTCTTTGACGAAGAGCAAAGTCCTAGCGTCATAATGGTATAATGAGGCCCACTCTTTCTGGAAATTTCTGCCGGTTATGGAGATGTACTTGATAAAATATCCATCAAGGATTTTTCGAAACTCTTACATGAGATTTAGATTGAATGTGATGCATACTTATTGTATTCTAAACACAAGAAATCCTTTGGAGAAAATAAATGGTGTAGATTCTGCAATGAGTTTGAAATGGATGAGACCTTAGAACATATTATGTTAAGATGACCTTTACTGTTCAAACAACAAACAGAATATTTTGCAGATTTATTTGATAATAGCTTATGTATGGATCCTAAATATATTTGGTATAGAATGAGAAATGGGTATTCACCTATCTTGATTATTCGTGTAATTTCCTTTTTAAAAACAATATGTGAATTAAGCTAGATATGCCTTGGTTTTGGTATTCTGTTTATTTCTTGTTTTTCATTTTCTTATGTATTTTAAAGTAATTTTTACATCTTGAATGTGAAATTTTCGATTGTTTTTATAGTCCGTTTTTTCGTGAATATTTTGTAAAGGTTTGTGATAAACCATGAACAAATAAACAAATAAAAATTTGTGAGTTCTCAAATGCCCTTTGAGATAGTCGTGTCATACCCTTTTATCATAAATGAGGGCAAGTAACCCTGGGTTATCACAAAATATACTCATATTTTAATATTTATCAAAATTACAAAAATCAACAATACATATATTTAAAAACACAATGACATGGTCATAATTCGTTTTTGCATGAACATACACACATACATATAACACATATGTGACTCATATGGCAAAGAAGCACCTCTAATTAAGCCCCTTTTGTATCTTAGCCGTGAGCTACTTAGTGGCTCTACTGGAATCCTACCTAATGAAATCCCCTTGAATGAGAGGGCAAAAAACAATGTGCCTACTCTTCAAACAATGTGTTTCTAGAACCAATACTAGTTTCTGGAGAATGTACACTAGTTAATTTAAATTGCATTCCTTATTGGTGCTGTCCTCAGGGCACTTATTCTGATTTTCATGGGTTCACATTCATCATGAGGCATCACAAGATGCTGCCATTTTTCCAACATTTCTACAAAAACAAACATAACACAAATCTTAATGCCATGGTTGCTATGATTTTTGACATGTCACAAAAAACTCTTTATTTTCACGTCTTCACCTTTGAATAATTTTAAACAGAAGGAATCATTTATTTTTATCGTCATTGATACTCGTAGGGGACCATTTCCCTCAGTTTACTCAATTTCCAAATGTTCATTATATAAGGAACACACTTACATTTCTTCTATGTGCCCCTTCTGAGGGTTGTGAGTGTTCTAATTCCACCCCTACTTTGGCAGATACTATCATGGATCCTTACCCTTTTCAGTCCCACCATGTCCTGATGTTTACCTTCTTTACATGTATCAATTCAGAGTGGCTTGATGTATTCTGTCACCTCGTTTGCAGATACTGGGGAAACAGGACCGCTAATTATCTTATGTTAAAAATACAGTTACTACCCCCAACTTGAAAACCACAGTTGGGTCACCATAAAGTGCTCACCTAATGTTGTCGCTATTCCGGGGACTGTTATTATGTGACGTGTGGTGCGGTACGGGTATCCACGTCTTGTCTCCAAAACATCTATGTAGCGTTCATCTTCTAGGAACCTAATCCTCCCGAGTCCTGAAAACACATCCGTGGGATGGTGTAAGAACGTTGTAATCTAGATACACAACAGCCAAAGAGTACTGTTTGTTTGTATCTTACCTTGTAACGGCCGATGACTTAGCGCGCAGTTGGCTTCCGATGGCAGTGTGCTACCTGACTGGAAAGATCACGTGATACGCTGACTGTCTGTCATGCGGTTTCAAATACCGTGTCCGCGATGACGTGAGACCAGGCCACGTCTATACTACGAAGCATCTGTGTCTGCCATTTTGAAAAGGGGAATGTCTGTACATTCCCAAACATTTCGCTGTCCATTGAACTTTGTATAACGAAACAAAGAAACAAACTTGTATTTCAAAAATGTCAATTTTGTGTAAAAATGCCGGAACGTAACTGTAACCTTTAATACTGCCAGGACACCGGCACACCTGTAATGAGACCCTTAGACTCAAAACAAAAGGTAATGTGTGAAAAGGTTACCTGTTTGTGTTTCAATGTTGGACAAATACAGGCATTATATATGGTGTTCTGAAAATATTACATTGTACCAAAAAGAAATAATTTTTGTTGTGTTACATATGAACATCTGGAAATAATGCAGTTAGTTTAAATCTGCTTTGTAAGCTATGTTTTAAAGGCCTGGAGAAGGGTGTAGCTCTAGGCAGCAAACTGGTGGTTTGTGTGTGCTTTTAGAATAAAACAAATGACCCTATGCATGTCTTAACACAGAAAAGTAACGTTAAGAACGTCTCGTCCCAAACAATGATCTCTTAAATGGGCCATCACTTGTAAATCGCTTCCACTTGCTTTAAGAAAGAAAGTAATGAGCTGTAATTTTGGGTCCTGCAGCTATTGAGGTGTTGCTGGGAGGGGAGTATGTTTGTTTTAAGAGCATCAGGGGCTTTGGAGGTGACACCATAGCCACAATCAGACATACAGAAAAGCGTGAATTGTCCAAGGAAGCAGCACAACCCGCTTTAAAATAATATGACTTGTATATAGCAGGTCCGGCTCCAGAATGTATCATCTAGGTGAGCCAGAGGTGTTATTGGTGGGGCCCAATTTCCATTTGGTTGGAGAGTAGCCTAACCCACCCAGGAGATACATTATATAGCCTTCCAAACCAATGGCACAAACAATACACGGGTTAGATTCTGTTTCCATACAGACACTATGGACAGTTACCCAAATTGCATGAGCTAATAAAGATCAGTACTTTATAAACAGTCCCAGCCATGACATCCTCTGGCCGGGCAGTCTTTCACACTTGGGGCCTCATTACGACCCTGTCGCTAAGGGATTACCGGTACCGGTAAGGGTACCCGTACCGGTAATCCCTTAGCGCCTGATTACGAGGTCCCTTTGCGGGTTGGAGACTTTAACGCCTGCTTTTTTCAGGCGTTAAAAACCAACCCGCAAAGGGACCTTGGTGCTAAGTACGGTGCCACAATTTGCGGCACCGTACTTAGCGCCTTCCCCATTGCCATTGAGCCCTATGGGGCAAAAATGGGAATGGGGAAGGGCCATGGCAGCATGGGGATTTACCGCCCCGCCAACCTCGGAATGGGGCGGTAATTCCCCATTCCACCATGGCGGAGTCGGTAAGTTACCAGCATGGACCATGGTGCTATTAGCACCATGGTCCAACACCAGGGTCGTAATGAGGCCCTTGGTCAGAAACCCCCAGTAAGTATGTATGACAGAAAGCACTGAAACACTGCCCATACTCACCATCCTGCCCTAGTCCCTGTCAGGCAGGGCAAGCGGCTAAACCTGCCCAAGTACAAAGAATACATTCTGATTAGGTAGGAATCATTATGAGAGGTACCCTTAGAGTGAAGAGCAACAAAATCATCATTCTTGCGGTGAAACATTTTCGGGCAGGCTGCCTGACACCCAAAAGTATAGGAGAGACATTGTGAAAGTCACATTCTTGGCATCTTCAATTAGGGCAGTCATCAAGCATTGTTATTAGGTTGGCACTCTGCATGCAGTTTGTGTAAAAATTAAGAGCTTTACAAAGTCCATACCTGCACATCTTAGCAATTGTATTTTTAGTTTGGGCTATTAGGTGGTGCTTCAGTGACACCTTTAATCCGAAACTATTGTATTAGAGTACAGCACAGTGGGAGTTGGCAAGTGAGAAAGGACACATAGCTTGCAGCTGTTTGGTTATTTACACACCCATGGACTGCCAGGGCCACACCCACTACCTGCCCTTATCCACCCAAAACACATGCCCCTGAGATCTCTTTGAGATCACTCTAGCAATCTGAAATATCACACTTTTGTCTGCCAGAGTTATTTCTAAGAAGTCTGCTGAGCATTTATTGCAGAAGTAAATGGCTAATGGTGGAATAAACATGTCTTAACCAAGTGTGCAATTAGCCAAGCCACTTGATTATTATCTGTTCCTTGCACTGAAGTCCTCTTAAAAAAAGCATTGACAAAGCCAGTTGGCTTATGTATAGGTATTACATAGGAATTTGCCAGGCACTCCTATCAAATGTCTAAGTAATCACATCATTTTCCTGGCACTGTTGCAAACCTATGGCCAGGTAGTACCACCATAATATCAGTGCATATCAAATGCCTACCACATACCCAACCAAAAGCTCAAACCGTTGGTTTTATCCTTGCCTTTTTAACCAAGCAGCCTATCTGTGTTCTTTCAATTTTTTTTCATTTGTAGAATTCAAACTGCATACATATTTATGATTCATTCGGTTAGACTTAAGGTGTACTCATCAAAAACAAAAATACTTTGAAAAATAAATAGAGGAAAAAATGAGCAAGACTTTAATTTTTTTCTCCAAAAAACTGTATTCTCGACAAATGAGAATAGTCCTTTGACAACTGGTTTAAACTAAAGGGGTAATTTTCTCTTTAACTTTTGAAACTCCCTTACAAAGACATCCATGCAAAAAACTGTATTCTTGACAAATGAGAATAGTCATTTGCCAACTGATTTAAAGGGGTAATGTTCTCTTTATCTTTAAAAACTCCCTTACAAAGTCAGCCATGCAAAGATTTTCCGTCAGTTCTTTCCTGTGTGCTAATGTGGTCAGATTTTCTTTACGATCATGAAGCATTGAGCGCCGAAAGGCTGTGACTACACGGGACATAGTAGAAAATGAGTTCTCACAGGACGCAGTTGAAATGCCTATGACAAGTGCAGATCCATATATTTCATGCAGTCCTGGAAAAGCGTCTGCATAAATGTTTACCACTTCACAAATTGTGGCAATATTTGAACCTGCTGTGATTTTTTTTTTTTTTTTTGCAGCAATGGTTTTGCCACTTCCATTTCTACCTCCAGAGTGGATTTGCTGATCTGTTTTAGGTCTAAAAGAGGTGAACATACACTGACATCCAGAAAATGCTGTGATGAGGGAACGAGAGCAGCAATCGCTTCTATTATCATAGTGTTTTTCTGTGAGAATCTAGTTTCCATTTCAGCAATTGCTCTGTCAAGAATGTGCAGCAGTGGTTTCCTTAGCATTTGGTGTTCTGTAATTGATGAATCATTATCATTTTCAGATTGTCCAACTGTGGTACATACCACAGAATCTGCTAATTGGCAATTTAGGGTGCTTCGTCTTTTTGGACCATTGTCTAAATGTGTGACATCTCCTGAAATATTTTTAGCAGTAGAAGGAGAGCAATATTTAATATAAACCATTGGATCAAAACACATACTTTTTAGAGTCTCAAGTGTAGATTGCACAATCTCTACAGCAACTGAAAGATGCGTTTGCACTGTTTGGAATGCAGGGTTGGCTGGTTTCAGGATTAACAGCAAGTTTAATAAAAATGTACCAACAATATATACATTTTCTCTTCGTATGGGAGATAATATGCCACGTGACTCAGCACGCAATTCAGATGAAGCACTGGCATCATTATATATTTATGATAAAAGATCAGAAATGTTATCTATGTTTTCAACTACACATTTGGTTACCTCATAATGGTTAGTCCATCTGATTTCAAGCATTCTCTTAAGAGCTGGCCCATTATATCGTTGACTTACGCAATGGCGACGAAAGAAAGTATGCAAAAGATTACATCAATCAAAGAAACGTTTTGCACTTGGTTCACTCTGAATTGCATGTATAACAACAAGATGGAGCTGATGATTATAGCAGTGAATATAGGGTATACATCGATTTAACCGCCTTTGTATGACAGCCTGAACTCCTCCATTCAAGCCAGTCATCACTGACGCTCCATCACAGCATTGAACTATAATGTGCTCTGGTTTAAAATTACATTTTGTCAGGTGGCTTAATATCTGTTCGGCAATGTGTTCTGCATCCAGCTTTTCTAACTGTATAAGGCCAATTAAATGCACTTCTGGCTTGGCTTTACTTACAAAACGTACTATAAGTGACACATTTTCAATGTTGCATTTGTCACGAGTATCATCACTTTTGATACAAAATCTCTTTGAATCACAATTGTCATACCGTTGCTCAATTTTAGAGAGAACCATACTTTTTAAAGTATCTATTACTTCATTTTGAATATCTGTTGAGGTATATCTGGCATTTTTGGGAACGGATTGAGCAATATCAGCCAGCTTTTTATCTTTTTTCAAAGTGTACTGAAACAGCTTTAAAAACAAGCCACCCGAGAAATCCAGCACATCTTCTCTGTCACCACGAAGAGGAAGTTCATTAACAACAAGAAACTGCATCACTTCTCCAATGCTCTTTAAATAATACCTATTGTTTTCAATTACTTTTGTATCTAATAAAAAGGAAATTGTGTCTTCTTTTTGCATTCTTTTTGCACTTTCTGCCAAAGCAAGAGCAGCATAGGAGTGTGTTTGGCTTAAAACATGTTTCGCAAAACGTTTGCCAGATTCCAAGGCATGTTTCCAATTGAGAAAACCAGTTACAGTAAAGACAATGTCCTTGTCATTCTGCCCAGTGGTAAACACATGACAAGAAAACAAAGGCAAGCATCCTTGCGTACAGAATACTCCAGCCATTTTTCGGGTTTTGTCCCATTCTGAACTGAATGCTCTTTCACGAGTACCAAATTTACTTTTTGGATAGGACTGCATTAAAGGCTGGGATGGGTTTCCCTATTCAAATTAATAATATTATCTGTGTTAGCACATGATTGATGCTGTGCTTGATCAATAGTGCTTAGCTGATCAGGCTGTTTCATTTCTTCTGCACAAAAAGTGGGTGGTATGGACAGAGAACTTGATGGAAACTGTGATGCACTTTGGGTGGCTTCTACAGAACCTCTTCTAATGACGAATTTGTCCATGATGCTCGGCTCGAGCTACAGTAAAAAACTGCAATACAAAACAAAAAAGATGATTGGTTATGAAATAAGCACAGTAAAATGGACTCCAGAGTGACCTGATTAGAAATGTCTGCAGGCCACAGCACCTGCCCTTTTATGGCAAGCTCTTTGTTTTGTTCCTCAAAAGTAAAAAATACTTTGCTCTCTTGAGATCCTGGAAAGATCATTGAAAACATTATGGTGCAACTAAAATAGAGCCATGTGTTACATGAACACCTTCCTACTGCTTACCCAACTAAGAGGCCTGGGTTTTGTTATTAAAATTGATCCCCTTGTTGCATGAATGAAGCTTTGCACGGAATGATTAGACAATGATGTCTGCAACCTGCAGCTCTCCTGATGTTTAGTAATACAACTCCCATGATTAGACTCTCTGAATACAGGGCCTTAAATGGACTATGGCCCCAGCAGCAGCTTTTACATTGTGCATTGATATTGGGCCATACGCTATCGCCCATTCACAGACACCAGAGGATTTCCATCCTTCTCTCTGGCTCTTTGGAGATGCTGCTGTCTTTAACACCTGGGACTTATTGAAACAATACAAAAAAACTATTGGGAGTGAACACGCATTGGCAAAGCGGCAAACAGTTTTAGCATTTTTGCAGGCATGACATGGGCATTTTGCAGACAATGCCATGAAGGTACTGCCTGTTCATAATACAGCATCAGCTAGCAGGTAAATCGTCTTAGTACATGAGCATAGTATGGCATTGCCTGGAAAATGCTTATCTAATACCTATGCCAGGTCCAATGTTGTTGGCTTTGCAAATGTTTGTTTTAACAGGAATCCAATGAAAGGAACAGATGCAAGGAAACAGTGGCCACATTGTATGCCAATATGTTAACTGGCAATCTGCACCCAGTAGTCGAAGTGTCCGAAAAGAAGTAGTGGAGCTATGTTCTCTGCTGACCTGCCACACACCCTCCCACGTGCAGTCCAAACCCCCAAACAAGCATACCTGCTATTTAAGGGAACGTTCATTGCAGTGCACTGAAGTTCCAGTTTCAACTTCTCCCCACACTTTTATTTTAAAACAAAACCATTCCGGAACTGTTTCTTTAAAAAATAAAAGTATAGGAACAGTAAGAAATAGAAAAAAAGTAGAGGAGCACTGCTCCCAAAGGCTAACCCCCACGTCGACCATTGATAACAGGTACCAATATGGCATAACAATGTATGGCAAATCTTAACACAGCATTCAAGCAGGACTGTGCATGGCATGGCACAGTTTGATAGTGTAATGTGCATGAAACAGGCTGGCGATGCATAGAAAGCACAACAAAGCATTTAAAGCCATAGTCCCTGTCTATGTACCCCTCTCACACTAGCACTTTCACAGACAGCATATTCCTCTCTTCCCCTAAGCAACCAACACTGGGTTCTCCCTATATACTGCCATACTCTCACTGCTACACTGCACGGTTCTCTCCTAAACAGCTGCGCTCTCTCGTGAAAAAACCCTGTCTCCAGGTTCTGCTAGCTGTATTTCTCATAGACCCCGCTCTCTGAACCTACCTCACTATTACTTAAGCTGCTCTTTCTTAGTCTACTTCTCCCTCTATGACTACAACCGTCCCATGCACCCTACTGTCAAGTGCACCACTCTACCACGGCACCTCCTCCCATGTTTCTTCCTCACTCCGAACCCCACCACACATTGCTGTCTTCCTCATGCAATATAACTCTCCCTGCACCTCATTCTGACATGTGGTGTATCTCTCCCCAAGAAGCATGGCATCTCTCCCTTTCACTTTCTAACCCTGCACAGCCAAGAAAGCAACAACAACAAACAAACTACCAGCCACTAGCCCACTACCATGTCTCACTGCCTACCTCCTGCTGCAAATACAAAAGCCAAGAAGGGCAGCAGAGCTACAGTGCCCGGCATTGAGAGCATCAGGCTTTCCAACTTTGTTCCCTGCCAGACCAGTCTGTCCTTCGTTCTCACTGAAGCTGGTAGCACGACACCCAAGGGTGATTTACTCTGTGTGGGCCTGTTCCCTCACTGTGGTGAAAACTCTTCCATAGTCACAATTACAGTATATTGGAATTTCCAAGGACCGTTTGCTTTGCATCGGATTTTGCAATCTCTTAAAAATGTTACAATATGTGAAATTGTGTCCTGCTTGCTGCTTTTAATTCAAAATAATCTTTTTTTCAAAGTAAAAGTGCATGCCTTTAAAATATATTTGTGCAATATTTCCTATTCAATTCCCGACCAGGTGTCAACTAAAGCCAAAATTAAACTGTTTTTTCTTGGATTAAACTTGGAAATGTTCCACACAGCTGTTTTTATTGCGATGAGCATGCATCTCGGAAGGCGAGATCTGGTGGTGTTAGGATTATATATACCCTCAGCAGTGTGGTGCCAAGGTCTGTGGAGCAGACAAGGCCCTCTCTGAGACCTGGTGTTGTTAGGATTACATATATCCTCAGCAGTGTGGTGCCAGCCAGGGCCTGTGGAAGCAGAGAATTACCCCCTCCAGTGTCTGCTGCTGTGAGCCACAGCCACATCCGCATCCGTCCTCTCCCAGGACAGCCCACCCCCTGCGTTCAGGGAGAGCTGACCATTCCCTCCAGCGCCCCCTCAATGTGGCTGTCACTGGGTCTGTTCCAATACACAATAAACTAGGCCCTAATTCAAAGCTCAGGGTGACCATGGCATCCACGGGCTTCGGGACGGGAGTGCACACAATAACCCAGGCAGGGAAAATCCCCAAACCGCAAAGGTTTGAAACAAACTCATGAAATGGGCGCACAAAGCCCTGTGTGGCAGTGATTCACAGCGCCCCAAAAGGTACAAGCAGTTGCACGCATTTCCAGGAACCCAGGAGCCTGCGTGGTTGCCATGACGAACGCTATGAATGACACAGTGGCCCAGAGAAAGAGGGGGATTTATTGGCATCAGCTGCCCCCAGTGCCCTTTCCAGCTTAGCACGACATGAGTTAATGACGTGTTGAGAGCTACTTCCAACAGCAGCATAGCAATGGGCACGGCCACAAACTGGCGGGAACCCGTGCACACCTGGAAGCAAAACCATACTCAATACCCAATGGCATCACAGGGGGGGATTATAGATTCCAGACAGCCTGTCAGCCTTCTTAGAAATCGGGAACAGATATAAGTGAAACTATCTAAAAAAACACCCGGTCTTGACAAAATGTAAATCCTGTGCCAGTGATAATGGGCACGAAAAGACAGCCAACCCCAGCACCCCATGGCACATAACCACCCCAGTAGGCACTTATGGACATTAGCTGCCCTGACTTCCAATGGACGTGAACTTATCACTGTGCACAGCCCAATGCTGGACTGGCCCACCAGGACACTGGGACTTTCCCCGGTAGGCCTCGAGGCATAAGGACTCTTTTCCTGCTTTGGGGAAGGATCCATAATGAGAACGAACGGTTTGCTCTTCACAGACTGCTGCATTTCTCACTGGGACTCGCAGGCTGTGGCTCACATCTGCGCATGTGTGAGCATTACTGACTGGGGCCCGGCCTTTAGCAAACCGCACGTGCACTAGTGTCCGTGTGACTGACTGCTCCTCAGGTGCATGTGTGCATGTGCAGCACAGACCGCACTTGCTGAGTGCTGACCTTCCTCCGACGTCGAGGCGAGCTTAGCTGCTGCCTGAATCTGGATTCCGTTCCATTACAAGTCAACCAAACTCAAAAAGGTATGGGCATGTGCAGCTTAGCGCAGGTATGGTACAAACTATCTGTCTGCCAAGGGTTGCCAGGGCCGAGCCAGCTAACTCCTACAGCGTCGCGATGGAATCTATGGAGTGAAGAGTGCAGGTTACAAAATGACTATTCATTATTTTGTTTGTGAGTGTGAGGTCACTGCTGCAGGATGATTTCACTCTAAATAGGGGCACCCCAGCCATCATGTTAAAATGGGCTCCCAAACATCTTCAGCCGAATCTGCCCTTGTTCACTTAAGAATCCAGAAATCTCTTTCTAACCTTGGAGTTTACACCCCCTTCACAATGCCTTCCTGTGACCTCATGTGCTGCTATCTGGGGGTTTACACCAAAGATAATAACAGCATATTTTTTATAGCACTTTTTACATCCATTTCTGTTGTTTTTTTAGCATTGCAAGTAGCACGCTTTTTTATAGGGGGGGTACTTTCTGTATCGACGTTGGCACAGGGAGTATCCGTGCAGACAGTATTCCAATCAGCGTCCTGCAATGGCAATTCAGAACAGCAGCAATCGCTTAACTCGCTGTGCAATCGGTGCAGCACGTCCTTGCAATGTCTTTCAGCTGTTTGACTTGATCCCTGCCTTTCTGCAACTGCCATGCTCAATATCCCCAGGGAAGGTTGGACAGATTTCGCCAGCTGTTTTCAACATTCATCGCTACATACATGGTATGAGTGACATGGTCATCCCGTGCTACAGCCAACAATACTTTACATGTCAGGTCTTGTAGTCTCATGTTTAGATTTAGAAAGCCAAACTACAAGTCCCAGAATGCAATATCAATTCAATGGCCAGCGCCAAGTGATGGAGTCCACCATGACACTGGCCACTGGAGTCAGGCTACGATAATCCAACGATAATCCAACAGTTGAGGCATGCATCGCTGGTTCAATAGTGCGTGCAGGAGCAGCCCTGCAGGGGGTGCACTGAATGTGGGTGCTTTCCATTTGCCACACCACTTGCTCGCTATGCCTGCCTGGATTTTAATATCTCCATCAACCACCCTCAAACACACCACCAGTTCCCCTCCAGAGTGGCTGCCCTTTCCCCTCCTCGTGCCCCATGCAACCCTCCTGAGCCTCACGCTATCATTTCCCCCTCACATCAGTGGCGCTCTCTCCTCACTCACCAGGGATGCACTGGCCTTTAGGGAACTCTGGAGATTCCCTGGTAGGCCACATCACATTGGGTCTCTTTTGTGTGGCATTTCCACATTCTCTCAAAGGAAAACGGGTGGGCTTGCTGAAGAAGTGTAATTTGGGGCCACTTTGAACATTATTTCCAGGGCCTCTTTTGCTTGCCAGTCCACCCCTTGCACAGCCTATATGAAGTGTGTTCCAACCAAGTGCAAGTGGGCATAGCCATGAATCGATGAGGACTTGTGTGTAATGCAGCAGACCCAGGCGCACCCTGTCAGGCTGCAAAGCCTCGGGCCCCGTTGGAGCCCGCCCACATCGTTGTGTGGGAGTCCGCCGTTGCGGGCTGTTTGGACAGGGGAAGTGACGTTGAGGGTTAGGGAGGGGCTGTTGGGATCTGTAAAGAACAAAGAGAGGTTGTTGAAACACACGCTCCGTCTTCTGACTCGTTCATGAGTGCATGTTGTGTGTGAGTGAAGACCTTGCCACTTACCGACACTGGGCAATGAACTCCACGCAGGCCGAGGGCTGCTGTCGAGCAGTGCTGCGCATCGGCGCCCCTCACCCGCGCTGGTCCCCGTGCCGAGAAGCACGTGAGTGACGGCGCTGCCCCTAAGGAACAGGCCGCTCCACGCACTCGGAAACCACAGCCCCGTCCGCAGCCCATGAGGCAGTGCCGGCACGGCTCCCAGCTCAGCTGGTGTTGAGCCCCTACGCAGAGCACTGGAAGCCGCAGAAGGCCGTGGCAAGGCCCAGCTGGAGAGCTGAAGGCCATGGATGGTCGTGGCGAGATACAGCCCGCGGCTTACGTCGCAGCTCCGCCCCTCCTCCACCCACACGAGGAGAAAGAAGGGAGAGTAGACAGAAGGACAGGAAAAAGCAGAAATCGGTGCATTAGACCCACAGGAGGCAATCCGCGGCACCACATGAGTGCCCAGACCACGTGGAAAGGCTCCACGCACCTATAAAGGCAGCTGACTGATCCTGCCTGTTTGATAACTTATTGGACACACACAAAAGAAGCATCCTAGACATAAGACTATGCAAGCTGCTCAAGATCACCACATTCTACCCACACGGTAGGAAAATCACAACCGTAAACCGACAATGAGGCACACCACCAGCTCCTCAATATGACTGACAAGGTGGCGTCATCGGCACCCACAGCCTCATCTTCAGCACCCACAGCTGCAGCGACAGGTATGGATGGTGCCACAGGCGGAAATGCAGCTCAGACACCAGCGGCAGGAGGAACCGCGCAGGTGATGCACATGCCCAACCCATTAGATGTGCGAGATACAACAAATTTAGGACCCAGGGGGGCCACATGGCTCAGAGACTTTTTAAGTTTAAGAAGATGACAGTCTGAAATATACACTATCCATGGCCATAGGACCAGCCGTACGAGACATTGCAGGCGAACTGATCAACTGGGACACGGCAACATACGAGGAGGTACACAGCAAATTGTCCGAGTATTTTGCACCACACACCAACGTCGATTACAAACGCCACATCTTTCACTCCACCCGGCAAGAGAAAGGCAAATCACTAGACAACTATGTCATGTGCCTGCGCATTAAACAAAAGTACTGTGAATTTCACTGATACTCAAACGAGGAAGCCCTAAGATCACAGGTGATCGCTGGCTGCCAATCCCAATCTTTCAGAAAACAACTACTCCAAAAACAAAGATCGCTTGAAGAAATATTGGCCCTAGCCAGAATGGAAGCCGCCGTTGAGTAACAACTTGATAACCTAGGAAACATAAACATACAACAGACCACAACGCTCACAGACACAGTCAATAGGCTGGAAACATCCTCGAATCAAGCTGCAGGGCGATCCAAGGTCACATGCTACACGTGCAGCTACGAGTACCCACACACAGGGGACTGCCCCGCCGTAGGACAACAATGTGCCGCTTGCGGAGGCATGGACCACTTCCGAGCGATGTCCCCCAGCAGGAGCCAGCAGGCAGAGAACCCAAGAATGCAGTAGGATAACACGCCACAGTCCAACGAGCTAAAGAGCCGAGTGGGACCATAAACTCTCACAAAGAGATGATGAAGACCGTAGGAGCACTTATGCCCAAGAGGACAGGCGACCACAAGAAGGGGGGAGATGCAGCCAGAAGGGGCGGTTCATCCATTACATAGAAATGCACTCAATGTCCAGCAGCGAGACCCCATCATCAGAAGAAGATCAACGTAAGAAAGGGTACGTTTGAGCCCTCAACAATGCAAAAGCCACCCAGCACAGCCTGATCCTCACCCTGCAAGTAAATGACATCCCGATAGAATTTCTAATTGACATGGGAGCCACAGTAAACATTATCAGCGAACAAGCATACAACTTGCTGTCTCGTCAACCAAAAATACGCAAGGCCACGGTGTACATATACCCATACAGTGCCACCACCCCACTACCGTGCAAGGGCACCATCACAGCTTGGTGCGCGCACAAATGTCATGCCGCAAAAATTCCCCTACACATCCCATACACGGAAGCAAACAGTGGATGCATCTTGAGCTTTAAAACTGCCGTCGACATGGGCCTCGTGTACATCCTGTACCAGTTAATGGCACACAAATACTTTGCCACACCTAAGGCGATCCATGAAGCATTCCCGAAACTGTTTAAAGGACTAGGCAAGCTAAAAAACAGGAAGGTTCACCTCCACATCAACCCGGACGTGCCACCAGTAGCGCAACAGTACAGGGGCATACAAGTTAACATACAGAAGCAAGTCGAAGAAGAACTAGACAAACTGATAAACCTATTAGTCAGCGAACCAGTGCAAGGGCCCACACCGTGGATGTCATCAATCGTACCGGTTCTGAAAAAGTCCCCAGACGGCTCCATACGACTATGTGTGGACATGAGGAGAGCTAACGTTGCCATCGAAAGGGAGAGACACCAAGCACCAAGGATCACCAACATGATCCACCTCATTCATGGGGCCAAAGTCTTTTCAAGCTAGACTTGACAAAGGGGTATCATCAGATCGAAATAAGCCCGAATCCAGATATATCACAACCTTTGTAACACACCTAGGCTTATTTCAATACCAGAGACTCCGCTTCGGCATATCATCGGCCGCTGAAATCTTTGAGGAAGAGATCCACAAAGTCATCCGTCACATACCGAACTGTTTAAACTACTCGGATGACGTGCTGGCATTCGGCAAAACCAAACAAGAACATGACACAGCCTTGCACCGCGCGTGTGACACCATGGAATCGGCAGGCCTAACGCTCAACAAAGACAAGTGTGAGTTTGGCAAGTGCTCACTAAGGTTCTTCGGCCACATCTTTTCAGACCAGGGCATGCGGCCAGACGCAGCCAAGGTGGCAGCGCTCATTACGGCTCTGCCCCCACAAACACCTCGGAGCTACGCTCGTTTCTAGGACTCGAAAGTTACTGCTCGAGATACCTCAAGGACTATGCAACAGTAAGGAACCCGTTGAGACTACTCACCCACAAAGAACAACCATTCTGGTGGTCAGGAGAATGCCAACAAGCATTGGAGTCCATCCGAAACTCCATCTCAAAGGCAGAACAAATGGCATACTTTGACTCCCGAAGGAACACAGAGGTCATTGTCGATGCCAGCCCAGTGGGTCTGGGCGCCATCTTATCTGAAAAAGACCCAGAGGACCCCACCAAAGTGTTCATAGTGGCCTACGCCAGCAGAAGCCTCACCTCCACAGAACAGGCCTACTCTCAGGACGAGAAAGAGAGTCTAGCAGTGGTGTGGGCCTGCAAATACTTCCACCTTTTCCTGTACGGGAAATAATTTACAGTCGTCACGGACCACCAAGCGCTGCTCACTATCTACGGTGACCCCAAATCAAGGATGCCTATGAGGATAGCAAGGTGGGGGTTGAGGATACAGGATTATAAATTCAGCATCAGGCATTGCCCGGGAAAGGAGGACAATCCGGCGGACTACTTATCTAGACACCCATCGGGCACAGCGCAGACTCAACCTTCCATAGCGGACACCTACATCAATTATGTGGTACACCACCTGCAGCCATTCCCCATAGAATGGGTGGAGGTAATAAGCAAATCCAAACAAGACCCGGCATTACAAATCGTCAAGCACTGTATTCAAACAGACAAGCATGCACACATGACACGACAGGCCAAACACGAACCGGAGAAGGTGAGAGACGACATACGATGGATCGACCACCTGAGGGACAAACTATCAATCGTGGAGGATCACATCATACTGAAGGGCTGCAAAGTCGTAATACCCGAATCACTGAGGGAAAGAACGGTACAACTGGCTCATGAAGGACACAGAGGAGTGGCAGCAATAAAACGACTCCTCAGGCAAAAATTCTGGTTCCCAAAGCTCGATGCCATGGTTGACTCATTGGTAGGCGGATGCACAACGTGCACGCAGCTCACGCCCCCGCCTCACCCAAGCCCGATGCAAATGTCCAAGTTGCCAGATTGAGTCTGGGACGAACTAGCGGTGGATCTGTTCGGACCAATGAGAAACGGCACATATGTACTAGTGCTAGTAGATGAACACTCAAGATTCCCCAAAGCACAGATCGTGGAAAGCACGGCGGCCACCAGCATCATACCCGCCCTGGACCACATGCTCTCTGCGTATGGCGTCCCCAGGGTGATAAAATCGGACAACGGCCAGCCCTTCGCCAGTACAGACTTCCAGAACTTTGCCAGGTATATGGGTTTCCATCATAGAAAGATAACACTGAGATGGCCCTAAGCAAATGGCACCGTTGAGATGTTCATGGCCAACATCCGAAGAGCACTACAAATTGCCACCATACTGAACAAGCGATTTGAACAGGCCCTATACCAACTACTAAGGGAATACAGACACACCCCACACAGCACCACGGGGGTCTGCCCGGCCGACATTATGTTCCGACGCTGAAGCCCCTGACACCACTTTAGCTTCAAGCAAGAGAAAAGGACTGAGAGGAGAAGGAGAAAATGAAACAAACAGCCGACACGCGCCGAAAGGCACAAGAGTCAAACGTCGAACTAGGCGACAAGGTGCTGATGCGGCAGGACACGGGACAGAAGGAAGATGACCTGTTCGCCCTAGAGTTACTGACAGTAACGCGAAGGAAGGGCACCATGGTCACCATGGAAAGAGACAGACGATCCTCAGTAAACCGAAATGTCTCACAGTTCAAAAGGGTACTAACACCACTCAGCGGGAGATGGGAATCAAACGAAGAAGAGGCTGGCACGAAGCAGACAAACCCTCCCTGGGAGACAGGGAAGCGTCTGCCGACGAAGGTCCCGAGGGAGGCACAACGGAACACGCCCGACACACAACCCCAGAAAGGTCTAGACGACCCCAGCGGAGTCACATGAAGCCGCAGAGACTCATAGAAGAAATGGGGTAAAAGACACCTGAGAACTGTTGAGTTAAAAAGGCGGGAGATGTCTGGCTGCAAAGGCCTGTGCCCTGTTGGAGCCCACCCGCATTGTTGCGTGGGAGTCCGCCGTTGCAGCTGTTTGGACAGGGGAAGTGACGCTGAGGGTTAGGGAGAGGCTGGCCGGGACGCCGGCAGTTGGGATCTGTAAAGAACAAAGAGAGGTTGTTGAAACACACGCTCCGTCTCCCGACTCGTTCATGAGTGCATGCTGCGTGTGTGTGAAGACCTTGCCACTTACCGACACACCCAATCACAAAGTGAAACACGAAAAGCACGTAAGATTAATGACAGCCATTTTTTTTTCTCTGATGTAGACTGTCAGTCCTGAGTCCTCTGCCAGTGCCCTGTCTGCCAGTTTCTGGTTAGAACAATCGTAGCGTGAGGTGTCAACCCCTGGGCTAGGCCAACTGCACTGTAGTACGATTGTGTGCCAGCAAGGGAAGGGTGTTTAGGCTCGGTCCACACCTGCGCATAGAGAGGGCACGTTAAATTAGAAAGTCACTGCTCAATCAATGCGCAGGAGTGGGCCTGGCCAAGGCAGCCTGTGCACAGATCCAGCACCAGCAGCCTTGCAATTTGCAACAGTGTTTTGCCCTGCGTGCGTGTGGCCGAGTGCCCTGTGATTTACTGCTCCAGCCTGGCTGCATCTAATAATAGCAGCACCAGCAGCAGTCTGTATGACTTAAACTTCCCGTGCACTGTGTGCATCATTATGTACCATTTTCTTTTCATTCACGTAATGATTAACGTGAATGAAAATAAAACCGTACATGAAAAGAAAACGGTGGTGCAGGTTGAGCAGAGGCCTCCTTTCTAGGGGGGGCCAGAGCAGGTTCTTGGGGGTCCTGTCCCCCCTGCCCACCCTGCTGGACCCGGGCCTGGTATATAGTAGTGGCAGGTACTGGTGTCTGTGGGCCCCTGCCCTTGACAGTGAGGCCCTGTGCCACAGCACAGACTGCCCATGCCTGGGGAGTCAGGCTAGCTCTGTGAATGTCCATGTTATGCTGACATGACTTCAAGTCATGGACAGGGTTAAAGAATAAAACACAGGGCGCTTGAAGAGCCCCGACCACCTCCCCCGGGGCAGGGAGAGCTGTTTACTGCGGAAGTTGTTAAGTGAGCTCAATCCCTTCAAGAGGCCTATTCTCCTCCAATCTCGCAGTACCTTTCAATTCCCAGCCATCACAGAATACACAGAGGAGTGGTTCCCACAAACAGTCATGTCCCAACCATCCTGTGCTTGACCTGCGGCCACAGATGCAGCCCTAAGAAACCAGGGGAAGTTGGCGCTTTACAAACCTGCATAATGCAAGCTTCCATAACAGTCATCATATACTTAGAACTGCAGACTGCGGTGCCATGTTGATCGAGGAATTTTTATTTGCCGATTAGTGGTAAATACAGCTTTTGGGCCATGATATTGTACCTACCCATAGAATCCACTCATACTACCGAAATGCCACAGGGCATTCCATAAAACGTATAAAATGTGTGTCGTTCAAATTCCCTAGGTATCGTAGATATCCCATGATATCGAATACACAGCCATCTCCTGGAAATCTCACAACATTCCTAATCCCAGCACTGCAACCTTTTCCAATCTTGAAGGCATTCTGCAGTATCAGATGATCAGGTGAACTGTTTCACCTGATCAAAACCCCAGTACATAAAACTCAAATGTCGTGCTACCGCACATATTACACCTATAGCTCAATTAACTGCTTCAGTCGGGCCATAACATGAACCAAACTCTGCTGCTAACCCTGCACATGACCCAATTATATTTCACACACGAACCAATGCCCTGTGGTAACTGCACATGGAGCACACAAATCAATGCCTCACGTCCCTGTACATATCACTCACATTGATCAATGACTTGTTGCAGCTCTATGCATACCAAGCATGCATGCATGTCCCGCTGTCAGTTCCCGGATGCTGGCCTCATACAGATCATGCACAGGTCCTGCTATTGTCCTCGAAATGATAAAATCTGAATAACTGCCCAGTTACTGCCCCAGTACATATGACACAGAAATCGACAGACACGCAAGCACTGGTACTGTGCTACCGATCCACTGTGAATTGAGGTTCCATTGCCCTGTTGCTGGCCCAATTACTCGCTTCAATAACTGTCCTACAGCCCTCCCCGCCCCCTGTCATATCAGCTTGTCCCCCCCATATGCCGGGTTGCTTCTCTTTGCCCCACTCTCGCTCTTTGATATGATATGATATGATATGGCATTTGTAACGCACCTATACACAAGTGTTTCACCCCACATATCCCGACTGTTTGCTGATCAGATCACCCTCCCACCCACCCATGACTTTTGCGTTTTCCCAAACTGCCGCCATCCTTCACATTACCAGCAGAAAGACATTTTGGCAAGCAGCCCAGAACCCCCATGGTAAACCAAGAGGAGCAATAACAAATATAAACCTTCTGCTGCACTCTCACATTTTAAAACAAGACATCATGAACCAATTTTAATTGTTGGCACCACTTTCTGCAACATCTGAACATATTTGGGTCATAATTAAGCAATATGCCCCTCGCAGTGGGGGCATTACCGACTTGGTAATGCCCCGCCACGAGGGGCATATAGCTATTAGTACCCCGTTCAGCAGTATCTTCGTGACCATGGCACTAAAAGCATTTTTTCTGTCCCAAACGCTCCTGCGTTTCAGAACAGAAAAAACAAACGACCAAGAAAATGGCTCCCGGGAAAGGAAAAACAGGAAAACTGCCATTGTCCCCAGTGGGGGGTGTGGCAGCCCCTCAGCCAATGAGGGGGCTCGAAGCGGGGCCATCCCTGCTCTGAGCCTCCCCACGGCTGAGAGGCTGCCATCGCCCCCCGCCGGGGAGCAGGTACATTTTCTTTCCCCCTCCCAACCCCACTTACCTTCTTCTCTGTCTTCTTCGGGAACAGACGCGCTGGGAACACTTCTGTTCCCAGCGCGCCCGCTCCCTATGGCTGCATTGGAAAGGGAAAACAGACTCTGTTTTCCCTTTCCCCGCAGCCATTTTCTTGGTGTTTTTTTTTCTTTTCTTTTTCTGTCCTGAAACGCTGCAGCGATATGGACGTAACTATGGGCCCGGGGGCATTACCCGAGTCGGTAATGGCCATGCCGCTCGGGGCATATTGCTTAAATATTGGACCGAGCATTAAAATAACAGCAGTGCGCTACATGGAACATGGCAGAAAGCATGATATTAGTTGTAGATCATACCTGTTCCGAACTGTATACAAATATTTCAATAAAAATGTTGCAATACTCAGATTATCACATACCCTCGATACGTTCTATCGTGATACACAAGGCTCCACCTAGTATGCAGCAGGGCGGGCATCCATGGATGGTCCAGACATCAGAAGACCGCCCACTTGTCCCGAGATCAGAGAAGAAAGAACATTTGCACGAGCAAGCCTCAGTCACATTGGAGTGGGTTCGTGTGCTGCCAATGTGCAGGTGCTGCCTGCCTGAGGCACAGCGCGCCACGCCCAAACACAAGCCCTGAGTCCGACCCAAACCTAACGGTGCAGTGTCTGCTCAGCAGGCCCAGCTGAGCTGCCTGCTGCTACTGCATTCCTGCAGAGACACAGTGCAGTTTAGAGTGCCCGCCTCATGACAGAGAGAGAGAATAAATTATAATAAATATCATACAGATAATCATGCATTTGCTGCTCTAATATTTTCACATTATAGGCACACGCCTAACCTTGCCTAGTGGTATCACCGGCCCCAGAGCTCTAAGGGTGTCATGTCACGCGCGAGACTGGGGTCTGCCGCTCCCATTTCCTCCTGGCGAGTCTACCCGCGCGTTGGCGTCTGGGGACTCGCCGGGAGGGGAGCGACTGGTTACGGGGCCGGCGGCCCATAAAAGAGGCCGCGAGGCAAAGCGGGTCGCGTCTCAACGCGGTTCGCTTCGCTCGCCTCGTTGTTCCTGCCTCCAGCACTTACCTGTGGCCTGTCTTGGGCCAGCCTGTCTCCAGTCCTTACCTGGGTCCTGTCCTGGGCCTGCCTGCCTCCAGTCCTTACCTGGGTCCTGTCCTGGGCCTGCCTGCCTCCAGCTCTTACCTGGGTCCTGTCCTGGGCCTGCCTGCCTCCCGTCCTTACCTGGGTCCTGCCCTGGGCCAGCCTGCCTCCAGCTCTTACCTGGGTCCTGTCCTGGGCCTGCCTGTCTCCAGTCCTTACCTGGGTCCTGTCCTGGGCCTGCCTGCCTCCCGTCCTTACCTGGGTCCTGCCCTGAGCCAGCCTGCCTCCAGCTCTTACCTGGGTCCTGTCCTGGGCCTGCCTGCCTCCAGTCCTTACCTGGGTCCTGCCCTGGGCCAGCCTGCCTCCAGCTCTTACCTGGGTCCTGTCCTGGGCCAGCCTGCCTCCAGCTACTACCTGGGTTCTGTCCTGGGTCATCTACCACCAACTTTGTATCTGGGTCATACCCTATGCTAGCCTGCATTCTCCTGTTCCATCCTGGGCATGTTTAGACAGTTCCTTATTTGGCCAGACAGCAAGCTCCACCTGACCTCACTCTTTCCTGTCTTGCCTGACTCCGAACTTTATCCTGTGTACCATTGGAACCATCAGCCCCAGCCAAGCTCCTTTGCCAACTGCGAATACCTTTTCTACCAACTGTCGCTGCACAGAGGTTCTTGGAAGATTCATGGTCCTGACAACAAGCTCCACCTGGACTATGGTTCCATCCATCTGAGCTTAACAATCCTCTTGTCACGCATATCCGGAGAGTGCCTTTCGTGACATTAGGAGTTGGTCCATCCTCCACCCAGTTCCTCTTTTGGGTGGTGGAGAGGCTGGTTCCTCGTGCCGCTAGTTCATCAGTTCCCGGTCTCCAGACTGGCGAGACCAACCACCAAGACTACAGGTACGCGGTCCTCTCGGGCCAACCAGCTTGACAGATTGAGACGCCTGCCTTCTGATTCAGAGATGGATGATTCGCAAGACATGAGGAACGAGTTGCTAGCGCTCAGGGCCGAGATGACCGCCCTGCATCAGGAGAATCAAACATTACGTCAAATGATAACGCAAGGAGCACCCAGTACCTCTCAAGTAGAGGGATCATTGGCTCATACAACACCCATCAAATTCGACGGAGACCCTAGACGGGTGGCAGAGTTTTGTAACCACTGCAGGATACATTTTCTCTTCAGGTCTACCTACTTCAACAACGATAGGGCCAAGATTGGGTACATCTTGGGGAACCTAACTGGGAACGCCTTAGCTTGGGCAACTCCGTTTGTGGTTACGAACAGTCCTATTTTGAATGACTTTGCTGCCTTTGAAAAGGCCTTCCTTGAGGTGTTCCAGACGCCGAACCTGGCCTCCGTTGCACAGAATCAATTGATGGACTACAAACAGGGAAGCAATGACATCATCACCTACATCAGCCGCTTCCGTCTTTTGGCTACCGACTCCCAGTGGCCCGAAATTACACAGAAGACACTGTTTCGTCGAGGCCTGAGAGAGGAGTACAAGGATGAGCTACTCCACATCCCTGAACCAGAGAGCCTTCAACTCTTGATTGATCAAGTACTCCGTATTGACCAAAGGTTAGCCGAACGAAAGGCTGAGAGACGTCGGCTTGACAGAAGCGGTCCCCAGACGACCAACTCACCCGCAGGTTCGTTCGGGTCGACCGAATCCGGACCTGAGCCCATGCAAGTAGGAGCCATGAGAGGACCTTTGACGGAAGAAGAGAAGAAACGAAGGAGGTCTTTGCGTTTGTGTCTTTACTGTGGAGCAGCTGGGCATTATTTGGGTATGTGTCCTTTGCGTCCGCAGAAGAAGAAGTCGGGAAACTAAGAGACCTGTCGTATACGGGAAGGGCAACGACAGGTCCTATCCCTTCCTCAGACCCTTCTGTTATTTGTTCTATTCGTCTGCCCATGCAACCAGCGGAGCTACAGACCTTGAAGGTCCAAATTAAGTTACCAGACAAGAACCTGGAAGTATCCGGTCTACTGGACTGTGGGGCTTCTGGCAATTACATTGACGAAACGTTCGTCTCCAGACATAAGATACCACTCATTTCCAGACACACCCCTCTGTCTGTGGAGCTTATTGATGGTACTCCCTTGTCTTCTGGACCCGTTAGTCAGTTCACAGTTGGACTGGCTCTTCGGATTGCTGATCATTACGAAGAACTTGCTTTTGATGTTATTAAGTCACCGAACTACAAGGTGGTCTTGGGATTACCTTGGTTGCAACACCACAATCCTTTGATAGACTGGAGAACCCAGACCTTGACCTTTTCATCCGTAAGGTGTGCCCAAGAATGCAAGCTACCGGTTCCCACCATGGCCGTTTCGACTTCTCTAGAAACAGACTGCAGTGGGGTCCATCTATGTTCCACGTCTCTGGTCCCACAGGAATATTCCGAATTCAAACAGGTATTCTCTGAACCCAGCAACATACCCCTTCCTCCACACCGTTCCTTTGATTGCTCCATTGACCTGCTGCCGAACCACGTCATTCCCCATGGGAAAATATATGCTTTAACACGTGACGAGAAGCAAGTTCTTCAGGAGTATTTGTCAGAGAGTCTAGAAAAGGGGTACATTGTGCCGTCAAAATCACCCGCAGGATTTCCCCTGTTTTTTGTAAAAAAGAAAGAAGGTACATTGAGACCCTGTGTCGACTACCGGCAGTTGAACGACATAACAGCCAAAGACCGGTATCCTTTACCTTTAATTCGCAGTATCCTTGAAACCCTGCATACTGCGCTAATCTTCTCCAAATTGGACCTCCGCGGAGCTTATCATTTGGTGCGCATCAGGAGTGGGGACGAGTGGAAGACAGCTTTCAAGACATCTTTTGGGCATTTTGAATACAGGGTTATGCCTTTCGGCTTATGTAATGCCCCCGCTGTTTTTCAACGATTCATGGACTACATCTTTGGTGATCTGCTAGGATTATCCGTCTGGGTTTATCTGGACGACATATTGATATTTTCTAAATCCTTAGACGAGCATGTGAAACACGTTTGTGAGGTCCTTCGTCGGCTGTCCATCAATAACCTGTTCGCCAAAGCAGAGAAATGTAGCTTTCACCAACCCAGCATTGAGTTCTTGGGATTTGTTATCAATCAAGAAGGTATTGGGATGGATCCCAAGAAGGTGCAAGCCATACAAGAATGGAAACATCCACACGATATCAAGGCTCTCCAACGCTTTTTGGGATTCGCAAACTTTTACAGGCGCTTTATTCCACAGTTCTCGCAGATCTCGGCGCCTCTCACCAGGCTAACCAGCAGCAAGATCACTTTTGAATGGGATGCTGTGGCTTCTCAGGCTTTCGACGTCTTGAAGTCGGCCTTTATGGCTGCCCCGATCCTGCGCCATCCCCAGGAAGAGTTGCCCTACATAGTGGAGGCTGATGCTTCCAGCTTCGAGGTAGGAGCAGTCCTTCTTCAGAAAGATCCAACCACGTTAGTGGAACATCCAGTAGCCTATTATTCTCGCAAGTTGAGTCCCAGCGAACGAAACTATGCGGTGATTGAAAAGGAACTGTTGGCCATCAAGACCGCATTCGAGGAATGGAGACATTTTCTCCTCGGAGCTCGCTTTTCTGTGGAGGTGCGGACAGACCATCGCAATCTGCAATATCTTCGCTCTTTGCAATGTCGGACTCCTCGTCAAGCCCGGTGGGCCTTCTT